>NW_019731271.1:601508-633912 GCF_002891405.2 Cryptotermes secundus | reverse complement strand
GGGTGGAAAGTAGGAAAGCGCGATTTAAACATCTGGACAACTTAGTCTGCAACCAGCATGAAATTATGTTTTGTGTCATGGTGGAACTGCTCACAAAAAAGTTAAATTTGTGTCCCCCCACCCTCCCCAATGCTATAGTAGCTAAATCTCCCATTAGCTTCTGAAAGCCGTCCCCCCCTCAACTTTTATAATACCTTAAACTTTCACAACAAAACAAGTTCATCCCTTTCAGTCACCCTGCTCTTTCCTCTCCCATAACTTGCTGAAGAAACTGAATCCTCAATTAACACTTCGAAGGGTTTCAATAACATTGCGGGATATTCTATACAAGATGGCGACAAATGTGATACAGGCCAAAATGGCTACCGCTATGTAACGAGCTTTCAATACAGGTTAGATGCTAATTATGTTTAATCAGGAAAAAATATGATTATGTTCTGTTTATTCGAAAATACTCACTGTGTAATTAAGTAGGCCAAGGTGCACATGGAAGAAGCTCAATCTTAGACCATATAGGACAGTCCAGTTTTAGTCTGATTTTTCCAAGCCCCTTTCTGCGCAACCAGTTTTGACAAATGAAGCTGTGGAGTGGAGTCCGAGTTAATGCAGCGTGACCGCTGAGCAGACATTAGCACCGGATGTTCTTTAGAATATTTTAAGTGCAGTTTTGTAATTTTGGATTTAAGTTATTGTTTTGTGTGTTACCTGTCACAGATAAATAATGGTAATGTGTAAGAAGCATTGCAAACATCACATTACACAAAATTAGAAAATATTTAATTTTGCGTTTCGTTAAATATTCATGATATCGAAAACAATTTCGAATATAGATGTTCATTTGAATGAGATCTATATTTTTATCATGAAATAATCCTTTCCAAGATTAGTCGTTCGAGTTTCTTTTAAATTTGCATTATGATACACCGATATGAACGAGATTGAAATTCAATGCATAACTCTTATTGCTTACCCTTATTATCACATTTCGTCGTAATTCATTGGGTAGTTTCGGAGATGAAACATGGAGAGACGGGCAGACGCAGTCTAGGCATTACAGATTCGTTTTGTGCATTTAATGCAAGGAAAGCTTACTAATTTTTATTTATTTATTTATTTAATTTACCTTCTGTTATGTTACAAAATCCTACTGATTCATGAGAGACAAATCTATAGTCATGTACGTTATAGTTTATTCATATCTCTCACGTCTGAACACCCTGTATTATGGAAACATAAACGGAGCTCCAAAAAGGAGTCCTCCCTCTTTTTTCCGCAACTAAAAGACTCCCTACTGTTTCGATGCAGAAGAATGGACAGGGGTTTGAATATATACTAGACTTATGTGTACGTGAATGAAAGGTATCGTAAGTTGGCGACATTGTATCTAATATTTCTCTGTCCCCTAACTTCTCTTATTGTCCGTTGTTACGTTTTGCTTAGAGTCGACAATCGTACTCTCCTATGATGCCATACTAAAAAGAAGCAAAACCAATAAAGAGAGGTATAAAAGGATATAAGATATATATATATATAATACATTAGATGAATAAGTAACTAATAAAGCACGCCGGCACAGCTGCGCCTAATTGAGGCGATTATCTGCCAACAAACTGATGTGAATTATCCACGTGTCTCATTCTGCGGCCTCAGTTTGCACTGCCCATTGGCTATACTCTCCGGTCTATGCGCTCTATCTCAGTATAAATAAAACATTTCCTACTTTGCCTGGTTGTTCAGCTAAATAACAGTTGTACTGTGACTTTTTCCGTTTTTGCAATAGTTACGTCTTTGTACAGCATTTGGTAAGTTTGATGCATAGGATTTGAAGCAGTTACGTCTTTCGGCAGAAATAAATAGGAAATCGTCAATGTACTAAGCAAACTTATTTTTTTGCATTGCCGCTTTAAAACCTAGAGAATTTTTAGGAATCAGATAAGCTTAGCATGTAAAATTTTGTTATAATTACCAGCAGATTGGCCAAGACGTATGTTACACGAGCTAAGAGCCTCTTGGCAATTCCCTTATAATGTACTTAATCTAGTCCCATACTTCATAAGTCATTAATGATTTATTCACACTTTTTTTTTATTTCGTACGCAACCAATCGCGATTGGAAGCCAGTATTAGCTATTCCCTCTGAACTTGTGCAGTAGTTCCTCTCATTATCTAGGGTTATAAATTAGAAAACAGATTTCTGATTTAAGAATATCGTTAGGCCCATTTATTCAATTTTATGTAGTTAAAAAAAAAGCTTTTTTGCCTGTATGAGAAGGCAGTCACCGAAGGAAGAAACTGTGGATCCAACTTGAATAAAAATAAGAAGGGGTGTGGCACAAACCTCTCCCTTGATTCAAGAGGTGTACGAATCTTATCTTCATGTGGTACACTCTGCTTTCACGAATGAAATTCTGGAGATTGCGCCATGACACAAGGTCTACGTCTGGTGTGGAGGAAGTACCAGTACCTGTACCAATAACTTGAGTTTTGGAGGTATGACATGCCCCTGGCTTGGAGAAAATGCCGCGATCTAATTAAAAAATGTGCTTATCGCGGGATAATATTTAATTACACCGGTATGGAGGAAAGTGCCAAACCTCATATCCATTTTCTTTCGCTTACGTCGTTCATCCAAGGAATCCGCCCAGGTCCGAGGCTTCTTGTGATCTTTCGTGACAAGCTCATTTTTTACGGTGAGGAGTTGTTAGCCCCGCGCCCAACCCCCAAGCTGGAGGACCACCCCCTTGTCGGCTGTCCGCGACTGCTTATTCAGTATATTCGCAGCTACCCTCCATACCTGGTTGGCGTCTCCTTCATCATCCGCAACCTGAAGATGCGCGATGCCGTGGTGACAAGGGACTCACCTAACATAATTTTGCCTGTGGTTCTGTATCAATGTGAAACTTGGTCTCTGACATTAAAGGAGGAACATAGACTGAGGGTGTTTGGGAACAGGGTGTTGAGGAGAATATTTGGACCGAAGAGGGATGAAGTGACAGGAGGTTGGAGAAAACTGCATAATGAGTAGCTTCATAACGTGTACTCTTCTCCAAGTATAATTAGAATGATCAAATCAAGGAGGATGAGATGGGCAGGGCATGTAGCACAATTTGAGCGAAGAGGAATGCATATAGGATATTGATGGGAAAGCCAGAAGGAAAGAGGCAACTAGGAAGACAAAGACGAAGGCGGGTGGACAATATTAAAATGGATCTTAGAGAGATAGGATGGGATGGTATGGATTGGATCGTTCTGACTCAGGATAGGGACCAGTGGAGGGCTCTTGTGAACACGGTAATGAACCTTCAGGTTCCATAAAATGCTAGTAAGTTCTTGAGTAGCTGCACAATTGGCGGCGTCTCAAGAAGGGCTCAACTCCTTGAGTGAGTGAGAGTGTAGAGGAAATGATGCACCAGACTTTGGGTTCGGGCAAATGCAGTTTTGATTTTTATCGGTATAACATAAACCCGATCTACACAAATCTCAATTTGTCTCCATATATGACCGTAGTACAAAAACGGAGGACAATAATACACATAAATCAAAATTTGATTCACGAGGTAAAAAAGAGCAGATTAAATTGGTGTAGTATTTTCTACAGGTCACTTCAGAACCTTGTCTTCATGTCAGATGCCGAAAAGCGCGAAGAGTATAGTTTTTATCTAGTTTTGTATGGATGTGAAACTTGGTCTCTGACATTAGTGGAATACATATACTGAGTGAGCTTGAGAGTAGGATGCTGTGGCTAATATGCGGACCACTGAGGGGTCAAATGATAGGAGGCTGGAGACTACTGCGTAACGGGGACTTTATAATATAATATAATTATATTATAATATAATATAATATAAATATATTATATAAATATAATTAGGATGATGAGATGAGCAGGCATATAGCTCCCATGGGACAGAAGAGGAATGCATCAAGGGTTTTGGTAGGGAAACCCGAAAGAAAGATACCACTAAGAATACTAGGAACGGAAGAGAGAGTATTATTAAAATCGATCAGAGAAAAATAGAATGTGAAGTTGACTGAATTCATTTGGCTCAGGATAGGGACCAGTGGTTGGCTTTTGTGCGCACGTTAATGAATCTGGGAAATTATTGAGTAGCAGAGCAACTGCTGGCTTCTCAAGAGGGGTCAGTTAGTTAGTTATTTAATACAAAAATGCGTTACATGCATTTTATAAATCTTATTAAGGTCTACAACTTTTGACTTAGTGTTTTCCTTGTGGTGTATGTTTAATGAAGTAAGAATTGCGAGGAAAATTTATGAAGTGTGATATATTTAGTGTGAAAATCTTTGCAGTAATAGGCCCTTTCAACCGCAGCAATAAATTTCTGTGATATAAATGAAGAAGGCCATTGAGATTTCTAAAAAGCAAAGCACGCGTTTGTAAATGTGGTCGCATTTCCGTTTAAGTTTAATTCGGCCCCCTTTAACGTATTGACGAGCATATAATGTTACTTTGATTTCCTATTATAATGGGCCACTGGGGAACAAGTTTTAACTTTGATGTTGTAACAAGGACAAATTACCTCTTTCTGACTAAGTATAATGCCATGATTTAAAAATATACCTATAAAGGTTTAAGAGTATATATTTTTCTTTAATTTATGTTGTTACACTTTTCAGATGTCATCAATCAATATCCTCATTAAATAAAGATTAAATTTTGTTTAGTAATAAATATTTAATCATGCAGAAATAGATAAAATGTAAACAATATGCAAGTGTTGGAACTGCCTCACAGAAAGATGCTTTTTGCTTTTCACGTAAAATTCCATTTATCTTGTGAGTCATGTCGTCTTCTCATGCAATTACAGTAGCTGTCGCCAGTAATATTGGGCCCCAACTAACGTTAAACTTATGTTTTCCCTTGTTCATAACTAAATACGTGACATTATATTTCAGCATCCCGTTGCATTTGAACATCGTTTTTTTAGTCTTGTTTTCCGCTATAATGCAACAATATCAACTTAAACTTTAATCGGCACTAAATCACATTTAATTCACTAACATGCTCGCTAAATGTTGAAAATGTAGTTAAGGTATGTACATTCAGTGTTTAAGCTATGATCAAGCCGTATAGAGCCATCTTCAGGTAACACATTTTTTAAGAAGTCTACTGCACTGAGCACTTGGCCAAGCAGTACTCTTAAGGCACGTCGTTATCATTAATTTTGATGTGTTGGGATGTTTTTCTTCTTGCCTTTTGTATTGCGGCAGTTTCTATGTCTCGGTGAGTGTGCCGTTCATTAGGTTGTGTGTATCTATTGTTGCTCTGTGTTCCTTGTGCAAGGAACACAAAGCAACGCGACCGTAATACAAAAGATAAGAAGAAAAACATCCAAATACATCAAAATTGATGATAACAAAAACGACGTGCCTTAAGAGTACTGTTTGGCCAAGTGCTCAGTGCAGTAGACTTCTTTAAAAACATGTGCTACCTGAAGATGGCTCTGTACAGCTTGATCATAGCATAAACACTGAATGTACATACCTTAATATTATTTTCAAAATTTAACGAGCATGTTTTAAATTCGCCTAGTGGGGGGTGGAGTCCAGCTGGGCCCACTCGGAACGGCGGCCACTGATTGGCCTATTGTACCTGCCGCGGGTGATTATGATGATGGAGAATTTGGTGCAATGAAGATTGGCAGGGGATGCCGAAGTACTCGGAGAAATTCTACCCCAGCGTCACTTTGTCCACCACAAATCCCACTTGACCAGACCCGGGTTTGAACCCGGGCCACGGCGGTGGGAAACCAGAGACTAACCGCTTGAGCTATGGCGCGGTCTTCACGAGCATGTTAGTGAATTAATATGATTTAGTGCCGTTTAAAGTTTAAGTTCATATTGTTTTATTATTGACTGAAAAAAAAGAAGACTACTACGAGTACGTGATTCAGTTCCGACTGTAAGAAGATAATTTTCCGATATTTATGTTATCCCTGTTTTGTATAAATTGGACCCACGTTGTGTGCATGTGAATTGTGATGCCATATCTGTATTTTCTGTCTCTGTGTTACCTACGAAGGCATAAACAATCGCTTTAAAAGAATTCTCTGCTGATAATTTAGTAGATTTTATAGTTTCGTGGAATTTCTCGACAAGCTGATCAAGTATCAAGTACTCAAGTGTGATTGAGGCTCAACAATTAATACTTGGGTCTGGTAGATGGATGGTTCATACAAATTCTGCTTATTGTATATTACCGTAGTTTCACACGCCTAGCTACGGTTAGACTGTCACTTTAAGAAACTGAAAAATAAATATACGTTGTCTGGCAGTGAAGTTCCTGGACTGGTACCGGAGCATTCACATTAGGCGTTGGTGAAACGAACTACTGCCATGTAAGTGTAGTTGTACGTCTTACCAACGCATGTCAGGGTTCGGTAAGTCCAGTCACTGAGAGTTCATGATTAGGAGCTCAGCGATTTCGTTGTGTTTTTATTGCTCTTATGGAGCAATGGGTGAATATCAAATTTTACGTTAAAGTGGGTAAAACGCCAACAGAATTATGAATTATGAAATGCTGCAAACTGTAGACGGTGATGAAGCCTTAAATCATACCAGTGCATCTGAATGGTTCAAACGATTTAAAGACGGGAGTGAAAACTATCAGGGTGATCTAAGAAACGGGCGTCCTTCAACTTCTCAAAATGCAGACACAATCGAAAGGGTCCATGAAATGGTGACACGAAGTCGTCGATGGGCTCTCAGAATGATGTCTTATGAATTATACGTCAATAAGGAGAAGATTAATCGAATCCTTCACGAAAATATAGGGAAGAAGTAGACGTGCGCAAAGTTCGTCCCACACAGACTCACGGACGAGCAGAAGCAACAGACACACATCGTGTCAGCGTTCGTCCAGACTATTCAAATTAATCCCAGTTTTCCTAACTGGGGAGGAGTCATGAGTATTTAAATATGACAAAGAGATGAAACGTCAAAGCATGCAATGGACCTCAAAGTAATCACCAAAGCCCAAAAATTTCTTTTGGAAAAATCCAAGATTAAAACTATGCTGATTACATTTTTTTTTTTTACAAATAGCATATGACTCAGAAATAATTCGTGCATGAAGGCAGACAGTCAATAGAGCTTTCTACGTCGAGATTATTAAAAGATTGTTGAAGTGCATTTCCTGTTTGAGACCATAATTTCGAGCAGAGTTTGGGTAGTTGGTTCTTGTTGCAAGACAATGTCCTTTCCCATTCCACATTGGCAGTGAAGACATTTGTGACCGAACACGGCGCTGTGGAGATAAGCCACCCACCCTATTCCCCTTATCTCTCACTAGCGGTTTTTGTTCTTTCCTACGGTGAAAATTGTCCTCAAAGGAGAGAGGTTTTACGATGGTGAAGGCATTAAGGAACATTTGACGGCCGAACTGAACGCTCTTGGAGGCCTTGCTCAAGCAGTGCCGTTTCTGACTTTTCCTTCGGGAGGTATCCAAGATGTTGTTTGTCCTGAGTTTAGTCTTTCCCGGCATTTATCAGTTCTTCAAGATAAACGATGCGATTTTAGTGTCTCCAAATACTTCTAACTTTTTTTGGTGTTATCCACCAAAGCTGGAACATAAGCCTACCTGCTATGAAATAAATTCTTATTCAATATTTTGAGTTTTTCTTAAAATTTAGATTTAAATTTAACATCTTGAGGATCAGTTGTTCAGGAATGAAACTTTTATGTTCCTGAGTGCCGATGGAGTGGTTTCCTGCCTACTCAGTGACGCAATAGTTGCGAGGATCAATGCAAAATGGCGGACATGAAGGGCATGGAAGCGCGATATGATCGAAGCTGGAACCTTACGAATGCTTTTATCGACCTTGACATTATAAGAGTTATATGTGCCATGCTATCTTCCTCACGAATCCTTACCAGCTCACCGAACGTAGGCCTCATCATCCTCGACGCTAAATAACCACTGTGGTTGATCAAGTATCGATATGTAACCGTAACATTAAATCCATGAGAGTTTCTGGCTTCCGTGCGACGTGTCCGCTGGAATAATTGCCCACCCCTGAAACTGGCAAACAGAGACACATTGAATAAAATGACGCCGAAGACAGGAAACTTCGGAAAGCGGCCCTTGAACATTCAGCTTCAAACTACAGAAAGAAGTGCCATCGTCGCTGAAGTAGAATAATTGCTTCAAGCCTGCGCACATCTGCCCCTTCAGAAGCAAGTATTGTGACTTTTTACGTATATCTCTGCCATAGTGAGGGCCTAATGCTCGCAGCAGGACGTAGTTTTGGACAATTGGTTTACTGGTAGACCTCCGCCAGGCCGCGTTTAAAGTGGCTGGAAATCAACGGGCATCTGTCGTTCTGGGACACCACAGTTAAATACGAATGTGATGAAAATTCATTAGATCAAATTTGTATTCGCGTCAAATTTTGCAGGCTAGTTTATGGGGTACTGGATTTCCTATGTGATATATTTCTTTCTTTTCTGGAAGTTTTATAGAACCTTATTTGAGGGAGTTATTACGAGATATTCTGACATTTTCCGGAAACTTGCAAAACTCTATTCATATCTGTTAAAGATGAAATGTGCTGACAGATTGACGGATGAACAGACGGGTTTTATGTGCGGCAGTGACATCCCTATTACATGGCTAATTTATATACACGTAAAAATTATAGGAATTACAGAAAGGAGAATATAGCGGGACTTTCGGATTGTCTGAAATGAATGCGAACAGCAGTTTTTTTGGAAATGTATACCTACAGGTCTAACTGAAATAACAGTGTACGTTAATACTCGTAATAAGGGGCACGCGGTAGCGTAGTTGGTTGAGGCACTATGCTACAAGCCGGAAGTTTGCGGGTTCAAGTCCCGATGAGGTCATTGGATTTTTTTTTCAATTGACCTAATCCTTCCAACCGAACTATGGCCCTGGTGTTGACTCAGCCTCTATCAGAAATGAGTACCAAGAATTAATCAAATCATTTTCCTGGGGAGTAGAGCGCGGCCGGCGCGTATGGCTGACAACCTTACGGCCATCTTTGAGCCGATTGTCTAGATAATGTGGGACCCTCCACATCTCACAACCCTATGGGCCTTCACTCCCTGTTACAGGGATAGCTTTATTTTACTTTTTACTTACGTTAATAATAATGTTTAAACGTTTATTACTCAAGATCTGTAGATGTAGTAAGAGTTTTTGGCTCACATATTCTGTGTAATTAGATCGTTTCAGTTTAATTAATAAAGTTACTGGCAACTGGCTGAAGGACTAGAGTTCAATTCGTGATAGGATCGTCACCAGTCCCGCGTTCAGTATGTATTAAGGACTCTGCTGGATTAGAGCGGCAGTTGTTTGAATCTGTTCGTGTGCTTCTAGATCGGTAATAATTTTTTTTGCACTTTGTGTACCTTATTTATTGTGTGTATTTTGTTTTGAATGTTTCCCTTTATGTATAGTCTTTCCTTATCTATCAGTATAAGATCTACTGCCACCGGGTGAACATCCAATTGCAGCAACAATAATAATAATATATGTAGGTCCATAGATAATGAATTTGAGCGGATTTTTAATTGAGCGGTCTTGCCCTATATTTTAAAATAAACAAATTACTCAAATGTTGCTTTCCAGCAACCGGCTAGAGCTGGTGACCCGTCATGACTCAGTCAAAGAAGCCGGTCTTCGGCCCGAGGTTTGAACCCGGCACCTCACGAATATGACTCAAGAGTTACAGGCATAAAGCCGTGACGTTTTGGATTCGTTTTGCTTTACTTTGCTACACGTTCATGCATACATAGGCCTATAATGACCACTCTGCTTTAAAGCAGTTGTGTTCATATTTTGGCGAATGCCTATTGATTCATCACGATGGTTTATAAATCATTCTGACGTCGTAATGTTCATTCTGCCGTGCTTGGTTAATCGCCCTATTTTGTTTATTTATCTCTGTCGATCGTCAGGTGTGTCTGAAGGCAATTTTACAATACGCAGATTGTTATTAGAGCAGGCAGCTATATCACGTGGCCGTCATGTTGCGCATTGCTGACGTATGTTTGTTTTATTAGCTGTTGCATGGAACTGGTGTTGACATTCATTGATTACCCCCGCACCCTGCTGATGGCGAGGTTTGACATACGGACCATGCTGATGCAGAACTGTTCTCCCGCTCGCAGTTATAGCCCGTATGCTGTCCAGCGGCCACAGGGTGGTTAAGCACCACAGTGACCTATGTAATGCTCTCCTCATCATAAAGCTGATTCAAAGTTTGAAAGGTTAAACTGAAGGAAACGCTGATATTATGGAAAATGATGCACTGAGTAATTGTTGACGTGTCGGTTTGAACATGGGGAAAGGAAGGCAGGGAGAAGGAAGGAAATAAGGAACATGTAAGGTAAAGTTGTCCCTGTGCTCAACGAATTAAGCACTACATCATGAAGGCTTAAGGGGGAGTGCATGTATAGATCCACATTTTCTTGACCTCGGCAATAGCTGTTGGTGAGTGGCCAGCTTCACGCCCCTGCCGCTTTACTCCCGAGGAAATAGCCCCCGGTACCCATTGAATGGGAGGTTGGATGGACCCCAAAGCCGGTCTGGACGATTTGGAGATGAGAAAATTCTTGACCCTACTGGGTCTCGAACTCCGACACCTCCGTCGTCCAGTCCGTAGCCAGTCGCTATACAGACTCCGCTACCCCGGCTCAATAAGAAACAGATAAATAAACAAAACGGTAACCAATGTAAAGCTATCCTTGTAACAGGCCATGGAGGCTCATAGGGTTGTGAGACTTTGAAGCTCCAACATTTTCTAGCTAGACAAACGGCTCACAGATGGGGGTGATATCAGCCTTACGCGCCGGTCGCTCTTTACCCCCACAGATATTCCTGGTATTCATTTCTGTTAGAGGCTGAGTCGACCACAGGGCCATAATGCGGTTGGGACTGTTAGGTAAATTGAAAAATCCAATGATTTCATCGGGACTCGAGCACAAAACAAAAGGAATAAATAAATATGTACTGTCAGTTTTTCTTGAAGTATTCTGCAAGTAAAGTTATAACATATGTTTTCAATAAGATGGGGTTTACGACACGCTACCTTCTCACTATCCTACAGTGTAGAAGGAAACTGCAAAGGCCAACCCTCATATATTCCGCCAGCGAGCAATTCTCATTTGTGCCGTTGGTACACTGATGATCAAAATGTTCCTACATGAGCAGTAGAGTTGTGTAGGTCGAACAGATCTACCCACTGCTTGCTTCGCTTTCGCTTCGTTGCAAGACACAACATTATACTTTATTTAGCGAAGCTTTATCACCTGTATGACATTAATTGCATAACGTCGCAGGAAATTCTAAACTATGAATTGGAATAGATCTGGAATTTGTCTTGGCCTTCTTTGACGTGCTATTGTGGAACTTGCGCGGAGGGACTGAAAATAAAAGCATTCGGAGTAAGTAGCCTTACGCCTGAATCGAACCCTATACTTTTGGAATATGAAGCAAGATTTCTAACCACTTTACTGCTACATTCAGTGACACCATCGTCGTCGTCGTCATCATCATCATAATCATCATTTACAAACAGCAATTTTGAGCCTTAGCTTTCTTTAGAAGAATCTGCCAGATTGTATCCGGTTTTCACTTCTTAGAATTTCGGGATAATATATATATATATTTTTTTTTTTACGGAGCAAAGTAGTCAATTCTGAGCCAAAGCCCCAATCTGGAGGGCTCTGCTTCCCAGTGACCGGGTGGCCCTGCTATACGCCCGGGCATCTGACTCCGTTTTCGTCACCTTCTAGGGCGGGCCAGGCTACCCGTTTCCCTCTTTATGTGATCTATAAAATATAAACGTATTTAGAGGTGGGTTTATGGATTCAGCTGCTTCGCCGGAAAGTCGGCGTGACGTGGGAAAGTCTGGTATATTCGCCATATTTTATGAGAAAGAAATGTTTGAACTTTTGACGATGAGTTGATCTGTGAACCTGTAAAGTAGATTTATCAGAGGTTATTTAACTGCTCTTAATATTAACCAAAGCGGGGGAAGATTGATAGGCCTATTATGAATCAGAAGGGACTGTCATGGCCTATTTCACACTAACATTCACATTTTCTTCTGGAGAATATTAGTTGAACTACAAGAAGCCTCAAATTAGCCGGCATGCCAGGTGGAATTCGAAACTGATTCCTTCTGGTTGCAAACTAATCGCTTAAGTTCAACTGGTTTGTGGTTCCATGGAATAAAAAATCGCGTGTTGAGCGATATTTGAAACTTCCTTTTTCTTCGAACTTATTCTATTCTGCGTTCTGTTATCCTGTTCTCTTCCACCCCATAATATCTCCTCCTCTTCTGTCCTAACCCAACCCATCCTATAATGTCCTACGCTTCTCCACCCTAAACATATCCTGTCGGAGTTCATTCTTCAATAATTTCATTTCAGTTCCTTCAGGAGTGCTGTAAGGAATATGAAATTTGTAATTTGGAGTAATATTTCTTCTTCACGTATTTTACAGTTGAAGATGTGTTGTAAACCTATTATCAACAGCGTGAGTGCGAATTTTCGCCTACGAATCATGTTATTTCAGCTCTGGAGATTAGACCTTCATCGGAAAGTTATTTCTCGGAAGTGCTTTTAACTGAATGAGTGACTCTTAACGGGGCCTCCAAACCGCGCAATGATGATACGGCAATTAAAGATGATGAAACGCCTATACATAACATCCACACCCTTGATGGATATCGAACCCGCGACCGATCGAAGGCGAGTTTAAGTTCCTCCAAAATGACGATGATGATACTTCTTTTTGAATTGAGCAGAGAAACAATCACTGACACCGGAAATATAATAATTTGTGTTCAAAACTTGCAGTTAAGGCCGATCTTGGAGGACATGAACATTCTCGCGTCACAGGTTGCAACCCCACTTGTGTGTTCGTACATTTCTATGTTGTCGAAACTTCCGTATCTCGACTGAGGTGTCTTGTGGGTTCCCTCAGTTTATCCAAGCAAAAGACTATAATTCTACTTTATAATAAACTGTAACCGCTTCTTGACATATCCTTTCCTGCACATGCAGATTAAATTCGTCATAAAATTAACCAAGGATCAGTCCATCCGGAGCTCTTCTCTGACGCGCTGATCCCCACCCAAACACCCAAACAGGTTTATATAGTGGTAACGCTCTAGAATCTAATTCGTGATATAGACCTGTACGAATTGCGGGCCAGAAAATAAACATAGTGGCTGATGTTCATATTTTTCTTAGTTTCTCCAGCATAGTATAAGAATAGTACCTTGAAATAGGCTACGACCGATAAGTAACCTTGATTTTTATACGGACGCATATAGCCGTGTGTGCTGACGCTCCTTGAAGCCCACTCACATCCTCTCCTTCCAGATCCTTACCAAATTCATCTTTCATTATCATTTACCCATGTCAGTCAACTTTATAAGGCTATAGTGTTTCAGTTGGAGTAACTTTGTTAAATAATATAAAAATAAATCATATATACGTATATATGTATGTATATAAACCTGCAGTATCTCGCTCTTTTTATTATATTTGCTCCCTTTCCTCTAGTAACAGGCTTACTTTTGTGTGGTTTTGACATCGTGACGCAAAACTTTATGCACATATTTTTATCTTATTACAATTATTATGTGACAGATGCATTTTAGACTATATGTCCTAGCTTAGAATAAGATAACAACAAAAAATAGTTTCTGACCAGCTCTTTTCTACAAGCCCTAATTTGTATCGAAGTTTTCAAAAGGTAGAATAATCCCATGAGTAAAAAGAGGGCACTGGTGTGTGTGTTCATGTGAGTGATGTCTGGTGATAATCGCATACCCCCTGGGAAGAACTGCTTAGTTACCGCTCATCTAAGCAGCTTACGAGAGCTAGCGGAAAGGTTTGATGCAGTTACATATCACAGACACGTGCAAACTGAGGATTAAGTTAGGAAAAAAGTTGAATGCTGCAGGAGAATTATAAAATATGGCGTTGAGTTCAAGAAAGTTTCCTATTGAAAAATAAGCCGAAATAATTCATTCGTTACTGCACTAAAAATCAGCCCAGTTGTTGAATGACAGTTCTGCCGTAGCGCTTACTGTCACATGATGAGAGCTGAAGCAGTCAGCGTTAAGCAGACTTTGCTATCAGTGTACGAGTAGTACGCGAATGCACTGTTCAGGTGTATGGCGTTGGCCTTGTGACAGTAAAAGTCGTATTTCCAGACAAGGAAAATTAAACTGGAGGAAGTACATGGTCATACTTGTAAGTAATTTAAATAGTAATAAAATATATACTAGAAGTATTAATACTTTAAGTTATACTATGTAAACATAACATTTTAGTGCATGACAAACTCGGGTGAAAGCGAGCGTTGAGCTTATAGTTCTCTCTCTCTCTGCGCGGTACACCATTACTTATCCGCTGTCGTGGTTGATTCCGAGTTACGGTAAGTCGTTTTAAATATTATTCAATCAAATTTCTTCAAGCCAGAAGATAAAATTATTCGTACACACTGGACTACACAGAACTTCTGGAGAGCCATTTTTGCTGGCCCATTTTGCCCATAGCCCCTCAGATAAGTAGATTTGTTTTCGTCATATTTGATTTGGCAGAGTTGCCTCTGTAATTAATTAATTAATTAATTAAGCACCACACTATATGGGAGAGTGGAGGTATAGCTCCACCATTCTTGACCTTGGTACTAGATGGATGTGATCGGTCAGCTTAACACCCCCACCACTTTACCCCTGCGGAAAGAGTCCCCTGTACCCACTGTTTATGAGTTTGGGTTGATCCCAGAGCCGGTTTAGACGCCGTGGAAAAGAGGAGAACTTGCTTATGCCGTGAATCGAACTCGGTCGCCTAGCCCGTAACCCGTCACTATACACACTGAGCTATCCCGAGTACCCTTATTTGATATGGTAACGGTATTAAGGTATTTTGATATGTTGATGGGCTCCAGTGAAGCAATTTCCTTTTAATATGTTATGATCATTATTTTCAACCTACTGTTCTTACTTTGAAAATATAAATAAGAGTCTTATGAAATCATCTTGATGTCTGTCTGTACATCCCCCTTATCGTTGTTACACAACGACCTAGTAAAAACGTTCCCGCGGCAGCAAGTACACGCGGAACAACAGAAGAATTGTCGGACACGTATTTTTCTTTGCAGTTCGTGTCGTATCAAAGGAAAGTACGCGATTAGTTCTTCCCATAACTTCTTGTTACTATTTAAGACTATCCACAGTTTAATCTAAAATAGTTTATGTGAATTAAAAAGATGTGATAATTTGTGCTTCAGTCCAGAGGACATGCAGTTTCGAGATGTGTTCATATCGATGTAGAATTCCGCACGAGCTCTGAAGTTCATTTATTGTATATACAAATCTGTTGTTCAAAAGCGAAGCACGTTACATACATGCCTTCTGTATTGCGAAGGAGTAAGAAACTAGTTTCTCCTGCGTTTGTTTCTTTAAACACTCACTGCATCGGAAAAGTGCCTCAAATAATTGTAGATCTTAATTTTATGTTTTATATCAAAGACCTACTCTGCCAGTATTTACTTGAGGGAAGCGATTCAAACTCTCAGTCACGTTAGCCTAACAACCAACGGGTGACACTGAAAAACAAACAAGCAGAGAGAAAAGGCATTCTAAAAGTCAAGTAAGAATTTTGAAGGAACTTGTCATTCTTTTGAGTTTTATCTTCTAGGATATAAGCAACTGCTCTGTGAACCTCGGACTTAGCTTGTGTTTCTTCTTATTCCCATCCAGCAGTTGGAATGGCGGTACGGCTCTGGAGTCTAGAGTTTATTCCGGAGCTAAACGGATAAATTTCAGCCGATGTAGCGAATATATGTTTATTGAGGTTTCGTAGTTTTCTTTAAAATCCCCAGACGAATACCGCGATATTACCTTTGAAATTATCCATAAGGATCTTCTTCTAAGTCCGTACTTATGTATCATGTGTGATTGGTTTACATGTCATTCGGTTCTATGTAACATCTGAAGCTTAAACAACTGTGAATACAGTTGATCCTCTACAGATTTAATCCAAATCTTTTCCGACTTCAGAGCAGTCGACAGAATCCAGTCTCAGAAACGTCGCTTTTTTTAAATAAAATCAGGACCGTGGATAATATCCAGAAACATAATATTATTACTCAGCCTCTTTTTCAACAATTTCCTTGCGTCATTGTATCTATTCAGTTTGAAATGAAAGAGTAATGAAAAAGTTAACCGTTTGTCTCCGTGAAATTATATTTCATGATCTATTAAATAAATGCCTTATATTTTCTTTAAATCTTAATTTTTAGTTTTGCTTTATCTAGTCCATTGAAATTTTATGGCGTTTCTATTTTCCTTTATTTGATTTTTGTAATATTTTGTTACCCTAAATTTTGCTTTATATATAAGCCCAGATCTAAAAGCTTATGATCTAACATAAATTAAAACTTTGCCCCTTTTCTTAATTATGTTTATTTCAACAGTTCAACTTCGTTTTCAGCGTGTCGTGTGCTAGGGCTTCATATGGGGCTTATAAGAACTTCTCATTTCTTTTCGCTCTGCTCGACGCAGCAGACCGAGCCGACCCTGGGTTTCTTCTAATCGCAATGTTTTCTGAACCCTCACGCAGCCAGTAGGACTCCTTAGATGGCGGACCAGTCAATGATATTGATTTTCAGACCCGTGTCTTCAAGCGACAATACAGAAAAGATAATATATATTCAGGCCAAAGGGAGATTCGAACACATGATTCCAAGCGACTACAGGTGTTAGCATTTTAATTTCTCACCTTATAATGCAACTGAAAGAACCGTGAACTACAGAACTAAAGACAAAGGAAGCATTGTGGGACTGAAGTGGGAAGGGAAACATTGTGGGAATTAAGTGGGAAGAGAAGCGTCGTGGACCTGAACTGGGGAGGGTAGTTTCGTGGAATGAAATGGGAAGGGAAGTTTTGTGGGACTGAAGTGGGAGGGAAGTGTTGTGGGACTGAAATGGGAGGGGAAGAACTGTCTGACTGAACTGGGAAAGGAAGCGTTGTGGGACTGAAGTGGGAAGGGAAGCGTTGTCTGACTTAACTTGGAAAGGAAGCGTTGTGGGACTGAAATGGGAAGGGAAGTGTCTGACTGAACTGGGAAAGGAAACGTTGAGGGACTGAAATGGAAAGGGAAGTGTTGTTTGACTGAACTGGGAAAGGAAGCGTTGTGGGTCTGAAATGGGAAGGGAAGTGTTGTTTGACTGAACTGGGAAAGGAAGCGTTGTGGGTCTGAAATGGGAAGGGAAGTTTTGTGGGACTGAAGTGGGAGGGAAGCGTTGTGGGACTGAAATGGAAAGGGAAGTGTTGTCTGACTGAACTGGGAAAGGAAGCGTTGTGGGACTGAAGTGGGAAGGGAAGCGTTGTCTGACTTAACTTGGAAAGGAAGCGTTGTGGGACTGAAATGGGAAGGGAAGTGTCTGACTGAACTGGGAAAGGAAACGTTGAGGGACTGAAATGGAAAGGGAAGTGTTGTTTGACTGAACTGGGAAAGGAAGCGTTGTGGGACTGAAATTGGAATGGAAGCGTTGTGGGACTGAAGTGGGAAGAGAATTGTTGCGAGACTGAAGTGGGATTTCTGACAGACAGGTACCTGATTTGAGTACAGTGGACTGGCAGCAAACTGAAGTCATTTCCGGTCAGAATAATTGGTTCCGGATTTTTTGAGGATATTGTTGGGCTTGTATATTACACGATGAAAGTTGTGTACGAGCAAAAAGAAATATAAGAACAAGGTGTTCAGTGAAGAACTTATAATGCGTAAATTCCATGAAACACTTTAGTATAGGACCTAATTCCAAGGATAGCAAGAAAAATGTATTAAAATTTACACAAATTAGTGATCTATTTCTGCGTATAATTGGTGTTAGTGTACTGTAGATGCTAGTGCCAGTTGTAATCTCATAGTTCCCACCATCGCCGCAAATGTAATTTGAACATATAAATGTTAAATGCAGTCTATTTATGAAGTATCTCCACATGCAATTCACGTGCCTATCTGCAATGGTTAATTATTATCGCCCTGAAACTGAAATATGTACAGACCATATACATTTGGCTGGGACGTCGTGTTGCTCAAAATTTTATAAAAGTAATGCTTGAAAGAATTAGCATATTTCCCCCAGATCTGTTATCACTAAATAGCGATAGTGTCGCTCCCACATCATCTTCTGCCTACGCACGTCTGCCCTATTAGATTTATTGATGGCAGGAAAGAAATATTTAGAATTTTGGATTGGCTCTTATAGCATGATGTGTAAGCCCATTTTACGAGAATTCGCTTCTTTAAAATTTAGCCTATTAGTGGGTATAGTGGACTAACACTGTAACGCGTTGAGGAGGTTGGTGAACTCTAGTAACCCTGACAGCGATGCCGGCGGGAGTATAAGTTTCTGGTAGAACCACCCCTGCCGGTAAGGTCAAAGGATAGGTTTCGATGTAGAGTAGTCCCTGACTCTAGATGTTGGTAAAATCCCGACGCAAAAATATTGTTACGCATAAGCTCCGAGGAAAATAAGACTCAACACGTGTAGCCTCAACAGGCCTTGAGACATAATGCTCGATATATGCAAGAACAGTAATAATACGGAAATATAGAGACACGATTTCATAAGTCATCTTTTTTTCATAAAATGTGAAAAATAATGTCACGTGCTTATGGCTTTTGACCAATAATAACGGGTTTTGGATTGGATGACTGGCTTTATTAACACCTTCTTTTAGAGTCTCTCTTAATCACGATCAATTACAATAACTCAGAGTCAATCCTCAGCCGATCCATCCTTCCTTGACTGCCGGTGATTCGCTCCGTTCTCTTGCTTGTTCTACGACTCACTTCTGATTTACTGCTTGACTACTTATACAGTCTCGAGGCGGACCCATAGAAAAAACATCCGTTGCCCAGCAATGGACATATGCGAACCAGGTAGAAAACGTCTCTTCTTCTATTGTTGTATTTACAGCGTGTTGCATAACAACGTAAGTTATCCTATTTTTGCCCGCGTATTCGTTGTCGCGGGAATGTAGTTATACAGTCGTTCCCCAGCATCTGTTCTACATGTCACAGGAAGATAAAAGCTTATAAGTCATCACTGAAAACCCCCACAGAGCTTTGTTTCTCTATGAAATGCTCGTGTAACATTTTAAAATTAAATTGCAAAATGATAAAAAATTACAAATATTGCAATTGCAATATAATACAGAAATTACCAAAACTCTTAAGTCAGGTATAGTTTGGAAAAAGTTATTAATTTAATCTGTGTTTTTGTCGAATCCATCTCTCAGCTCTATAAAAATAAAACTAATGAAGTAATTTCTTTTTGACGAATAGAAATATGTAAAGTTGGTCATTAAAGTAATATACATATCACAATTTTACACGCTAGTAAGGTTTAAACGAATCTTCTACAGTCATTGATGTCAAAATCAGGAATCTTAGACGTACGTTGGTTCATGTAATGAAAAATTAAAGCCTTTGTTGTTTTTACAAAAGAAATGTTGAAGGCCGATTCTATTTGAGGACCTGAGTGTTACATGACATTATGACAGTTCACCGCCATTGTCAAGTGTAACTAAAAATTCTTTATTGTTGAATTCCCTGAAGCATTGTAACTAGAGTGCTAAATTATTGTGCATCCTGTATTTTGTTAACACGGGTGTGGTCTGTTCCTTGTGTAAATATGATTTTGCGGTGTAGGCTCAGTGTGCCCTGGTGTGTGTACATATATGAGCTTCTGACGCAGACGTCATGTGATCAGTTGATCATCTGTTGCTGTCATCCCATTTAAACCGCAGTGTGTGGAAAAGCACACAATACACAACAAACTGCATGTACCGACACACAGCGGTTAGGCTCTGTACTACAACGTGACTGACATAATTGCACAAGTTGCATAATTACTGCATGTACTTCCACTGTTCCTTGCAATATAATAGTGCGCCATGGATTTAGAGACTGGGTTTTACTCAAGATGGAATTAAAACAGTAATAGTAAATGAAAGAGGGTGAGATTGGCGGGGAATATAGCACGCACGGGGAGGAGAAGAAGAATGCACGTAGGATTCTGGTGCGAAGGCTAGAAGGAAAAGACCGCCAAGAAGAAGTAGGTATAGGTGGAAGGATAATCTTAGAGAAAGGGAATAGCGTGGTATGTACTGGGTTCTTCTGGCTCAGGATAAGGACCAGTGGAGTGCTCTTGTGAACAGAGTAATAAACTTTAAGGTTCCATAAAATATTGGGAATTTCTTGAGTAACAGCGATTGGCGGATTCTGAAGGAGGAGTCAGTCCCGTGAAAGTAATTACATATTTAGTTAGTTAATATTACATTTAAAGAACCGGTATTGCCTTATCTGATTTTGAGAAACACCGAAAATTACGACATATACAGAAACACAACTCCTCCGCTCCCAAAAAAATATTCGGATTTAAGCGGAGTGATATGCACAAACAGTTTAGGATGTTACATAACTCGAAATTTAGTGGTTTATACAGGTCATGTAGCAATACTGGTATAGTACTGAAATCAAGAAAACAGGTGCTGTAGTATAGTATTCACATCAATGAGAGAGACGAAGGCACAGAGAAGCTGACACTTGCAAGAACGGGAAGTCTTAAGATAATATTAAAATAGTCTTAAGGAGACAGATTGTGATTGAGGGAGGTGGATGATGATGGCTCGAAATCGTATGCAATGAAGGGGATTGGTGTTAGGGGGTTGATACTTTACAGTCCACTACAAGAAAGCTATCTAAATCTTTGTTACAACTATCAATTCGTTTGTATGTTAGTGAAACGTAGCATTTTACTTCGAGCGAATGCATTGTTAAACGTTTGTATGGAAGGTACTCTTAAGAAACTTGTTCTTTAGGAAGAAGAGGGAGGTCCGAAGCGGAAAGTTGGAAGTAGTAGAGGCTATAAAGAATAATTTCCGCCATATCTGTCAAGCAGAGGGGATTACAGTGTGTTGGAATGTGGAACTCGGATGTGGGAAAGCAGAAATTCACACATAAGTGTTAGCAGGCTGCCATACGTGACAGATGATAATATTAAAATACATGTAGCAACTTGCTCACCACTTGTATGCGTCTGGTCCCCGATGCAATTACTGGTTGGGATATGACAGTCCTCACTGAGAGTTTAATCTTCTCCTCAATGCTTTCAACTGACTATGACCACTTCCCCTGTAAGGAAACAATCACCGTTCTTTCAGGGGAATCTGTCACGAATCGCCTCATCTTCTTTTACAGCATGTATGTTTTTAAACATTCATCGTATTGAAACGCGTCTGCATGTGAAAATTGTATTAATTTATTTGATTTGGTTCATCCTGATCCGTCACATTAGCAATATTACAAAAGATTAATCAACTCCGTCCAATGTGACTGACAAAATGTTTTTCTTCTCTTTCCTTTTTGATCTTTTATCCTTGTCATATTTCGGTCTTAGAGACCATCTTTAGAAGGATATATCAATACAGGCAGAAATTAATATTACAATACATACATATAATATCTTCACAATTCCAAAAACAACAAACTCCATGGTTTTAGCCCGCAAGCGAACTATACTGACCGAGCGGCCGCTTGTCGTCGAAGTTAGTGCCAACTTTAGCAGATAGAGGGTGTCACGTGGTCAGCGCAACGAATCCCCATTGCCATTTATTTCGGTTTTCTAGTACCGGAGCCGCTATTTCCTTGAAATAGCTCCTCAATTATCCTCACGAGGCTGAGTGGACCCCGTTAGACCCACTAGTTCTCAGAAAAAAGAAAAAACTGGTAGAGCCGGGAATCGAACCCGGACTTCTGGATCTGTAGCCAGGAACTCTGACCGCTAGACCACAAAGGCGGTTATAAAATTTGATCCCTTAACAACTACAGCGGCGTGCATNTGCCAACTTTAGCAGATAGAGGGTGTCACGTGGTCAGCGCAACGAATCCCCATTGCCATTTATTTCGGTTTTCTAGTACCGGAGCCGCTATTTCCTTGAAATAGCTCCTCAATTATCCTCACGAGGCTGAGTGGACCCCGTTAGACCCACTAGTTCTCAGAAAAAAGAAAAAACTGGTAGAGCCGGGAATCGAACCCGGACTTCTGGATCTGTAGCCAGGAACTCTGACCGCTAGACCACAAAGGCGGTTATAAAATTTGATCCCTTAACAACTACAGCGGCGTGCATGAATACTTTAAATTTTTAAAAACTATTACAATTAATCTGTTTACATATGTGGTTTAAAATTTGTTTGAACCAATTTAGTTCATGTCCTTTATATTGCCTCTCTTTAAAGGAAGTTGGGTGTCTACCACGTCGTGGTTCCGTCATTTGATGAACAGGACTCTTCAGTGTCGTCCTGTTGTTCGGGCCGCGCTGTGTTGTTATAACACTCAACTTCCTTTAATGACAGGCAATATAAAGAACACAAACCGAATTGGTTCTAAAACTTTTAACAAGGTGTTTTTAAACCACACTTGTAAACAACTAATTATAATAGTTTATAAATGTTTTAATGTATTCATGCAAGCCGCTGTAGTTGATAAAGGATCAAATTTTGTATTCATGGTATTGTGATGATATTGTATGTATGTATGTATTGATATTGACCAAACACATTGTAATAGTAGTTTCTGCCTACATTGATATATCCTTCTGAAGATGGTCTCTTAAGACTGAAACATGTCAAGGATAAAAGGTTAAAAAGGAAAGAAAAGGAAAAAAAACATTTTATCAGTCTCACTGGACGGATTTGATTGACCTTTTATAATAATAATTTATCTTATGACGAACCGTTTAATACAAAATCGACGAACTAAGAATTTAATTTAATATACGTCATAGCTTACAATGTATTGAATATTTACAAACCAAAATTAAATTCACCTGACGCCTTATAATGTAGTTCCTGCAATAAAATTTTAACAGTGCCCCTTCAGTGCCGTAATTTTGGAGATGAAGCATTCTTACGAATGGCGAGACGAAGAAATAGGCTCTGTCCATCATGCTTTCATTTCATACATTTTATGAATGTGACCAGCAAAATGATAGGAATGCTTTAGGAAGAGTCCGTTAGCCCTACAATCTGAAATGAGTTTATTTTTCAGTCAGTGATTATAAAGATAAGGATATATGTCTTTATAGCAATTGTGGGATTATAAGTGGCAGAATGGAACCGCATTAGGTTTACTTGTAAGGGAACATGTCTCACTACAACTTCGTCTTCCAGAGATCCCACATGCTTTGCTCTGGAAATGACCCTGATCTCCGCAGTAAAATTATAGCCCCCTTGCTTTGTGCTGTACAGTACCATCGCTCCAGCCCTTACGTAACAAGCAATACAGCATGATGCATTTGGTGATACGCACACACAGTGTGGCATGTGCTAATGACATCTCTATAAATAACCACGTTATGCATAGCGGTGTTCTAACCCGTACAGTGACATGCTCTGGAGCAGAACTGGAAAATCTCGCATACACGGCTTTACATACAATGGATGGAACGTGGTAGGCCACAGTAACATAAATCCTGTAATGCATAACGCCATTTCTAGGCAACGCCAGCAACACACACGCGGCCAACAATAAAGGAGCGATGTTTTCTGTGGTCCGCGCGCGACCTTTGCTATGTAACGCACGACATACGTGACCAACGATACAGGAGACGGTGTTTTCCATGGTGTCCGACCCGAGGCTATAAAAGGAGAGTCTGTCTGTAGGTAGAGAAATCACCCGTGTTGAGGCGGGGTCGAATACCTCCACCGTGGCCCTGCGAGTCGTAAGAGGCGACGAAAAGGGAAGTCTCAAATCTGAGACAGTGAAATATGGTCGCGAGTACCAAGGGACTTGGACCCGACAAACACTGCGCTGGCAAGAACCAGCAGCGTATGCAAAAGACAGACCCGTCCTCTGGTCAGAGATGGCGCCCCACAAAAACAAGATTGTAACTGTCAAACAGTAATAAATATCTGGTCATGAGCTCCAGATGAGTTTCGGCCCCAAGACTTACTGACTGACCGATCGTCAGTCGCATTGTGACTTTGACTTTGACTTTGGTAGAGAAATTAGAGTGTTAAAATGGTAGGGTCGGCAGTCCAGGGCGATTGAACAAGACTTCATAGTGATTTGCAGTGATAGTTCCTGTGATAAATCCACCACCAGGAAACGGATATGATGTCCTAATGATTCGTGAAATGGGAAGATTAGCGGTAGCCCTATAATTGATTGTGAATAAGAGAGATTGTGAAAGAAGTTGTCTATAAATTCAATAATTTAATCAAGAATCCGTTATTATTAGCCACAGAAATCCGGACACGTGACAATAATAATACTTAATAATGAAACATAATCTATAGATGCACGGTTTACAAATATTGGAAGGAATTTGCTATGACACGAGCCAGGATTGCCCAGTCGGTATAGGGACTGGCTACGGGCTGAACGACGGATGGGGTCGGAGTTCGAGTCCAGTTAGGGTTAAGAATTTATCTTCTCCACGTCTTCCAGACCGGTACTGGGGTCCACATAGCCTCCTAGCCAATGGGTATCGGGAGCTTATTCCTCGAAAGTGAAGCGGTCAATGCATGAAGCTCACAAGTCACCTCCATCTAGTATAGGTTAAGAAATACATTTTTAATTCGCTTAGTGGGGGGGTGGAGTCCAACTGGGTCCACTCGGCACGGCGGCCACTGATTGCCCTATTGTAGCCTGCCCCGGGTGATTATGATGATGGCGAATTTGGTGGAATGAAGATTGGCAGGGGAAACCGAAGTACTCAGAGAAACCCCGCCCCAGCGCCCCTTTTTCCACCACAAATCCCACTTGACCAGACCCGGGATCGAACCAGGGCCGCAGCGGTGGGAAGCCAGCGACTCACCGCTTGAGCTATGGCGCGGCAGTAGGTTAAGAATGTTGAAGGTATACCTACACTCCCCCATAAGTCTTCATGGCACAGGACAATGGCACGGTGACACAGGTACTAGTATTACCGCAAAATGGTCCGCACTGATCGTCTAGCAGGAAACTGTGAATCCTGAAAAATAGTCTTCATAGCTCTTAGAGAATGGAAGGAATGGTGGAGGGCAGAGACACGGCTCCTAACAGTATTCAATCGCAGGACACACGGTTTCGAAATGCGTCCTGTGGCTGATCCTGATTACTTGTGTTTACATACAGGCCCATACAAATTCAGCGGCTTAAAGTAAAAGGAGAAAGATTTCAACTCAAGTTTCACTCTCATGTAAAAGTACGGCTATAGCTTTCTTGCTTTACTTGTAAGTACGTACATGGTTATGTTTATTTTTCTAAATATCCCTCAATGTGGTTGTGTTTTATTAAGGAGAGTTACGTCATCGTCAGCTTTTTAAGAAATATCACACTCACGCATGAAGCTGAGCCCTTCTTGAGAAGCCGCCAATTGTGCAGCTACTCAAGAACTTCCCATCATTTTACGGAACCCGAAGGTTTATTATCGTGTTCACAAGAGCCCTCCGCTGGTTCATATCCTGAGCCAGAACAATCCAATCCGTATCATCCCATCTCTCTAAGATCCGTATTAATATTGTCCACCCACCTTCTTCTTGATCTTCCTAGTGTTCTCTTTCCTTCTGGCTCTTCCACCAATACCCTCTATGATACCTCTTCGATGCAATCGTGCTCCATGCCCTACCAATTTAATCCTCCTTGACTTGATCATTCTAATTATGCTTGGAGAAGAGTAGAAATTATGAAGCTCCTCTTTGTGCAGTTTTCTTCAACCTCTCGTTACTTCATCTCTCTTCGATCCAAATATTCTCAACACCCTGTTCTCTGACACCCTCAGTCTATGTTCCTCTCTTAATGTCAGAGACAAAGTTTCACATCCATACAGAACCAGAGGCAAAATTATAGGTTTCTATATTCTAATTTTTATGTTTTTGTGCAGCAGACGAGAAGACTGGACTGAATGGTAGCAAGCATTACCTGAGTTCAGTCTTCTCTTAATTTCCTCCTGAATCAGGTTTTGACTTGTAAGATTTGAGGATTTCACGGCGGTGACTATGAATAAAGCAGTCTTCTGGGATTTGGCACCGTGTTTATGTGGTGTTAACCGACGTTTCGGAGGAACGTTTATATTTTTCCTTCTACCCTGAAGATGGAGGCGATACGTTCCTCCGAAACGTCGGTTAACACCACATAAACACGGTGCCAAATCCCAGAAAACTGCTTTATTCAGGTTTTGACTTGTTATAGTCATTCTCAAATATTTAAGAAATGTCGCATTGCCATTAATTAAGATGTGTTTTATACTGAATCCAAAACGTTACTAAAAATATCTTACAAAGCAGAAAAGTGCCTCTCGTTTGGAGGCCATTTCTGTTCGTCTGTGTGTCTGTCCGCTACGCAACTTCAGCGCATAAACTGCTGAACGGGTATTTTTGAAATTCAATATGCGAGACCTTCATTAAATTTAGTCTGAATGAAATTACTACTTTCAGTCATTAACCCATAATAAAGTTCACTGTACGTAAGGTTATACATTGACTTCTTCATTTTTGTCAGAAACCGTTAATGAAAAATCTGTGAAATTCGATGTGAAACATCTTTGCATAATACAAATCAAATCAAATAATAATGTTGATTCTTAGTCATCTGATATATTACAGTGCCTGGCTTACGTAGGGTCGTAAATAGGCTCTTTACTATAGTCCATGTATGTAGATTTCGTGGAAATTCTGTATGGGAGAAATTCGCTAATTTGTAGGATATTTCGGTTTTCAGCCATGTTGATTTACATATAACAATGTTTATTTTACATATGGTCATACATGGATATGAACAAAAAAAGGGGGGGATTCAGATTTTAATGCGCTGCTAGGAACAGCTTGGGGGATTTTGTATACAGTATGGAGTTTGTTTACGCCCTTTCCAGGCTTATTTACTGGGTATATATTTTATTTATAATTCATTACTTTGTTTTATTTGCTCTGTATTTATGCATAGAATATCTGTGGGGCATACGGTTGCATAGTTGGTTGAAGCACTATGCTAAAAGCCGAATGGTCGCGGTTTCGATTCCCGATGTGGTTATTGGATTTTCCAATTGATCTAATCCTTCCAGCCGCACTATGACCCTGGAGTGGACTCAGCCTCTAACAGAAATGAGTACCTGGATTCTTCCTGGGGATAAAGGGCGGCCGGCGCTTAAGATTGATAACTACACCTCCATTAGTGAGGCGATTGTCTAGAAAACATGGGAACCTCGACGTCTCACAACTTTATGGGCCTCCACGGTCTGTTACAGGGACAGCTTTACCTTTACACTTTATGGAATACTTGCATAAAATATAACCTGGATTAAACAGAGACCTTCCATTCTCATTATCGCCCCGCACAAGAACACAGATTGGAAACCTATTTGATATTGAAAGTTTCGAGATGATTATGAAAAATGACGTCTTCTGAGATGTGGCGCCATATGATGTTTCGGAGGAACGTCGGTTCACACAAGATCTGCATTGCGCCATATAACAGAAGACGGAATTTTTCTGTCTGATATCTTCTAACAATTGTAAATTATATAATATGGAATATAAAGAAAGAAGTTAAAGGAAAATCGACTTCTTACATATTTATCATTTCACTTTTTGTTCACTGCTTCGCTATTTGACTGTATCCGAGTTGGAACATTGCTGCCAGGAATTGAAAATGGTGGTGTGTATGCTGTATCGTCACAAGACATACGCATACAGTGGACACTGGAATACATGAAAGGAAAGCATAAGAAATAGAAGAAGGATAGGAGAGAGAGTCCACACAGTTTTTATGGGGATACGAGTACCCCTAGCATAACGGCCACTTGGAATACCGGGGAGTTTGGAAGCTAACATTGAGATGGATCTTAGGGAAAAACGTAGGTTGTGAGGATGAGAGGTCGATGAACCTGACCGAGGATCGTAACAAACGGCGGGCGAGCGTCGGTAGTTGTGGTGTTAAACTTTCGGATTATGCTACCAGGCAATTACCTCTGTGTCATCTTCACACAGACTAAGAGAAATAAAACGATTATATCTAAGACACACCAGAGTAAATTAATAATTTTGCTTCAGACAAATTAATTGTACTCCTGATTTTCGTTAATATAAATCTGAACAATATAATTCATTTTTGCCAAAGAAAAAGGTCGCGAAGAACATAATATGAAATTAAATGATAAAAAGGCCAAAAATTTAGAAAGGTGGAATTGAGGGAAGGAAAGTCTGAATAGAAGACATTATGGCTGCTAAAAGAACACAGCATGTGCCCTCATTCTTTGCAGGTGTGTGTCATTTGTTTTACGGGTTAGATCATGTATCATTGTCTGTCATACAGAACACAATGGTTGGGGCTTTGGAGGTTTGCGGTAGAATATATGATCATTATTAAACATTGCTCGCGGCTGGCCTTCAGGTTCATCCATCAGCGCCCGCATGCCCCACGCACAAGCGAAACTTCTGTTAGATTTTTGGTACTCGCAACGGCGTCTAGGAATAGGACGGTCTGCTAGGTTGTAGCTCTGTGCAGCTTGCCGCCTGCTTCTGCTGGTTTCGTGTTTGCGTTATTCTTCGTCCCTGAGAATAGAGGCAACAATCTCCCCCGAAACTTCGGGCTTTCTTCGAACTTTACGGCGTTAGAACGCAGAATTTCATGCACCGATCCTTCCTGTAATTTAGATTTCGAGCTTTTATTATGACATTAAGATAGGTTAAGGATTACGAAGCTAGGAACAACGCAATAGATCGAGAGGTCCAGATTTATCGTTCTTTTGAACTAAGCGCGCAAATCGAACTCGTAACACGGAGATGTTGCATCTTTTCCATTTTTCTCGTGTAGCCGCATACTATTTTTGAAAAACCAATGGTTCTCAGCTTCACCGGTTCTAACCAACTGTATGCAGCATAATCATTCTTGAGAAGCTGATGGTCGATCAGCTTTCCAGAATGTTCTTCTGTCTCTTTCATGAAACTCGAACGTCCATTACCGTGTTCACAAAATCCTGTCACCGGACCCAATCTGAACAAATTGGATCCAGTTCACATCTCACATTTTATTTCTTTGAGATCCATTTTAATTTCATCGTCTCATCTCCCTCCTTTTTTCATGATTTTCGAATAATATGTATTCATTTGTCATCTTTCTCATGTGTGCTATATCTCCTGCCCATCTTATCTCCTCTTCCTAAAAATATTTTGAGGAGTACAAATCATTGCGCTCTTCATTACTCAATTTTCTCCATCCTTCTGTCACTTCGTTTTCAGTCCCCATGAAATCACAAATTTCAATACATGCTTTTTCTATTTTTCGTTGTCGTAATAAGGCCAAAATACATCACCTTATAATACTTATATTATAAGAAAAGGTAAAGTTTTGGCGTAATTCGTATTATCCAATCAAGAGTGTATACGTGCCCAAGGAGTCCTATCGTCTGTGAAAAATGATTACAGAACTGAATAAAAGACCAGGACCCTGAAAGGACTGCAAGAGCCATCGAAAAGAAAAGTCAAATTTACTGAACCCCTACAACTCGTAACTACAAGTAAGGACTAGGCTCTCACTGTTCTACACAATTCACAAATCAGTTACGACACATTAGGTCTTTTCAGTCTGTTACAGTCTTCACTAGCCGTTACTTAGTAACGGCTTCAACGGCAGACGTTCCCCTTCGTCTGCGTTCCCAAACTATCCACAGCCTCAGACACCAGCCTCTCACAGCAACAGCTCACTGAACTTCAGTAATTGTCTCACTAACTCATTAGTTCACTCCTCACTGACTCACTAACCAACTCACCAACGAAACAAAGTCAATGTCAAAGTAAAGTGAAAATTACGTTACGAGTGACCGTCAGTCGTCGGCCAGTCTGTCTTGGTGTCTAGCCGCATCTATTCTGAAACTAACAGCATAACCCAAGTGGACACTTGCTGGAATTAGATAGATAATATGTCAGTATACATATACAACTGCTTGAGCTCGCATCTCCATGAATAGCGTACGATAGGACTGTATTTGAATAAGGTCTACCCATATATGCTTTCTGTTAATTTCAGTAGTATTCCGCAACAAAATGAAGCGATCGTTTGTGTCATGTATGTATTTATAATACCATTGGTCATCTCGATAGCGAAGCCCACTCGGAAATGAAGAGAAATATATTAGATACAACTTGAAATTCCAATGGGAAATACGTATATATTTCGCGTGTCTGTATATGATGGGGTCTACAATTATTTCTATTTGTCCGTCAAGACTGTTAAGAACCTCAACAATAATGTCGGGATCATTAGTTCCTATTCATAAAATGCTTTATTAATGCAACGTATAGGAACAATTATACACATACTCGTACTCTTTCCTGACAGTACCTTGATTAATGATGCAATGCCCAAAAATTGTTTTGACTAGCAATTATATAGCCTAAATATGCATGAATTTTGTTGCTCTCTATTATAGCAAACCCATAAAGTTTTCCGTTGCTTGGAAATAATTCCAATTTAATTGTATTTGTGTTAATTCCAATAAGGAATTTTCTTATCTGACGTACGAGAGCCTATAATAAATAGGAGTTCTGTATTAATATTTTTAGTATATCAAAGATTTCAATGCGCTCTTCTCCAGTTTGCATTAACCATAATTCAGAGCTAGAAGATATTACTAGTAGTTATTGAAAGTTATATCAACGTTCTCACCAGTAGCCTACATACCTACCACGATTATATGACAAAAATGAATGAAGCTGGTTACATTAGAAATAGTAACACTACAATATCATTAATACTACCGCCATCATATCACACCTCCCTACATGTAGGCATAGCAGGAAACAAGAATTCATTGTTTTATTCTGAAGCAAGTTTATTCTAAATTCGGTTACTACATGCAGGTTTGTTCGGCCGTTAAAATTCCTCGCCCAGCGGGAGCATGCACCGCTGGGGGTGTCTACCGCGTCTAGCTAAAGGGGTCAAGCTAAAACATTGCCAGACGCGTGTATAGGAAACGCCAACAATAAATACACTTCTTTTGTTTTCTTTTAATATTCCAGACATGTTAGGTGGAATGCAAGGTATTTCCTTGCATTAGGTCCCATCAAGATATATAGAGTTATGTTTCTCCTTTCTATGGATATGTTCTAATATTATATAAGTTGATGGCTGATATATCGTTCCTTCTTGAATTATTAGAATATATGAGGCTGAAACATTACTATCGCTGGTTTAATACTTTAGTGACTGATGCAATTAACTATTATCTACTAAAATTATGCAGTTGTTGACATCATTGCCAAATCGCAAGCGTAATTCCACCAACAGCACGACAGTAGAAGGGTCATAGGATCTATAGCAGAGCCAATATATCGCCGATCTGCAATAAGTAGAGGCTGACTCGTGGTTATCAAATAAACCAAGAATTTGGGTGAGAGTGAGACCACTTGGCACTGCGGCCACTACTGGTCTACTGTACCAGCCCCAGATTATAGATGAGGGTGATTGTGGAGCAATTGGTGGAAAAAGATTGTCAGGGAAAAACGAAGTACCCGGAGAAAAATTGTCCACCACAAATCCCACATGACCAAACCCAGGCTTGAGACCAGGCCACCGCTGTGGGAAGCCGGCAACTAACCGCCTGAGCTATGGCGCGGCCTACAAACCAAGAATTCCTCTTATTTTCAAAAGCTACTTGTTATGGTATGTTTTTATATTGTCTGAACTTAAGTCTCCTATAAGTTTCCTGAATCAGAGTGTCGAGTACATTTCACGACTGTTTCGTGTTCCGTCCATTAGTTGCTGGGAGCCTTACCTATAGGTCTATTTACCGTGGAGTGCGGAAAGAGAACTTGGTTGGTTCTCCCGACACTGTAATTTTATTTCCTCTATACTCTCGACCCCTTGCCCTACAATCGCGTTACCAGGCAGCAGGACCTCCAGCTGTGATGATAAGTGCCTCGGCTTAAGTTAATAATCATGTATATAGCTAGTCTCCTCGGCCGATGTCCGATATGTGGGAAAACTAATGGAATATTGGTGTCCTCCCTGTTGGGCACCATTTTATACGCACACCAGAGCCATTCTATGGATGGGTTTCTAACGTCGTTTGAAGGAACATCCATGAATATGGTGAACTGTATTGGCCGCGTCGATTGTTGTGGGTTCTGATGAGCCGGCGTGGCTGTGAAAGTAAAGTGACCATCTAAGGGTTAGATTTAACAAAGGCCGCACCATAGCTAAAGCGGTTAGCCGCTGGCTTCCCACCGCGGCGGCCCGGGTTCGATCTCGGGTCTGGTCAAGTGGGATTTGTGGTGGACAAAGTGACGCTGGGTCAGGTTTTCTCCGAGTACTTCGGTTTCCCCTGCCAATCTTCATTCCACCAA
>NW_019731271.1:562781-601393 GCF_002891405.2 Cryptotermes secundus | reverse complement strand
TATCTGTTACTCTTCACAAGCATGAGACTGTATCTGTTACTCTTCACAAGCATGAGACTGTATCTGTTACTCTTCACAAGCATGAAACTGTATCTGTTACTCTTCACAAGCATGAGACTGTATCTGTTACTCTTCACAGGCATGAGACTGTATCCTAAGAGAATTGATTTACGATCATTCCCGTCGGTTTGTAGTTATTCACATTCATCTAATTATGTCCTGAAAGTACTGAAATGTGTACAGATCCAATTAGCCTGTAATTAATTCCTACGCAAATAGCTGTGTTCTGAAAGCACTGAAACGAATGCTGATCCCTTAATTCGTAATAATTCACATGCATTTAATTGTGTCGTGAAAGAATTGTGAATAATGTATGCCGATATGATTAATTGTAAGTATTCAGTTGTGGCCTACAATCACCAGCAATCATGGATAGTTGGTTGAGGCACTATGCTACAAGCCGGAAGGTCGCGGATTCGATTCCCGATGAGGTAATTTTTAAATTGACCTAATGCTTCCAGCCGCACTATAGCCCTGGGGTCAACTCAACCTCTAACAGAAATGAGTGCCAGGAATCTTCCTGGGTTGGGGGGGTAAAGAACAGCCAGCGCGTAAGGCTGACAACATTACCGCCATCTGTGAGCCGATTGTCTAGAAAATGTGTGAGCCTCGACCTTTCATATCCCTATGGGCCTCCGCGGCCTGTTACAGGGATAGCTTTACTTTTTTTTTACCTTACCAATCCCATCGGCCAAGAGTTGCAATAATTCCTGTGAATTTAGTTGTTTCATGAAAGCCTTGAAGTGTATATCTGTACTGATCCCACAGATTTATAACAATTCCGATAAGTTCAGTTGTGGCCCACAGTCGCTGAAAGTTATGGATGGGACTAAACCATCTGATTTATAACTATCCCCTCGCGCATAGTTTTCCTGGAAGCACTGATATGTACACCGATATTACTGACTTATAATTATATCCTTATCTAATGCCACTGTTGCTCGGAAGGTTATATGCTCATTAGTTTTAAACTGAAATTAGAGGCTGACCGCATTGCCATGCCTACTCCGCCCATTTTCAGCACGGAACGAAGTAGAAAAAAAAATGAGCATAAGATTTATGGATATTTAAAGGACTCAATTTTATCTTCCAACAATCCAGTTTCTCTTGAGTCGATAAGGAGTCTAAACCCATAACAACCTTTATATTAATGGCGAAATTATTTGAAGAATGTCATCTTCTTAGATGTGGCGCCGTGTAGATCTTGTGTGAACCGATGTGAACTGCAGCAGTCCTCTGACTGTTGGCCAACTAACTCACTTAGCTCCACTGTACTCAACTGCCCTTCACTCACTAACTCACTCCCAGGCTGGCGGCCATCTCACACCAAACTCCTACTCTTCTGATTAACTCCAACTCAGTTAACTAAATTCTAAACTGTCCTGTCCTACCTATAACACCTCGGAACGGACCGCGTAGAAAATACTGCTCATTGTTGTAATTCACTTATTGCCGTGGGAGCATGTTTGTTTTGGAAGCCGTTATTCAGTAACGGCTGCCGTATATTGCTTATTCCTCGTTCGTTGCCTAGCAGCGGGCGTTGTTTATAGTCATTACTTAGCAACGGATCTACAACCTACAGTATGTTTAGTCTAACGCCGATCACACTGGCCGCGCGATCTGAGGCATTATTGTTCTTCGCCCGCTCGAAGACTAGGGTCGTGGTTTCGAATCTCACTCGAGGCCTAGATGTCTATGTGTGCGTTTGTTCTGTGTTCGTGTTGTTCTGCGTGTAGGTAGCGGAGTTGCGATAGGCTGATCCCCGGTCCAAGGAGTCCTACCGACTGTATGCAGGATTAAGAAACTGAAAAAGCGGCCAAGGCCCAACAAAGGGCTGTAGAGCCAGAGAGAGAGAGAGAGAGAATTTAGTGTGATGGTGATAATCAATAAACCATTGTAATAAGGCACGTAGAACTGACATGGAAATAGGAAATATTTCCATAAATTAACCAATCGTATACGTTTTGCACGTACGGTGCTTTTTATATTTTAACATTTACAGCTAACTACTAATTAATTGTATGGAATCGAGTTCTCGTTAAGAAGACAGCAATTAAATCTTGATATTAGCTCTGAAAACCTTTAAATACTGAAAACTTTCCTTATTCATGTTCCTGTTGCCCCCTCTGGAGCAAAGGGCATCCGTAAAAGGCTTCGTTTCACTTCATTTTCTTAATCTTTAGAGAGTCGGTAGGACTCCTTGGACGGGGGATCAGCTCGTCGCAAGGGCGCTACCTACACAGAACAACACAGTCACAGAATAAACGCACACAGACATCCATCGTATTTATGCGTTAAATCATTTTAACAAAATCGATATTTCGAACGGAAATTCATGCAAATGTAATATGAACAAGCATATTAAATTCTGCCGAAAATTTTAGTGTATACTTCCAATAACAAATATTAAAAACCGTTAAGTGCTTAATTTTGGATATTCAAACTAACAGAAAACATGACCTTAACCTCATGCTTTTATTTTTATGCACTGGGACAAAAAGGATGAAGACAATAAACTGTAATTATATGATACGCATAATAAAGAGTGCTTGGCTTAACCATAATGACGACGTACAATCCACAACACATTACCGCCGCATTTGTTATTTGTCAGATTTCAGTCCTGAGTGCACACACAAAATAGCAAGCAGGTCCAAAGCAGCCTCTCTCTTGTAGTACTGTTGCTCAAACAGGGGAGGGCACTCAGACCTACTCAGCTAGATAATGTGCTTTGTAACCACTGCTCTACCCAAGATTTCAGTATCAATTAGCGAATCCCAATTCGGCATACATGCCAAAAGAATAAGGCAGGCGTGTAGTATTATATTTTTGTCCAAATTGGTCTTTGAAACTCAATGAAGTATGAAGAAGCATGACGAAAAATGTTGGTGAGGGTTATTATACAGTATTTTGGAGTTCAACAGTCAGGGATCCGTTTCCTAGCAACATTAGTGACTACACAGAAGCCTCTGTAGGCCTAATGGAATACGTTTGTTAGTTGTGGTTTGTGTAACTACAGCTTCAGTAGCTCAGGCTGTATAGCGTAGAATGGTGGTATGCGTAGTGAATACAAACTCCGTGGCTTTAGTCCGCAAGCGAACTATACCGACCGAGCGACCACAGCTTATCGGCGAAGTTAGTGCCAACTTTAGCGGATAGAGGGTGTCGTATGGTCAGCGCAACGAATCCTCACGGCCTTTAATTTCGGTTTTCTAGACCGGATGCGTAGTGAAAGATGTGGAAGGACGTGAGTGGCATGTACCTAGTGCCATTAAGGGGAAGGCGAAGAACAGCCATCGGATTAGTCGGTGTTCGGGCGAGATTCAAGCGGCCACGTTCCGAATGAGAGTCAAATGCATGCTGCTCGGCCAAATTGCGTTGTCTGACTCAGAAACAATTATCAATATTTCGTAATTATTTCAGAATTTNCCCCTTTGGCCATGGCCTCTGGTTTTCAGTTTCATGATCGTTTTACAGACAGTAGGACTCCTTGGACGAATGATCAACTCGTCGCAAGGCCTCTACCTAAACACAGGTCAACACAGACTCAGAATAAACACATGCACACACACCAAACATCCATGCCTTGTGTGGGATTCGAACCCACGATCGCGGCTTCTGAGCGAGCGAAGATAGAGCATGCCTCAGACCGCTCGGCTACCGTAACCGGCACGTCTGTATTGGTGTCTTAAATGCAGCAGTTACCTTACTACAATATGTTTCGGCCTCATCATCAGGTATATGTGAATCCTGCTAAAATTAGGTGTATTTCACTGTATGGTCGTTTGAATTAGTGTTCTGTAAATGTAAGTGCGCGTTAGTGAATATACTGAGATGCAGACTCAAGCCGCTTGAACTAGTACCATAACAATGTGCTCAAGACACAAGATTCTGGGACACACCGGTGGTTATAGTCTTAGACGTTTAGTTATAGCAGTAGCAGTTTAAGTCAGAAGAGAAATGGTCGTTAGTCTTGGTCTAGTTGCATTGTTAGAACGCAAAAAAAGTATGGTCTGTATTTTGTCGCACGTTTATACTGGATGTTATATTTTGAAATTTTTTCTTTGTAGAAATAATTAAAATTNCCGCCTCTGTGGTCTAGTGGTCAGAATTCCTGGCTACAGTTCCAGAGGCTTCGGGTTCGAGTCCCGGCGCTACCAGATTTTCTGAGAAGTACTGGGTCTGGAACGGGGCCCACTCAGAATAATTGAGGAACTGTTTCAAGGAAATAGCGGCTCCGGTCTAGAATACCGAGGTTAACGGCCGTGGGGATTCGTTGCGCTGACCACGCGACACCCTCTGCCCGCAAAAGTTGANATTTCTCTGTGGTCTAGTGGTTAGCGTTCCTGGCTACAGATCCAGAGGCCCGGGTTCGATTCCCTGCGCTACCATATTTTTTCTGAGAAGTAGTGGGTCTGGAACGGGGTCCATTCAGCCTCGTGATTATAATTAATGAGCTACTTCAAGGAAATAGCGGCCGTGGGGATTCGTTGCGCTGACTCCCATTTGGGTATGTTATATTGCTGTGCTGTCCGTGTGTGAAGATTACGAATGCTCTCAAACATTTCAGTTACGAGCATTGTTGAAGGATTGTGTCAGACACTTGCGGTGTTCCACATTATGGGCAAATTTACTGACACGTAAGAAGTTCTGTAGCGTTCGAAATGCTGGGCTGGAGGACACGTGATTTCAAGCCCCAGATTTGCTATATTTCTTGGAATTTTCATTTAATAGTAACATTTTTTTGTGTTTTCTGTACTCTGAGTAACAATTGAAAATAATGACATGTAACATGTTTATTATTAAGTTTGAACGCGTTAAATAGACAGAGACAAAATATATAAAATTATTTTTTTTAACGAGGAGCCGTGCCCTCAATTCGCATGCTTCTGCAACTGTCCGAAGTGTTTCGGTTAAATTTTATGTATAGTGTTCACAACAAAACAGTCAAGCCAATTATATTTTGATCTATAACGATCAAGTAAAAATAATAATTTACATAGACCTCAGATTCAACCTTGTGAAGTTATTTAAACGGGCTCGCAGTGCAAAAAAATAGTAGGCCTGCATGACGTAATATATGCCCGTAAGAATTTTATTTGAAATATTGTTTATTATGTTGAGTATCAAAATTAATCAATAATATGTGATTTAAGGATACGCAATGTGATATTTATAACATGATTAGACAACAGGTAATAGCTCTACGGGCAAAATCGCCAAGAACATGTCTTCTTTCATAATTTGGTACTTACTTTTCGTGATATATGTTTTTGTTACACGATTGACATAGGAATTAATCGGTTAATAGTCATCATCACTCATGGAGCTGAGCCCTTCTTGAGAAGCTGCCAATTGTGTAGCTACTCAAGGACTTCCCAGCATTTTATGGAACACGAAGGTTCATTACCGTGTTCACAAGAGTTCTCCACCGGTCCCTATCCTGAGCCAGATCAATCCAATCCATACCATCCCATCCTAACTCTCTAAGATCCATTTTAATATTGTTCACCCACCTACGTCTTGATCTTCCCACTGGGCTCCTTCCTTCCGGCTTTCCCACCAATATCCTATATGCACTCCTCTCCCCCATTCGTTGTATCTGCCCTGCCCATGTCATCCTCCTTGACTTGATTATTCTAATTATACTTGGCGAAGAGTACAAGTTATGAAGCTCCTCATTATGCAGTTTTCTCCAACCTCCTGTCACTTCATCTCTCTTCGGTCCAAGTATTCTCCTCAACACCCTGTTCTCAGACACCTTCAGTCAATGTTCCTCCCTTAATGTCAGAGACCAAGTTTCACACCCATACAGAACCACAGGCAAAATTATAGTTTTGTATATTCTAATCTTTATATTTTTAGACAGTAGACGAAATAAACACTTAATTGGTTGCCAGTTGTAAATTTATTTGAACCTTTTGTATGAATATAAGACGTATAACAGTATAATGTCTTTATAATGCTAATTATAAAATAACACTGCTCCAAAATAACTTGTGGCTTTCATGGAGTTTGCAGAACATGTGCTGTTTAGTTTGTTATTCTGCTGTCTATACAAGACGCCTCCCAACAATGCTGAGAGCTGACCTCATCAAACATTCTGTAGGCACGCCAAACAATGCGAAGGGTGTATTGTACTACATGAGGGCGAATTGTTGCGTGTGAAGAGTGCACCCTCTTCGAGATGCATTGTTATTTTCGAGACACCCTCAGTGGACAGAAGCCTGAGGGGTTGGTCGGTGGAACAGACGGGTATAGTATTTGTGTAAAGGTCTAGTCTAAAATTGGGGTTGTATGAACTTGCATATAAGTGCGCTAACAGGGACCAGCAACCATAAGATTTCTGTTCTATCCTGTTACAGCTTTTTTAAGAGAGGCCTATATTCATGGTTTCGTATTATGGGTAATGAGGTGATTTAATTGGCAAAGCTGAAACTATATTACCGGAAAACCATGACTGAAAATGATAGTGGCAATTGCTTTTCTGTGGTAGAATTCTGAATCTGTCAGAGAATATGCTGCATCTCTTACAAAAGTCAGCTTATAAATGCTCGTAGGGAAATCATTGCTGTTTATTCTGACAAGCATACGTAACCCATAAATACATTCTATTGGCAAAATGCGAAAAATCTTTAATGTTAAAGCCAGCGTGACATATAATTAACAATTCGTTTTAAATGATGAAGTAACTGAACTGAGTCTTGTGGAGAAACAACTTCGGTGAAATGTGGCGTGTTACCTCATGTCACTACATGACACATCGTGACAACAATGGGGTCACTGGTAGGATATGAGGTAAAACCCAGACTACCTTCGACTGCTGATACAATACTGGGAATGCCCCAAAGTGCCTTCTCCTGTTGCTACGATACAGGGGACATCCCAAATTATATTCTGCCCCCATCAAATTTTACGGGTAATATACGTAAACACTACGAACAACAAAAGAAATTTTGGTTACAGTGCAGTCTTTTCTTCAAGGGAACACTAATTGTTGTTCTTGTTCTTCTTCTCCTTGTGAAATGTAAGAAATGTTAGTCCTATAGAAGTCCCTGTGCTTACTGAAGCACCACGAATCCATGAAGACATATGGGGGAATTAATGTAGGCTGATGGCTTCACTATTCTTAACCTCGGCGCTAGAGGGAGATGAGTGGTCAGCTTCAAGCTCGGGCCACTTTGTATCCGAAGAGAGCTCCGGTACGATTTTGATACGAGGCTTGGTGAGCCCCATAGCCGGTGTGGATAGTGTGGAAAAGACGAAAATCTGTCTTTCTCAGGAATGAAACCCCGTTTCCCCTATCGTCCCACCTATGGTCTAGTTACTGTACTTACTGGCCGCGCCATAGCTCAAGCGGTTAGCCTCTGGCTTCCCACCACGGCGGCCCGGGTTCGATCCCGGGTCTGGTCAAGTGGGATTTGTGGTGGACAAAGTGGCGCTGGGGCTGGTTTTCTCCGAGTACTTCGGTTTCCCCTGCCAATCTTCATTCCACCAACTGCTCCACAATCACCCTCACCTATTATCTGGGGCTGGTACAATAGGCCAGAAATGGCGGCAGTACAAGGGACTTAGTCCCACCCCACTAGCAAAATAAAAATACTATACTTACTCAGATATTCCTGTTTGTTACTATAATTATTTGCAATTGCAACACGTTCTGTATATGATGTATGAGAATGTAAGGAAGAAGGACAGTTTACCCACAATATGTGAACATCGCAGCGGGCCGGATCGAAATTTTTCTACTTATATCTGATTTTGTTCACCCCCATGCTGAGGGTAGAGTATATCTTCAGGGGCAATGTGCTGAGAATTTTAGGATGTCAGTAAGTCGAGATTACATGGAGCAGTTTCCATTAACAGTAGCGGTCGTTTTCTTACGTACAAAGCTTTTGATATACAATTCTCTTTCCAGAAAGAATACGTAAATTAACTTTTAGCAGCAGGCGGGGAAACATGAAACAGATTTTATACAATGAGAAATGATATTTTAGAGTTTTCTTTTCTCCAGGAATTAATTTGAGCAGTCATTTATATGAATGTCTCTTTTCCTGTTCATGTATCTCAATTCTGCACCTGAACAAAGAATTAAAGTTCAGAGGAATCACAGATTACTCAAATATTCTGTTGTCTATATTCCATATAAATATTTTTGCTGTCATTAAATACTGTAGTTGCTTACAAGGGAATCATGTTTTAATGGTTTAAGACCCGAATTTCCGAAACTTAAGGAAAAGAAACACTTGGAAAATCTAGGCGTAGATGGAAGGATAACACTGACGGACTTTAACGAAGAAAATTATAAGGCTGCTGACTGATCAGTGTGGCTCAAAATAGGTCCAGTTACGGGTTCTTTTGAACAAGGTAATCAATCTTCGGGTTCAATAAAAGCAGACACTTTTTTTTACTTTCTCAGCTACTGTCATATTATTAAGAAGTGTCCTGCTTTTTGAGGTGCATGCGGTAGCGTAGTTATTTGAGGCATTATGCTACAAGCCAGAAAGTCGAGGGTTCGATTCCCGATGAGATAATTGAATTTTTCAATTGACCTAATCCTTCTAACCGCACTATGGCCCTGGGGTCGACTCAACCTGTAACAGAAATAAGCACCAGGGATCTTCCTGAGGGATGAAGGCTATCGGCGCGTAAGACTGACAACCTCACCGCCATCTATGGGCCGAATATCCAGATGTGTGAGCTTCGACGTCTCGCAACCCTATGGGTCTCCACGGCCTGTTACAAGGATAGTTTTATTTAGGGGGCGCGCGGTAGCGTAGTTGGTTGAGACACTATGCTACTAGCCGGGAGGTCGCGGGTTCGAATCCCGATGAGGTGGATTTCTTTTTAATTTACCTAATCCTTCTAGCTGCACTATGGTCCTGCGTAGACTCGATTGTGTTATTGTAGTTACGACCTTTAAGTTGTCAATAAATCCAATCTACAACACAAAATCCCTTCGATAGTCACTCATACACCCAACAATATGAATATGGATAGGGCCTGAAAGGAGGTAAACTTAAAAGCAGTTGTCCTATGCTTAATTTAGCACTACGCCATGAAGACGTGTTGATGAGTTGAGGTATAGCTCCATTCATTCTTAACGTCTGTACTAGATAGATATAAGTAGTCGTCATCATGCCCCTGTTTCTCTACAACCTGCAAATAATGCCAGTATCGATATGTCGAAGGCTCGGTGGGCCTCGTAATCGATTAAGATACCGTGGAAAAAAAAGAATCTCAGCCCTATCGGAAATCAAACCCTGGCTGCCTGTCCGGCCATCCCTTAGCCTAATAATTATACTGATATTTATTGTGACGTCACGTTTAATAGCAGGAAAAAATTAAATTAGTAGAATATGTTTAGTTTTAATATGGCGCATAGCGAAATCCACAGTGAAAATTCCTGTATTCTAGAATGTGACACCTAGAGACTGTTAAATATTTATCGACGTTTCGGAGGAGAATACTGCCTAAATGTTGATAATTTTAGTCTGGTAAAAAGTTACCAACGTTTCGGAGGAACTTACTACCTCCATCATCGGGGGTTCAATCCTGAAGATCTGAGCAGTGTTTTCCTAATACACAGTAATCTTTATACTCACCGCCACGAGATCTTCAAATCTCACACAAAGGGAGTGTTTACTATTTCACAAATTCCGTATTTTACCGTGTTGAAAGTTAGGCAAGTTTCGAAAGCGGCAGGCATTTAAGCAGGCTCTCATCTGACATGGTGACAAATTCACGGATCTCACAGCAGGACGTATCGCTTTAGCGTGTGACATGTGACACAAACCTTATTTTTGCCTATAAACAACCTGTCATATTGTTTGTTCTTAACATAATATTTATCCTCGATTTTTTTTTTCAGTTTTACGCACTATTAATAAGATTACTGTGCAGTTGACTGATATTTACTTTTACTGAATTCTGAACTGGATTCAACAAAGGGTGTTATAACTTCTGTGCAATTGTTTATACCCTCAGGTACCGATGCACCTACCAACTGCTCACTCACAATATTTTCCTTCTGTATATTTACTTAAACATTACTCCCTTAAAAGCGTGGAGGCGTATAGGTAAAATTCCACGTAGTTTTGTACTTGACAATTAACTGAGATATTTGGTGAGCTTCATGATCACCAGGTACTGTTCTCAGGGAAGGAGAATCCGTGCCCACTGGAAGGAAATTCGATGGGGTTTAGAGGCAGCCTGGACATGGTGGCGAGGGACAGAATAATAACTGCCTCTACTGTGAATCGAACCTAGTCACGCCCGCACGCACACATACTGAGGGATATGAAGGAAAGTCATTGGCATTATTCCCGGAACCACTTTTCAGGGTAAAGGTAGAAAGGATAAAGTTGTCCTGTGCCTAATTAAGCACAGAGTCATGAAGACGTATGTGGGATCAAATGTATAGCACCATCATTCTTGACCTGTCACTAGATGGAGGTCAGTGATCAGATTCACGCACCGTCCGCTTTAGCCCTGGGAAATCTCTGCCTATATCCACTGGATAGGAGATTGAGTGGACCCTAGAGCCACTCTGGACGCTGTGGAGCAGAGAAAAATCTCTTGTCCCTACCGGGAAACGAAGCCCGGTATTCCAGCCGTAGTCCATCGCTATGTTTACTGAGCTGTCCTGACTCCCTTGTGAAGTCTTATGTCTATATATATGTATATATAGTATATGTAGGCCTAAGCTTATTATAACATATTGTGGCATATTTGCTCAAAGCAAGAACTGTGGAGACAGAGAAACGGCCGTTGCTAGGTAATGCCCGCACGCAACAATACAAGAATTCTCACAATACGAGATGTGAAGCGTATAGCCGTTGCTACGGAACAGTTGAGCAAACACATGTCCACGGAAAATAATTCACGCGACAATAGATGAACTATGTTTTTCTGTGCTGTCCGTGCCGAGGGATTATATAAAGGAAAAAGAAGATCGTTTATGTCACAATTTGACCCGTGTGAAAGCGGGTTCGAAAACTTCCACCGTGACCCTGCGAGTCGTAGGAGGCGACCAAAAAGGAAATCTCAAATCTGAGACAGTAAAATATGGTCGCCAGTCCCAAGGGATTCTGACCCCCAGAAAGACTGCGCTGGCAAGAGCCGGCAGCATATACAAAAGACAGATCCATCCTCTCGTTAGAGAGGGCGCCCCTCAGAAACAAGACCGTAAGTGTAGAACAATAATAAATATCTGGTCATGGGCCCCAGGTGGGGCTTACTGACTGATTGGCCGTCAGTCGGAATGTGACTTTGACTTTGACGTTTAAGTAAGTTGAGTTTCGAGACTTCAGCCTACCAGAATAAGAGCTTGGGAGCAGAGGAGTTGAATTGAGGAACTGAGGCATCGGGATTGTTGAATGCAGTTCAGTGAAGCTGAAAGTCCGGCTGTGAAGAGATCTTATGTGTGCTATAGTACAGCGATGTTTGAAGTGTGTAGTTACGTTGGGACTGTTATAGTTCGTGTGTTGCCAGGAAACGGATAGTGGAGACTGTAATACACTGAGGACACACGTGTTTGCAGCAGTGAACTGTAGAGTATACAGATTAGCGGTAGAGCTCTATTACTTGTAATTATGAGTCGAGTGCATAAGGTCAGTAAATTGAGTCACCATTCCAAACCCCGCCTGTAGTCACACGTGCATGTGACAATATCTGTGGGTATAAATGTTCGCAAATATTTATTTTACACGGGCAGATTTACGATTATATGGACCATTAACTTTCAGTTTCAGCCATTCGTGACTTCAGAATTGTAAAGCACTTTGAAATGTGTTGTGAGTGTACTTGTTACTTTGAGGCCCACATAGTATTGCAGTTTCAGCATGGTAGGGAGTCTCCTATATTCAGTTCACCATGACAACACGCGCTAGATGCCCCACCGTGACACATTCCCCACACACAGACACAGCGGCGTGTCGACACTTCTTGCAGGTAGCGTTGCATCATTGTTATACTATCTGCAACAACAAATATTAGTTTATTTCGACTTCTTACTTCCGTTGTCAGATGGTACTGAGGAAGCCGTTCTCTTTTAGTTACCGATCAAGTTCGCTCAAGTGGTAACACGTCAAGCTTCTGTTAGGGAAGCGGCAGGCTCGAATCTCTGCCGAAACACTGGAGTATCTTAACTGATGTTCGTGGTTTTACTTAGTTCATCCATTTATATGCCGAGATAGTACCTCTAATATTTCTGTAATCATTCTGTCATTCGGCTCTACTCAGGCCTAGGCTAAGATATAGCCTCGTAAAATAAACATTGAATAACCCTATAAATGCTCTTCGGTTAAGTCTATGCAAAATTGTTGCTATAATTTTGTTACGAATTCTTAGTTTCTTACCCTCAGTTTAGGCCAATTGGTGCAGACTCTGCCATTGAGGTTCATCATTGGTGATATCGTGACATATACACCCGTTGCTGGGCAACGACTCAGTAAACATATTCCTGCGACAACGAATACACAGGAAACAAACGAATAACTTACGTTGCTATGCAACCCGCTGTATATACAACAATAAGGAAAGAGGTGTGTTCTATATGATTCGCATATATCCATTACTGGGCAAAGGATGTGTTTTCTATGGATCCGCATCGAGACTATATAAGTAGTATAGTCGTAAATCAGAAGCCAGTCGTAGAACGAGAACGAGAACGGAGCATGCCTTCGACAGACAAGGAAGATTGCGATTAAGAATGCATGTGAAAGAATGTGTTAATAAAGATAATCTTCGTGACAATATTGACCTCTTCAGACATATTTCAGGGTCATGTAATGTGGGCATGTTAGACCTGTCTGAAGTGGAAGTACGTATTTGTAGGTTGAGGATGTTTGAGCACAAGGTGCCGAGGAGAATGTTCAGAAATACGAGAGAGGAATTAGACTAACAGGAGAGTGGAGGGAGTAGCATGAATAGAAGCTCCATATTTTGTACGCTTGACCAAGTATTAGTAAGTTGATCAGATAAAAGATGATAGGACAGTCGGGACACTAAAGCACGCATAGAGGATATGAGAGAGGCACAGAAAATGTTCTTCTGAAATCTTCAATGGAAGATGCGACTTGAGGGACATAGGCAAGGCGGGAGTGTTGGGCCCTATACTCAATTTGATCTTAAAACAATGTGAAGTGCTTTCACTTACGTTCGGCAGAGAATGCTTGCTTTTGTGAATACAGTAATGCGCTTGTGGTTACATTAAAAGTGGGGAAATTTTTGACAAAACAAAAACATAACATTCCCATGGCCTCGAGTTAGTAAGTTTTAATATATATCTGTAATGCACACGGAATAGGTTTATGTACTCGTTTATTCTAGTTTGAAGTAAAGTAAATAACTAGAAAGAAATTCTTGGTGTATGAATTCCCTTTATTTTGCGGTCAGTACAATCTTGATTTTATGAAACGCATACATTCAAAATATTTTTCATGAAAGACCCCTATTGCAGTTCGGCCCAGTCCCCTACTTTGTAGCCCATTTCTTTAAATAATTGTTCGCATTACCTTCCAATCCACATAGCTAATTCTCTTGATCTTACCCAACAAAATTTTATATGCATTTTTTAATTTTGAATATAAATGATTCTAAAATGCTATTCTTTGTGTTTAATGCTCCATCCCGCATTGATGTATATTTTTATGGAGGATATTCGTGTAATCAGAATTAAATTAAAGTAAATCACTAAATTTAAAATCCGAAGACTTGCCACTCTGTCTTTATGCGCATTCACACAACGGGCNCGTGGGTTTGAATCCCACTCAAGGCATGGAAGTTTGTGTGCGTTTTTCTGTGTTTGTCTACAGGTAGAGGCCTTGCGACGAGCTGATCACTCGCCCAAGGAGTCCTACCGCATATGTAAGATCTAGTAAACCGAAGTGAAACGGAGAGTTTCATGGAGGTAGGTCTAGGCCCAAATTGAGGCTGTAGCGCCACAAAAAAAAACAGGCACAAAACCCCCCATATATGTGGAGTTTTATAATGTTTGTCTTAACTCCCGCTGATGATTTACTTTGTGCTTGGTTTATGTATCCTGTCTTGTGTAGGTACTTGTGTCCGGAGATATGGACTAGCTCTATCGATTTGGCCCCAATGAGTAGGCTTTTGCACGAGGACGGAGACAGAATCCAGTCTCCGAAATGTTGTTTCGAAATAAAAACAGGACGATGGATACTGTCCGACAATTCAATAATTGCATTAATATAGTGTCGTCACAAATTTCTAGATCTTATTAAAACTGATCTTGTTCGATTCGAGATTTATGAAGTGTAGAGTAAAGCGCGGCCGGCGCGTAAGGCTGACAACCTTACCACCATCTTCTAGCCGATTATCTAGATAATGTGGGACCCTCAACGTCTCACAGCCCTATTGGCCTTCACGGCCTGGTACACGGATAGCTTTACTTTTTTTTCTTTGAGCTCGACTCAATCTCTGAAAAAAAAATTGTAATGCAGTCTCATAATAACTACTCACTTACTCATGGAGCTGAGCCCTTCTTGAGGAGCCGCCAATTCTGCAGCTACTCAAGAATTTCCCATCTTTTGTGGAACCTGAAGGTTCATTACCATATTCACAAGAGCCCTCCACTGGTCCCTATCCTGAGCCAGGTCGATCCAGTCCATACCATCCATCCTATCTCTCTAAGAACCATTTTAATATTGTCTAATTATCTACGTCTTGGTCTTCCTAGTGGTCTGTTTCCTTCTGGCTTTCTCACCAATATCCTACATGCATTCCTCTTCTCCCCATTCGTGCTACATGCCCTGCCCACTTATCCTCCTTGACAGTGCAGTCTCATAATATTATATTTAATTAAAATCCATCGAGTAGTTGGAACAGTTGAAGAATATAGACTGAATGAAAATGGACCTATTATATAGTCTTAACATAATCTTTATATTGCTTCTGAGGTACAAATTAGAAAGTCTAATTTCTGAAACAATAATTGAGATATACAGCCCCTTGCTGAAAGCGCATGGAAACAGACGTCAGTACGAGTATTTACATATTTTTTTTTGATATCAAGGCAAATTAAAGCTTTTCCTCAAAAGAACAGTAATTAAAACTGTGAGTCTTATCAAGCCAATTGAATGAAGCATTCCTTTTCCCATGAATGCCTGTTTGTATGTACCCGGGGGTTATTACAGCGATGGGGAGATGAAATGCGTTGCTATGGTGACAAATTGTGCTGGACCACATACAGCGATGTCATCAACACGACAGCTTCTCTTGTTAGTCCCCCCCTTCACATATTCTCTGCCGCATACCTAAAATACCTTCCTATATTGTACGAAACCTTTCTACTTGCTTCATCATGTATGTCCATTTAAGTAAGTAAATAATAGCTATTGTTCTAGGGGTACAAACATGTCCCGACCAAGAGCTTCGTACAGAATATGGCCTCTTGAAACACATGATAAGTTTTGTTTTACACCACAATTATGTTGGCCATTGTGCATTGCATTGCGTAGGCCACATGCCTCTCTGGTGTCAGTGTCCAACATATCCCATTTAAGGTATAATGCCTCAATCCTGTTGGATGTGTTTTAATTATTGTATCTGTATTGGACGGCACTGGTGATACTGGGGACCAAAACTAGAAACTGCCTAGAAATTCAATTTGAAATTTCCAGAAGGACTTGGGAAGTTTGTTTGCGACAAAAATTAGTCGTGAAACAAAGACATGTAATCAGCGAACAAAAATTCGGATATGTAATGCTTTTGGTTTGTTAAACTTTTCGTTTCTTCTCTGGGATTAAGCATTCTGGCCGGTTGCGTCAGAATAACTTACGCGACACCTTACATAAGGAATTAGCCTCGCAAATTCCCTGCATTAGAGCCCCCCGGGGTTCTCCTTTCGATTCTTGTTCTTATTGGTTTAAGGATAATGAACAAGAAGCGAAATAAGATTGTCACGTGTAGGGGTTGTTGCGTGACTTATAAGATGGGTTCTGGATTGGATGATTGGATTTATTAACACCTTATACATTCACAAAATTCGGGACTACAGGCAATACGGCAATATCGGTATTGTCACATTTTCCAGTTCATCGTTACACACGCATTGTGATTCTCAGTCTTCACTAGTCGTATCCTGGCAACGGATTTATAACAGCCTCACTATAACTTCAAATCACAGCCTAACCCATTTCATGCCATTATTCTGCAGCTGATAATTCCAAAGACTCAACTCAATTCAATTCCAAGCTCATATCCCGGCAGGCTAGCGTCCCGAAACTCAACTCTTCACTCTCGACTACTGTTCTGTAGTAGGTCGGATCTTCTGACTGTGTCCTTCTATAACCCCTATGCACGGGCCTCAGGGAAAAAATAGCCTGTATTGTTGACGAAGGGTGTTTACCGTGCTGTTGTCTAGCAATTTATGTCCTATTGTTGTCCGCGTTGGCTCGCTCAAGAAGGAGTTCACCGAGTCGTTGCTGAGCAGTGGGTCTTCACGTCACAATATTGCGTCATAAATCAAAGTAGACCTGTGGCAGAATTTAGCATTTCAGAGAAAGAATGATGAGAGATAAAGAATGACAAATTGAGGAAGAAACAAGAGATAAGAATAAATTCTAACATCTGCCCTACTGGATTGATTGTCCAGTGACTGTTCTTAAGTGGACAAAAAGACTGGAACCTAATTCTAAAATTGAATATTTTACAGAAGCTTTCAAATACAGGGAACCTTTTAGTCTCTATTTTGTGTAACGTTTTATTTCCGATTTTCTTGATAATCCTTTTTATTTACTACAGCCATTAGTAGCCAGTATGTGAACGACTGATATTTAACATAGTAAGCTTCGTTGTTCATACATAGGCATAAGAGTTTCTGTAACAATATATTATAATGGGTGTCTTATGAATGTAAGGATTTAGTTATGAAGAAACACTAAAATAATGAAATATTCATTACTGGCTTATTAACATGTTATGAAATTAATTAAGCAAAGACAATGGCATGAAGACGTCTGGGGAAGTAGATGTATAGCTCCAACATTATTTACCTTGAAAATAGAAGGAGGTGTATTGCCAGCTTCACGCCCCTGCCGCTTTACCCCTGTGGAAAGAGCGCCCGGTACCCGTTGGATAGGAGGTTGAGTGGACCCCATTTCCGGTCTGGACTGTATGAAGAAAATAATGTTACCCTGCCGGAACTGAACCCCGGCCATCCAGCCTGTAGCCCTGTCGCTAAACGGCCTGAGCTATCCCGGTTCTAAATGGGTCTATAATTGAAACCCATGTACTCGTATATTTTGTCGCTACTGATGTGGAAATATATTGAAATCTTCAGACATATTAATGAAGTAAGTTTTCTTCCATGGCAATTTGTTCTTGCTGTACATTTTGCTTAGCTTGGCGGTGTCAGCGAATTTTGTGACTAGGCATACGTTTTCTGCTTTAATTATTGACTAACAAAATATGTTATTATTGCAATGTATTACATGTATTTTTATATATACGACATACTATGGGTTCAGAAACCATTAACAAAATAATTTTCTGATAAATAGATAGATAGTTAGGTAATGGTCGCGCCATAGCTCAAGCGGTTAGTCGCTGACTCCCCACCGCGGCGGCCCGGGTTCGATCCCGGGACTAGTCAAGTGGGGTTTGTGGTGGACAAAGTAGCGCTGGGGCGGGTTTTCTCCGAGTACTTCGGTTTCCCCTGCCAATCTTCATTCCACCAAATTCTCCATCATCATAATCACCCGGGGCAGGCTACAATAGGCAAATCAGTGGCCGCCGTGCCGAGTGGACCCAGCTGGACTCCATCCCCCACTAAGCGAATTAAAAAAAAAGTAGGTAGGTAGGTCTAAATATGGCCACAGGCAGTGTATAATTTTCAGTGTTTTCACTATGTAAATATGTATTTAACATACTGTGCAACACTTGGCATTGTTATTTACAGAATTCAATGAACGCTTCTTAATTAAATTGTCTGCTGAACTGGGTATGCTAGTAGAAGTTCCCACAGGAATCTTTCATCCGTTTCAATGTAATAATAAACCTTTGCAGATGTGTCACTCTTTATGTTACACGATACCTAGAAATCTTGACTTAAATAAAATATTTTAGCCAGCGTTCGAATTCAAAAACGGAAGCTTACATGAAAAGGTCTGGTTTAATACCAGGTACGGGTAATTACAGGAGGAGGTGATATTGCTCCCCACGGCTTCTACACTTGTCAAATATAGGGGACAACACAGTGACTTTAACGGACCATTCAACATGTCCTTCCTCCCACTTCCGGTGTTTTCTTAGCGGTAGGGACCGCCGCCACTTCCAGTGGCATTCAAGCTTAGGGGAAGGGCCCATGTGTATTATAATGAAGTCAGAAATAGTAGGTCTTGGGCATGTGAATTCGTTCGGAGGTCCTCGCAAACGTACAGTCTTCTGTTTCTCATTTCAGATCGATTCAACCCTCAGCATCTTCTATTGTAATTCCTTACTAATATACCGGTGAGTCTGTAAACTTAATCAGTAAAGTGAACAGGCTTCTGAACTCCGGGAGGGACAGGACTTTCTTTTCTTCGCCGCAACATCCGGATGGAGCCCATCTAGCCACATATGCAATGAATGAAGGGGGCCCTTGCTTTGGGGATAAAGCGGATAGTCGAGGTTAATAATGCAGGGAGCATTACCACAACTCCCCTATACGCCTTAGGCCTTCATGTAATCAGAAAGTCATCATCGCCGTGTTCAAAAAGGTTGGACCCTAGGCAGGCGGAGTCTAATTTAGTCCAAATTTCCATATTCGGTTCCGCTTTACTCTTTTTCTTTCTTTTAAACCTAAATAAGTCGTGATGTATCATCTTTGACGTATTCGAATAACAGAATAATGTTTTGTATGTACTGATTTGTTAATATTTAGCTATGATATGTGAAATAGAGATTTGCCAGTAATATTCTCAGTCATTTTTTATTGTATTTAAGCAAACCGCTTGCCTTAGTGTCTCCTGCGTTTTGTTTCCCAGCAGTATATACGAGTATAATCTGAACTGTTGATCCGCATGGCTGCAGAACGCTGCAACTCCCTACGCCTCTCTGCAAATTACCGGCTCGATCAAAGGTTCCTTGCAATCCCCGTCATTAAATTCTCCCCCGATGCTTTCACGTCGTCCCTTAAATGTGCAGGTTTTCATGAGTTCAGCAAGAATCAGAAGAATAAGACAGTATTTGAGTGCAAGCAGCTCGGATCAAGAATGAAGTACGTGTTGATGTGTGTATGTATGTATATACACTGCATGCATTCACAATTTTCGTATGTACGAGTATGTATAAATGCATGCGTATATGTATGTATGCGCAGAAACGCATGTCGCTCTTCATGCAATGTGGTCATCGAACTTGTCCGAACTAAATCAAAATTGAAAATTTTCGTAAAATTTTCCAGTACCCAATTTTATAAAAATCCATCCACCGGTTCTCGAACTGTTACTATTCGTTAATGATGGACGGACTCAGGGGACAGGCGCTCCACATATTCGCGAACGTGACTATAAAGCGCTCATCACGTGATCTTGTAACAACTCAAAGCAGACATTCGCTTTTGTACTGACCTACTCAAACGCTCACGTTTAGCCAGTTCATCTGTAGTTACTTATGTCGGTCTTGCCTTCGAAATATCTCACCATGTGGAATGGATTTTCTTTGTTGCATCTTAACAAAGACATCATCGAATTTATTCCCAAGACTTTCGCTGAGATAATGCGACCATTGTAACTCCGTGTGCCTGTTAGCAAGCACTGAAGACGACAAATTACATAGGGGCAATGCTATAAAGTCAACATTAAAGAACATTCAATTGTTCAAGTAGTGAAGGGACAAGTTTTCCCATAGCAGTTAGTGAATTTAAATGCCGGGAATCTGACATCTAACATTTCAGTTAGAGGGCTGGGGTGGGGGGTCTTGCTGTGATTACTTCCGGTGCATTATGCCTTCTCGGCTAGTCTTGTAGACTTAAATACAGATAGACTCCTTGCCCCACACCTTAGTTGTAGGTCATTGTCACACGACATATACGACAGTTATGGGTAACCCTTAGGGATTTTTCGAGAGTGGGAAATTCTTCCCAGCGGAATACGCAGTTTTCAAAATTATGATTTCCGAAACTGTTCTTTCCAACCTGGACCCTACAATAGCCTAGCCGTTTTGGTGCTGGCTTCTCAATGCTGAGCCCTGAGTTCAGTCCGGGGTGATTTCTTGCTAGGTTCGATGTGGACGAACTGGCTTTGGAGCAAGTTTTGATTTTTCTTTTCGAGTTTGTTAGGTTTTTCCTGCTGATCATTCCACTGCTGTTCATACTTATCTCCACCCCCCGAGGTTTGCGATAGCCCTGACAGGCAGCACGTTATAACGTCTTTGGTTTTTAATTTTTGCGAGGTCACTTATAAGAAGGCTGATACACTGCAAAGTATTTCAGTACATGTTGTTACGTCGTACATCTGACATTTTAAGAGTTCCACAGTTGTTAGTATAAGAATTACATAATTTTATGTTGGCGGACTTACAGAGATATATCCTAATAGGCTTTGTTGATACCGTAGCGGAATGCTTAGGTACATTCACACTTTAGTGTATAATTTTGAAGTTTCATTACAAATTGAAGCTTTCATTTATCAGAACATGGCAGAAGTAGCCGTAAATCAGAATTGCTAGATCAGCGAGATCTGCTAAGCAAGTGTAGATCACATGTTGAGTTCATAGGTGAATGAAGCGGTGTGCTGAGACATGAGATGCTGAGATAAAGGCATACACCATTTACCAGAAAGAGAATGTAGTTGACTGTCGCGAGGAACAGAAGGCCACATTCTAAATTCATGTGTTAAAAGAGGCTGAAGACCAGCCAGCATGGCGTAGTTTGGTGCAATACTGTTGTCAGGTAAGCACCGTAAGGTAAAGTCAAATAGCAGCTGGAACTATTTTTTTTTTCGATAAAATAATCCAAATTATTCGTATGGATAATACAGACATGGAATGGGAATAAAGATGGCGGAGTGATTTCGCTGGCCGTGATGATGATAGATTAAGTTAGAATTTAAGGAAAATTTTTAACCTTAGAAACAAAGCTTGCCGGTCACGGTAGCCGAGCGGTCTAAGGCATGTACTGTCTTCGCTCGCTTGGAAACCGGGATCGTGGGTTCGAATCCCACTCATAGCAGCGATGTTTAGTTTGTGTGTGTGCGTTTTTCTGTGTTTTGTACAGGTAGAGGCCTTGCGACGAGCTGATCACCCACCCAAGGAGTCCTACCGAATGTGTAAGATCTAGAAAAACCGAAGTGAACGGAGAAGTTCATGGAGGTAGGCCTAGGCCCACTGGGGCTGTAGTGCCAAGGAAAAATAAAAAAGGAAACAAAGCTTAGATTAGTGCACACGGTGTATTTATCTGGTAAATTCCTATGCAAGCCTCCCGCTTCACAACGCGCTCGTGTAAAATTAGTTAGGCATGGCAGACACAGTTTTAATAAGAGCACGGCACCACTTTGTTGCCAGAATGAAGACCCGCGTGTTGGCGCAAATTCCACGCCACTGCTATGAGCAAATGAACCCCCGAAGTGAGAGTACAAAATTTTGTGCTACCAAAATGACGTCAGAACGACACAAATGGCTGCCGCGAAAACCGTTTACAAGTAATGGTACCATCTACCATTATGATCCTATTTATGAAATTTTTACAACACAACGCTGGATCCACTCCGCTTGCACTTAGTGTATGGTACATTTACTGTAATTAGAGCACCTGAAGATGGCTCACGTGTGCCGAAACATGTCATCTTAGACAACAACCCCATCCTATAGAAACAGCATAGATTTGACAAATAGTACAGTAAATATTATCTATAGTGACTTACTCGGGGCACTATGCTGCAAGTCGGAAGGTCGCGTGTTCGATTTCCGATGAGGTCATTGGATTCTTCAATTGACCTAATCCTGCAAGCCGCACTATGGCCCTAGGTTCGGCTCAGCCTCTAACAGCAATGAGTACCATGAATCTTTTTGGGGTTAAAGGGCGGCCGGCGCGTGAGGCTGCCAACCTCACCATCTGTGAGTCGATTGTCTAGAGAAAATGTGGGAGCTTCGACGTCTGACAACCCTATGGGCCTCCAGGGCCTGTTACAGGGATAACTTTATCATTTTAGTGAATTACTCAACAGGTTGCAACAAAATATTAAAATAAATTCTATTAGTTTTTATGAAGAGTACTTACTACCTTCTTGGATATAACGCCGTGTAGTCCATGGAAGACTAATAATTCAGAGGAACATGCACCTTCATCTTCGGGTTCGAAGAATGAACTAAGCAAGCAGATTGAANGAGTTTAAATTTTTTTTTTTTTTTTTTTTTTTTTTTTTTTTTTTTTTTTTACTTATTCTTCGACTCTGAATATGGAGGTGATATGTTCCTCCGAAGCCTCGATTGCTTTACAACGGACTCCACGACGTTATGTCCCGGAGGACTGAACTCTTCACAGCGGTCTTGGCGAGGACCTCTAATCCTATATAGACTATACTTTTCGTATTTGCTTGAAGCCCCACGTTTGGAGCTTGGTCACTGTAGGCCTACGTGGGCCAGGCGGACCAGGAGGTGCAGTTGTTTGTAGTGGGAGCAGGTCAGTAAATGAATTGGTACTGATGACGCGAAGCTGTGGCAGGCAGCATTGGTATAGGAACTCTGCAGGTAGGCCTATGGGCCTACAGTCCCTCCTGGCCTCCAACTTCATCGGCTTCACAGGCCCACATGAACCAATACAAGGACACTATACCATGAAAATGTGTGGGGGAGTGGAGGTATGGCTCCACCATTCTTGACCTCGGCGCTAGATGAAATTGAGTGGTCAGTTTCACGCCTCTGCCGCTTTGCCCCCCCCGGGAAAGATCCCCTTGTGCCCACTGGATAGGGGGCTGTGTGGGTCCCAGAACCGGTCTGGAAACTGTGGAGTGGAGAAGAATCTCTTGTCCCTACCGGGAATTGGACCCCGACCGTTCAGCCCATAATCCGTCACTATACCGACTGAGATATTCTGGCTCCCCTGCCTGTGTAAGTCTATTAATATTTACACTTAACAGTGTATCATGCTGAGCAGGTTGGTGTAGCTGTAACGCTCTGAATGTGTATTCTGTAGGTCCTCTGTTCGAATCGGCTTACACATCAGCTATCCTGACTGAGTTTCTTCGTGACTTTCCTCAGTGCTTCCAGGCAAGTACCGGAGTAGCAAAATGAATAGGCCACGCCCTCTTCCTTGCAAATAATTTCCAATCCGTCCTTCAGTCACCGTCCTACCACTCGACGCTCCAGTGTCCAGATGACGACAGCGTCGCAAGACCCTACAGATAGTGACTGCCGACTGATACGCTGTTTACGTGCTGCCAAGCTCACACGTGCTGTTGGACATGAGTCTGTGTTGCTCTGAGCACTGCGACGTCCTACCGACGGATGAAATTAACCGGGAGGCTGACATGCCTGCATGGATCAAGCGTGACCTTGTCATCATTGTCAGCAGGCCGCTTGTTTGCTTGGGGCGCGATGTCTTCGCAAATTCGAGAGCAGAAATTGATTCGTCTAACAATCATACTGACGAGCCTCTTTCCGTTTTTAGCATAATTAATTTCGTTTAAAAAGGAAATGGTAGGATTATAGTATCATCATTCTGTCTGTGTATGTCCCCTCGTTCCAGGTTTCCAATCAGTTGACCGATTTTCGCGAGAGTTTACACGAACGTTATGCCAATGTAGCCCATCCCAGTACCATACATAAACGTTAAGCCTTTAAAGCTCATTGGTTGCTAGTTGTACCACGTGCTTTAATATAATAAAACTGTATGTTCTGCCCACAGAATGTATAGAATTTGTGTATTTCATGTAGTTCTCAAAGAGCGACTGTTCCCTTAGACATAATTCTTTTAATTCACATAGTGGGGGGTGGAGTCCAACTGGGTCCACTCGGCACGGCGGCGACTGATTGGCCTATTGTAGCCTGCCCCGGGTGATTATGATGATGGAGAATTTGGTGGAATGAAGATTGGCAAGGGAAACCGAAGTACTCGGAGAAAACTCGCCCCAGCGCCACTTTGTCCACCACAAATCCCACTTGACCAGCCCCGGGATCAACCCGGGGCGCCGCGGTCCCTTAAATGTAAGTAACTGGTTGATCTTTGTAGCGGGGACGTTATGTGTTTCCTGCGAGACACGAACTGAAATTTTATACATTATTTAGAAGAAGGTTTTATAACGAAAACATAACTTTGACTAACTAAATTAACATACAAGACCCACATATCTTACATTCTGTGTAAAGCTGATTACAAAGTGAGGCAACGGTTCTTTGTCTGAAAACCTCCACCATTGACATTAATATAAAATTAGTAAATTATAAATCTTGCGACTAGCTGATCACCCGCCCAAGGAGTTCTACCGAATGTGTAAGATCTAGAAAAACCGAAGTGAACGGAGAAGTTAATGGAGCCTAGGCCCACTGGGGCTGTAGTGCCAAGGAAAAAGAATTATAAATCACTTCTCCGTTTCATATTGACATAAGCCTCCCTCGTATGGGGTTATGCTGCCAACATATTCCCCCCCTTGGCACTACAGCCACAGTGGGCCTAGGCCTACCTCCATGAACTTCTCCGTTCACTTCGGATTTTCTAGATCTTACACATTCGGTAGGACTCCTTGGGCGGGTGATCAGCTCGTCGCAAAGGCTGCCAACGTCTACAAAAGTAAGTTACAGACATTTCAAAATAAAGTCCTCAGGATAATAACAAAATTACCGAGGGTGACACCAAATTTAATAGATGGGAATGTCATTAATAAGAAGTCTTCTCAAAAGGTTACCGAAAGTCTGTAACCAGAGAAGACAACCAGCATTATGCCCTTAGGCCATAACGAAGGGAGATGTGAAACTCCGGAGCTCCGAGGCGCCCCGTCGAAATATCGCAAACTTAGATTTTTGGTAAACGAACACAGCTTGCCCAGCGTGTGGTAAGAATTTTTCGTAAATTCTGAACCACCGTTTCCAACAGTTATAGTAAACTCTTACTTTTTTGGAGAAGTATGAAGAAATACTGACAGATATAAATCAGTATTAATTGGGAATACACAATACCCATTCGACAGAATAATTTTAGGAGGTGTCACCGGACACTATGCCCGTGACCACTTCGATATTATTAGTGCAAGTTTACACTGCAGACGCCGCAATGAGGCTAATGGTTACCCGAACCACCCTATAGTGAGACTACAGCAACACAATGGGATCGGCAGAGCAGCTGCACCAGCCTTACAGAGTAACTGTGTACACATCATATGATCAGACAGACAGAGCGTATGATCATACAGCCAGAGCGTATGATCAGGCAGCCAGAGCGTATGATCAGGCAGCCAGAGCGTAAGATCAGACAGCCAGAGCGTATGATCAGACAGCCAGAGTGTATGATCAGGCAACCGGAGCGTATGATCAGACAGCCAGAGCGTATGATCAGACAGCCAGAGCGTAAGATCAGACAGCCAGAGCGTATGATCAGGCAGCCGGAGCGTATGATCAGGCATCCGGAGCGCATGATCAGACAGCCAGAGCGTATGATCAGGCATCCAGAGCGTATGATCAGGCATTCAGAGCGCATGATCAGGCATCCAGAGCGTATGATCAGGCAGACACCCGAGGTGTCTCCATGCACCTACCCAACCACCGACGTAGTCGCCTTTCTTTTTGAAAGTGCTACGGTGTAGCAGTTGTGTCAGCAGTTTGTGATAGAACACCACTGCACAACAATGGTGACATAACAGCCAGATTCAGGAACTAGGACACTACGATCCTATCAGATATAGTCATCTGCACTCCCTGTCCCTGCGTATAAGATATTCCGCTCGGTACTGCAGTCTTAAGTACTACCTAACTAACAAACTTCATGGACCTGAGCCCTTCTTGAGAAGCAGCCATTTCATATGAGGATGGGTGACTCCAAATTCATTCTGGGCACTGTGGAGTATAGAACAAACTGTTTCCCCTGTCGCAAATGGAACCCCGATTTCTTGGCCGTCCAGCCTGTATCCCATCGCTATACCGATTGAGACTGCAATAATAATAATAAAAGAACAAGTATTAATAACATGCATTCATTGCACAAGATTGATAAATTGAACACCAAATGTAGAATTCATATCCAGCCATCCGTTCGCAAGGTTCGTCTCCGAAAATACTGAGAATCTGGAAAGTTTGTAGTGGGAAGGGAAGTTTTGTACCAAGCATTACCGACTAAATTTAAGTTTGGACAATTTTAATATTATCCTCCAATCTGTATCTAGATCTCACAAGTTTTACGTCTGCCTCTCTTTCACGCTTTCCGAGCAGAACTTTTACTAATATATTTCTCATCTCCCCAGAATGAGACGGTGTATTTCAACCATCAGATGTTTCCTTAGGACTCAGGCAGATAACGCGTCGAACCGAATGTTAGCATGCGTGTCCCTAATAACTTTCTCTCTGTGCTCTTTGTGTCCTTATTTCCTGCATCGGTATGTACGTAATGCGCGGACGTAACTGCAGGTTATCACACAAATCCCGAAGCAGTCCTTTTACAGCGCTCGTACGTTATTCCACATGGCGCCCTATTTGCATGCGCGCATTATTAGAGGAGGCTTTGTTATTGCAGTAACATCATAAACAAACACTGTTATCTGTGACGTACACAACTCCTCCTACACTCTTTGATTTTATTGGCTCGCGTGGAACAAGGCGTGGTTCTGAAGCAGTCTCTTCACTTATCTAGCAACTATCTTCTTTTTTTCTTCCTATTCTTCCTGTCTGTTCATGCATGAGAGAACAAGTTAATTATATACCCCACGGCCAAGTCCCTTGTGCTTTTTTTTTTGTTACTCGTTTCTCATTCAGATAGTCGCCATCTTTGTTGTTTTGTTCGAAATTGTAATGGCGGAATATTTTACCTTTATGGTCAGAGTAATTAATCGATTAAAATTAATTTCTCTGCTGGATATCTTACATCTGTAATTAAAAATATATCTTAATTAAGACGTTTAATAAGTCATAGTCGAAAGCCAAGATATTTTTCAGTCATTCCCCGTGGCGAAACATTGTAATGAACAGCCGGCACTTTAAATAAGACTATTTTTATCCTAGTTCACTGATATCAAGCCGTTCCCTAGCACAACTCATAAATCCCAGTAGAGATATGGACGGCTATTCTGCCTGCATTTTCCTAGCCACAGGATGAGATACAGAGAGCAGGACCTGCAAGCGGCGAGCACAGGTTTTATTAATGAGATTACGGGCAGATAAGAAACGTAACAGTAGGCGATTCTTCTTCTTCTTCTTCTTCTTCTTCTTCGTGTTGTGCCTTCATAGGTTTGCCTTGTTCACTTTCCACAGCAGTCGGTTCACCCAGTCTCCATCTTCCAAACCTGGTCTTTCATAATTGGCTTCAGTGTGTTTTCCACTTATATTTTGGGTCTTCTTCTTCTTCTTCTTCCATATGGCGACCAGTGAACGCATTTTTCACAGATACCATCTCGGAGCTTTATATTTTCAAGTCGTCACTGATGAAGTAACAGGCACTTCTGCACATAATATTTCACTTGTCACCTGAAGACTTTTTAATTAATCACACTCAGTCGTCCTCATTTTACTCTCTAATTTTTTAGTCAGTGACCACATTTTCCTTTGGACTTCTCTTTTTACATACGGCCTATTCCATTCGGGTTCAGCTTCATGGTCTGACTGCCATTTAATTTGTTATTTTCCTCTAATTAATGGATTTATTTCTTCAGTGAGGCATTTTTTCCAGTTCCATATTCTTGCCTCCGTTTCTAATCATTTAAAAGTTACTTACTTACTTACTTCCCTATGGAGCTGAGCCCTTCTTGAGGAGCCGCCAGTTCTGCAGCTATTCAAGAATTTCCAAGCATTTTATGGAACACGAAGGTTCATTACCGTGTTCACAACAGCCCTCCACTGGTCCCTATCGTGAGCCAGATCAATCCACACCATCCCATCCTATCTCTCTAAGATCCATTTTAACATTGTCCACCCACCTACACTTTGGTCTTCCTAGTGGTTTCATTCCTTCTGGCTTTCCTACCAATATCCCATATGCATTCCTCTTCTCCCCCATTCATGCTACATGCCTTGCCCACCTCATCCTCCTTGACTAGATCATTCTAATTATACTTGGAGAAAAGGACAAGTTATGAAGCTCCTCATTATGCAGTTTTCTCCAACCTCCTGTCACTTCATCTCTCTTCGGTCCACATATTCTCCTCAACAGCCTGTTCGCAAACACCCCAGCGCCACTTTGTCCACCACAAATCCCACATGACCTAACCCGGGCTCGAACCCAGGCTGCCGCTGTGGGAAGCCAGCGACTAACCGCCTGAGCTATGGCACTGATAGTTGCTGGTGTTATTTCATCTCAAGCGCTGTGTACTGTCCTTCCCCTGATACAGCTTGTATATTGAGTCCCCAGAACGTGTTATCATACGTTGAAAGTTCAGGACTTCTTGAAGGTTACTCAGGAATTGCTATGGGAGTGCGCGAGCCAGATCCTATCTCTCTGTCGCAGAAAATATAACTGGAACACACTCTTATTAATATCGCGCGAAGAGCAAATGTTATATATTGTTAAAACTAAATTGTACTAATACGTTTCGGAACTAAACAATCGTCTTTGTATGGTTCAGCAAGTGTACTGGTTTACTGAACCGTCAAAGAACTGTAGACTTAGTGCAGGTCTCGTTGATACTGTTGCTCATATGAGGGTGATTTTGGTTCGATTCTTAGTACAAATACGGATTTTCTTCATTCCTGAAATAAACTTTCCTTGACGGTGAACTACAATAAAACACATATTCATCAGAAAGCGAAATATTGCCTTGTTTTGGAAAACAGAAAATAGGAATGGAAAATGCGACTTTATAAAATGTAGAAAACTCTAAATAATAATAATAATAATAATAATGTCGACGACGAGACGATAACAATTATAAGGAATAACGAGATTTCTGGCACGTTCTGTTTAGAAAATGGTTCTCATTAAGAATTTCTTTAATTGAAAAATTTTCCTACTGGTCCATGTTTATTTAAATACAGAGAAGAAAATTATACTTGTATGCAGTCTCTTACGTCTATTATTTATAAGTTTTGTAACATTAAATTGTGTCACTGTGCAGTAATGCTGTATTTCCTTTTGTATTATTTGGCTGTGTAAACAGTAGATTTGTGTATGTATTAACTGAAAATCAGTTCCAGTGATGGACACAAAACTGTAGGGTAAGAAAGGTATTTGGAAAATCCACTGAAACACATCTTGAAACTCTTCTATTGTTATAGATTTCCTAACAATGTCCAGTTAACAAGTCCTTTGCAAAAACAATGGAAAAAGTAATGTGGAGCGAAAGTATTTTGGTCATGTACAATTATAGCGAAATTTCGATACAATGTGAACTTTCCAAGCTTTCGTTTACATCATGATTCCCAGGGCTTTCATTCTACTTTATCTTATTTATCATCACGCCAAAATAATCTTAATTATGTGTCTTTTTTTTCCATGGCACTACAGCCCCAGTGGGCCTAGGCCTACCTCCATGAACTTCTCCGTTCACTTCGGTTTTTCTCGATCTTACACATTCGGTAGGACTCCTTGGGCGAGTGATCAGCTCGTCGCAAGGCCTCTACCTGTACACAAACACAGAAAAACGCACACACACAAACTGAACATCCATGCCCTGAGTGGGATTCGAACCCACGATCCCGGTTTCCAAGCGAACGAAGACAGTACATGCCTTAGACCGCTCGTGACCGGCACTTATGTGTCTTAGCTACCTCTGATAGCCCTCTTTAGGAAGACTTTGTTTTGTTTAGTAGGCATACTGAGAATGTCAAAGCAAATACGATAAGTGCATTAGAGATAAATAGGTACGATATAGTAAATACTTATTCTTTTTAGTTTTCTATTTTACGACACACTCAGTATCGGTGCTATATTGTGTCGAAATATTGATCTACATTTGCTGTTATTTATTCATTTAGGTACATATATTTGCTTATAATTATGTTCTCTTTGTCTGTGCACGCGCGCACGCTCCTCGTATTTTTCATGGGTGACTTTACAGCTCTGTCAGTATGTAGACTACATAGCAACAGCTGGATGATTCATGAAAGACGAATTGAAAGGATTTGCGAAGCTGCAGCTATGGTCTTATTGAGATATTATACTAGACATTTCCTGTAGTAGTTGAGTAAAACTACAACAAAACTTCGTTCTGGGCAGTGGTTGTCCCGACAGGGACTCTCTAGTCGAGCAGCTGTCGAATACAAGTCTAGAGTGTTACCGCTTATTTAACCCGATCGGTGTACGCGTTATCTTACGTTACAACATTTAAAATGTGTGCCATTTTATTAACGGCGAGTTCATTACAGTTTCATGGTAAGGTAAAGCTATCCCTGTAACAGGCCGTGGAGGCCCATAGGGTTGTGAGACGTTGAGGGTCCCACATTTTCTAGACAATCGGCTCATAGATGGCGGTAAGGTTGTCAGCCTTACGCGCCGGAAGATTCCTGCTACTCATTTCTGTTAGGGGCTGAGTCGAGCCCCATTGCCATAATGCGGCTGGAAGAATTAGGTAAATTAAAAAAAATCCACTTCATCGAGATTCGAGCCCGCGACCTTCCGACTTTTAGCCTACTGCCTCAACCAACTGCGCTACAGCGTGTCCCACAGTTTCATAAATGACTTAGAGTAAATGTAACGAAGAGCAGGCGTTCAGAAGTGCCCACTTTGTGGTATAGAAATATAGACCTCATTCATAGAGCACTTGTGTTGAGGTATCCGCTGTGCTTGTAGTACAATAATATGGTCCATGACTTTCAGACTGAGAAAGTCGTGATCATAAATAGTTCTAGAAATTCAGCGTTGTCCATTTCTGGTTTCATGTGTATTTAATATAGTCTACACACGATATTGTCACGGTTTAGGGTGACTGTTAGACGGAATTTGGATTGGATATCGGATTTGTTGACCTTCTACACTCAGTTCATAATTACAATTAATACAGCGCTGCCGCTAATCTGTACACTCTACAGTTCACTGCTGCAAACACGTGTGTCCTCAGTGTATTACAGTCTTCACTACCCGCTTCCTGGAAACACAGGAACTGTTGTATAACAGTCCCAGTGTAACTACACACTTCAAACATCGCTGTACTATAAGCACACATAAGATCTTTTCTTCACAGCCGGACTTTCAACTCCACTGAACTGTACTCAATAATGCTGATGCCTCACTTCCTCAATTCAATTTCTCTGCTCCCAAGTTCTTATCCTGGCAGGATGACATCTTGAATCTCAACTGACTCAAGCGATCTTCTTTGTTCTCTTAATAACCCCTCGGCACGGACAACGCAGAAAACACAGCTTTTCTGTTGATGAAGAGGCGTGTTTATAGCGCCGTTGATAGACGGTCGCAGCGTGAACTACATAGAAAACACAACTCCTCCACTGTTGCGCACGTGTTTACTCAATTGTTCATAGCAACGGCTGTGGGCGTTACATCTCGCATCGTGACAATTCCTCTATTGTTGCGTGCGGACATTACCTAGCAACGGCTGTTGCTCTGGCTCCACAGTTCTTGCTTTGAGCAAAAAGACCCCAGTATTTTGGTGTCAGCTCTACTCCCTTCTTCACGTTATTCGTGGTCATTTTTACATACCGTATTTTTGTTGCTTCCTGTTTAAACTAACGACAGTAGTCATTCATCTTCAACTGAGCTTCTCTTAAAGTACATTGTAATAAAATAACAATTCTCTGCCTGTTACTTACTTACTTACTTACTTGTTACTTGNTGCCCACCTCATCCTCCTTGACTTGAACATTCTAATTATACTTGGAAAAGAGTACACGTTATGAAGCTCCTCATTGTGCAGTTTTCTTCAACCTCCTGTCACTTCATCTGTCTTCGGCCCAAATATTCTCCTCAACACCCTCTTCTCAAACACCCTCAGTCTATGTTTCTCCCTTAATGTCAGAGACCAAGTTTCACAACCATACAGAACCACAGGCAAAATTATAGTTTTGTATATTCTAATTTTTATGTTTTTGGACAACAGACGAGAAGACAAAAGGTTCTGGACTGAATGGTAGCAAGCATTACCCGAGTTCAATCGCCTTTTAATTTACTCCTGAATGCGTTTTCGATCTGTTATCGTTGTTCCCAAATATCTGAACTGTGCCACATTTTCAAAACATCTGTTTCCTATCTTTATGTCATGATTTTGCCCTGCATTTTGGTGATGAGACAACGACATATACTTAGTTTTCTCTGTGTTTACTTCTAGACCAACCCCTTTACTTGCGTCAGTTAAAGTTTGTGTGTTTTTCTTTATGGTATCTACATTATCACCCAGTAGATTCACATCATCAGCATAGGCCAACAGCTGATGTGTCCCGTTTAATTTCAGTCCCACCTGGTTTCCCTGGACCTTCCTAATGGCATATCCTTAAACAACATTGAAAAGGAGTGGCGATAAAGCATCTCCTTGTTTTAGACCATTCTTGATAGGAAATTTATCAGAGAAATGTTTACCTACACGGACTTTACTATACGTTTCGCTTAAACACATTTTAATCAACCACAACTAGTTTCATGGGTATCCCAAACTCTATCAAAATATTGTACAATGCTTCCCTCCTAACTCTGCTTGTTACGACAGTATTATAAAACATAGTTGGCTAATTTTTGTATCATTCAACGCCTTGATCGTTTTTTTAAATAAATGGTTTCCAAGCAACGGAACAGCGTTAGATATACAGTAATCTGCTATAAAATCGACTATGCTCAAACTACACAGGTAGAAGCGAGTTCGAATATCTCCACCGTAACCCTGCGAGTCGTAGGAGGTAACGAAAAGGGAACGCAGTGCCTGGTGTTATAACTGGGCCATCCTTTTCTGGGGGGATATAAATACGAGGACCTGGCCCTCCAGGTTGGGGGAGTTTTGATTCTGAGAGAGTAAAATATGCTCATGAGTTCCGCGGGACTTGGACCCGAGAATGATTCAGCTGGCGAGACCAGCAGCAATTGTAAATGACAGACAGATTCTCTCGTCAGACAGGACAGGACAGTGTTCAGTTGAAAAGAGAATACTGGTCGTGGGTCTCAAGGGGCTTATCGCCAAGATAAACTGATTGGCAGTAAACCGCCAGCCATAAATTAACTGTAATTCTGGCTGCCAATTAGTCAGTTTAGGCTCATAATGTAAACAGGTCATCTATGAACGACATGTTCATAGTGTCACAGCGATATTTCAGTGGATCATGACACAGCTCAAAGAGACCGAGTCAGAAGCAGACAGAATACTAGCCATCACTAAAATTGTATTAAAATTCATGAAGCAAAATGACCGCTAGTGTTCATAGGCGGAAAATATGACTGCGCTGGCGAGGACCAGTAACAATTGTAAACGATAGACCCCTCCTCTCTTCAGAGAAGGCGCCCCACCTCAACAAATTCGCAACTTACTGGCAGTAGTAAAAATCTTGTCTTGGGCCCCAGATGGGGGTTCGACAAAACTGGCCCAACTGATTTTCGGTCGTAACATAACTTTGAGTATGACTTAGACCCTGGAAGGTAAAAATGCATAAAGCTGTACGACAGGATTTAATGCAAAAAAATTATTTATTAAAGGATATTTTTAAAATCTTTTTCCTTGAGCGTTTAGCGTACACAGCTGTACCTCGCTGGGCGTGCTGCGCAAGTGACAGGCCTGTTTGTGTAGTTCCTTGACTACCAGCGTAAAACCTTTGACGGTGGCCGTGTTTTCCCATCGACTTTAAAGATTTCCACAGTTGTGCAGTTGTCTTCATGACTTACACAGGTCAATAGGCCCATAGTGCTACTCGCGACGGGGTCTCCATGAAAGGAAGCAGGGACCCCCGTTGTTATCACCGGTTGATGCAGTCACACAACCATAAGGTTGGACTTAGAGTAGAAGCGACACGAGCTTCAGAGTTGGCACAAGCCAAAGAATTGTTTGAACTCGATTATGGCTTCCACAGTACGAAATTCTAAGTGTGCTTTCCATTTACTTGTTGGTACTTGTTCTAGCGTGTGCCTGCGACCGTTTGAGAGGTATTTAATTTGACTTCTGATCTAGTAGCGTTACTTCCATTGGCCACGTGCTTTACACTACTTACGAATTTATTTCGTGTAACTCCGTGTCGTCGATCCTAATTTTCACTGTGATTTGTAGAACGAGACATGTATCTTAACGTCTCTTTCAATTCTCTCTCTCTACGAGGTATATGATTCTTTAGCCCTTTGGACCTTGGCAGCTTTTCAGTTTCTTAATTCTATACAGAGTCGATAGGACCCCTTGGACGGGGGATCAGCCCGTCGCAATGCCGCTACGTACACACAGAATAAAAGCATACAGATATCCATGTCTCGAGTGGAATTCGATCCCACGATCCCTGTGTTCGAGCGGGCGAAGACGGTTCATGCCTTAGACCGCGCGGCCACTGTGATCGGTTTCTATTTAGATTACATTTGGAAAACATGGCTAAAAACCGAATCCCGAAACTACTCTGTCAATAAGCCCATAAATTTAAGGGCAGAAGATGTCATAGATATCCAGCATGGAAATTGGAAGGAACAGTGATAATTCTTGAAACCAGAAGAGCCCGAGGGATTGATGCTGATGCTAATATCCAATTTTATGAGCATTTAAACTCAAACTGTTCTTAAAAAACTGAGATTAACTAGGTCTCTGTTTAGGCTTATTAACACGTAAAACTGTTGTTGTGCCTCATTAGGAACGCCATAATATTTCTGAAAATGTTTGTCTGTTCATCATCAGATCTTTATATCCCAACTGAATTTAAAAAAACGTGTTATTGTAATTAATTCTTTGACGAGATTATAACGTATTCGACTCTATTCTGAGCCAAATTAATCTAATCCATAATCTCACTCCTTATTTCCCTAAGATTTATTATAATATTATCCTCCTGTTAACCTTTGTCCCCCAGATTCTATCTTCCCTTGAGGTTTCCGACTGTTGTATTCATTTGTCGTCTCGTCATACATGTCCTTGAAGCAGCCTACTTTATTCTTCCCCGTTTTCCCCGCTAGAAATATTCGGCGAAAAGACACTTATATACATCCTCATAATGCAGTGTTATCAGTCCCTCTGCTATATATTAAAATATCTGAAATAAAAATTGTAGAACTTAAGAATATCTAAATTCATAACATATATTACCTGCCAATTTTTCTTTCGAACGGTGTGCCATTTTTGAGGGATAATAAAGAATGTCTAATTTGGTTTCACGTGAAGTAGCAATTCATTTTATTCGCTTTGTGTAAAGAAAGCTTAGCGAAAATATATACGAGACGAAGAGGGTCTGATTTCAATATCGGTAAGCCTATTTCTTACTGTTAGGTAAGTCTATAAACCGTGATGTATCCGAGTCAATAAAGCGATTGGAGAGTGGTTGAACGAACCGGGATTCTATTGCAGTCAGGGACAGGGATCTTTCTCTATGACCCTGGCTCTGAGGCTCATGCTGCCTCCTATCCAACGGAAACTCGAGGCTGGTACATCAAGGGCACAGTATAGCTGGAGCAGCAAGCTATCCGTTCACCCCGTTTCTTGCCGAGGTTAAGAACATGTGGAGTTTTACTTCCACTTCCGGGCAAATATTCAGTACTTAGTGTTCAGGAACAGGAACAAGTTCGTTGAAAGTCAACAGACGTTTCAGAGGAACTTATCGGCTCCATTTTCGGGGTCGAAGAATAAGATATGAATGATACAAACTTGAAAGCAGGTGTCAAGCGGAGCGTAGCAGCTTTCTACCCGCTTTCACACTGATATCTTGCTCGGTTTATTCTCCGACTTTCAAAATGGAGGCGATATGTTCCTCTGAGTTATATCCCAGAAGATAGAACTCTTTATAATCACCGCTGTGAGAACCTCGAATTCTAAAATGTTTGTACTTTCGTCGGTTTCCTGACTCATTCGAAAAGTTTTCGACAAACGTGTGCCTTCATCTTAATGATTTCCCCTCATAACGTCAGTGAAATCATGGATGATTATATATAGACAGCCCTAAACCTTCTACAACACGGACACACGTCATGTCAAGTCAGCAGGGGCACAAGACCCCCTGCCAAAAATAATGTGAATATGCTGCATTTAGAAATGCAAGCTTCGTGTTAAATGTGTGGTTAGACTTCATTTAACAGCAGAGTACGTTACTGCTCAGCATGTGAAGCTTTTTCTACGAGATACGCTCACCAGGGGAATTTCTATTCAATATCCCCATAACCCCCACCAATTTCAGTTCAGTGCTATAAAAAATTTATGCAATAGGCTAAATATAGTTTTTATTGTGCTTAAGAAAAGAATACATGCGCATAGAAGGCACGAATCCCTACTGTCAGCTAGAGTTCTGAATACACGGTTCTACTTGCAGATATGTATGTATATATATACAGAATGTCCCGTAAGTCTGGGACACAGGAGATCCTGTTATTCGGCAACATACGGAAAACTGTTGAAGAAGGATTCGTTGTTAGAAATCGTGTTCCCAGTCTCAAGAGTTTCAGTTTTTTACCCATGGCAAGCAGAAGCGGTTATACGCTCTGTACAAATTAGCAGAAAAACGTTACAGCGATGTTCCCAGTGCGACATGTTGGCGAAAGAGGGTATGATTGCAGGATAGGAGGAAGCGGCAGTGAAGGAGAGGCAGGTACAACATAGACAGAACTAGCGAAAAAACCATCGAGTTTTAAATTAAAGGTAAAGGTAAACTTATAAAAGCTATTCTTGTCAAGACATCGTTAAGGCCCAGAAGGTTGTGAGACGTCGAGGCTCCCACATTTTCTTGACAGTCCGCTCACAGATGGCGGTGAGGTTGTCAGCCTTACGCGCCGGCCGTACTTTACCCCTCAGGAAGATTCCTGGTACTCATTTCTGTTAGAGGCTGAGTCGACCCCAGGGTCATAGGACCTAAGAACCTAAGGATTATGTCAATTGAAAATGTCCAGTAACCTCATCGGGAATCAAACCTGCGATCTTGCTGCTTGTAGTATATTGTCTCAACCAACTACGCTACGCGTGCCCCAAACGTTAATTTATCCCTGAGCTTAATTAGTTAAGCACTATACTATGAAAAATATGGGTGAATGGAGGTATAGCTCTACCTTTCTCGACATCAGCACCAGATGGAAGTGAATGGTCAGCTTCACGCCCTCGCCGCTTTACTCCTGGAGAAAGAGCCCCCGGTACCTATTGGATACGAGGTTGGGTAGGCTCTAGAGGCGTTCTGGATATTGTGGAGAAGTGTAAAATCTTACACTGCCGGGAATCGAAATCGAGCCTTCTAGCCTGTAGCCCGTCACTATACTGACTGAGCTAAAAGTACTCGTACATAAGCAGCTTTGCCAATTGTGGTAAAATATTTTAAGTCTACAAAGTACACATGCGATAGAACACCACAAATGGGACCATATATACGTGTATCAACTGAGGATTTTTTTGGTGTTATAATATTTCTTCCTGCTTGCGTAAGCTTACAAATTGTTGCCGAAGACTGTTATAAGAGCTTTATTTCTTCACGCTGCTGTCACTAAATGTCTATCATCCGATGGAGATGCCCGTAGAATTACACAAAAGCCACAAAAGCTTTAAGAGAGCATAATTTAATAACAGTCGTCATTTGTTTAATTAATGTTTCAGGTAGGATCCATCTTGCTACTCTGTAGATCTATATATAAAAAAAAATCGCCTGTCATTAAATTAAGTATAAAAATCAGGCGTTAAAATTATTCAGGCACCACAAAATACACGTAGCCTATAATCATTCGCGGACACTGAACGAATCCCATACAGAAATCGTTGTCAAAGTCGTTGCACCAGTTGTATGAAATAAGCACAAGTTAGAATCTTTAATGTTTTGGGGAATTTCCCAATTTGTTCTAGTTTCATTCAAGTCGGTCTGCACATCTCTATTTTCATGTAAAAATTATTATTCTTTTTCATTTTATATGAAATTCGTGTCATTGGTTTCCCTTTACACACACTTATGCATGTCATGAAACCATCCCGTGAATATACAGTTCATAATTTGTGCTGGTAGCCTCAAAATAGTTTTATCAATATTTTATATTCTTGCTAATGTGCAAGGAGGTTATGGAGGATTTTTACTATGCAATTCCTGCTATGCAGGTTGGGGCTTATGTCCTGCTTTAGTGGTTAGAGGAGTCATAGTAATCATCTGCAGTGCCTCCTAGTTATGTGATTTCTGAAGTTTTGGAGGAAATAAAGATGAAACGTGTCAGTGGAGGGAGATAAGAAAATGCGTAGAGGCCATCGCAGATGTTACATGTTCCGAAAAAAAATTCTAAAATTAATTTATTGAACTTCGCCGTTGGAAAAATAAATCAGGAACTCTCACCCAACATTGGATAAGAAGTTAGGGATGCATTTTCAGTGGTTTCCCATAGCAGTGGTCGGAGTTCCTGGCTACAGATC
>NW_019731271.1:534864-562739 GCF_002891405.2 Cryptotermes secundus | reverse complement strand
CCAGTGGGCCTAGGCCTACCTCCATGAACTTCTCCGTTCACTTCGGTTCTTCTAGATCTTACACATTTGATAGGACTCGCTGGGCGAGTGATCAGCTCGTCGCAAGGCCTATACCTGTACACAAACAGAGAAAAACGCACACACACAAACTAAACATCCATGCCCTGAGTGGGATTCGAACCCACGATCCCGGTTTCCAAGAGAGCAAAGATAGTACATACCTTAGACCGCTCGGCTACCGTGACCGGCACGCGACACCCTCTAGCCGCTAAAATTGCGACTAACTTCACCGACAAGCTGGGGTCGCTCGGTCCCTCTGTCGATATTGTTCGCTTGTGGACTAAAGCCACGGATTTTTTTTTGTTTCTATAGCAATGGACGAAATCGCCGGAGTGGACGATAGATTCTGGCTTGCATCTTTCTTCATGGAATTGATATGGAGTTCAGTGTAACGAAGGAATTAGCTGTATTCATCCAGTGAAAGGGACCGCCGCAGGACAAGAATTACTGTATATGAAGACGTCAATATGATGATGCAGTGCCTGAATGTCCCAATGCGGATACTAGTTGGAGCAGTGACAGATGAAACACCAAGTATACCTGGAAAGAAAAGTGGCATGTCTTACATAGCTACGTGAAGAATAAAATAGGTCACAATTTGATTATATCCCACTATTTGATGCACCAAGAAACTGTGCCCAGTCTTTCAAGATACGTTAAGGAATGAATCGTCTCTAGTTTAAGGATTATGTTCTGTACTGTGCAGTAGTTTGGTTATTGAGCCGTTACTGCATTCTTGCAATCTTGTATTACCTGAAAACAGATACTGAATTGAAGAAGACTGCTTTTTTCATAGTCACCGCCGTGAAAACCTCAAATCTTACACAGAAACTGAATTTTTTTGAAAATTAAGGGCAACTTCTTTCTCAGCTTTATAATGGCCATCGGATGTGCATCTTTGTGTCTCACATGGACGTCCCTCGACATATGAATGATATGAATATCAGCCTACAACTAGCGAATCGCCTTATCTCCGATGTGTCTGGTAAAATAACAGAGTTCCAAAGGAGACTTCGATTGTGAGAACTGTGACTTTCATCAAACATATGACCATTCACTCACAGAGCTGAGCCCTTCTTGAGAAGCCGCCAATTATGCAGCTACTCAAGAACTTCCCAATATTTTATGAAACCCGAAGGTTCATTACCGTGCTCACAAGAGCCTTCCACTGATCCCTATCCTGTGCCAGATGAATACGATTAATACCATCCTATCCTATATCTCTAAGAGCCATTTTAATATTGTTCACTCACAAACACCTTGGTCTTCCCAGTGGTCTCTTTCCATCTGGCTTTCCCACTAATATCCTATATTCATTTCTCTTCTCCTCATTCGTGTTGCATGCCCTGCCCATCTCATCCTTCTGGACTTGGTCATTCTAATTATGCTTGGAGATGAGTACAAGTTATGAAGCTATTCAAACATGTGACAGAGTACGCAAACCTCAGAGCAGGAAACCCCTCTCTTGCTAAGAATTATAAAAAGATTTCAGCTTCTTCAGAAGTTGAATTCCTGATTACAAGATGTAGTTAATGTGAAGCTGCAGTCTTCTTATTTTCAGTGTAGTTTGAAAATCTTGAAAATGTTTCACGATACTGTAGATTGGCAGAATATTAGCGGTCTGAGAAATACATCTGAACATGTTCGAATCCTTTACTTTTATAAATTCTGTTTATTTCAGTTATTGACTTCTTAGACATTATCCATCGTCCTGCATTTTTATTTAAAAACGATGCTAATTACTATTGTAACTTTATTTTTAACTCTATCTACTTCCTGAAATCTTTCAGTGTTTAGCCACCGTGCACGGCGAATGGCAAGACTTTCGGAAGCTCATGTGTTTGTGAACAGTTCTTTTCTTAAACGAAAGTGGACAAGCGCGAATCGAGAGATGCGAATCGAAGATGAATGATTGATAAGCTGCCTGCGAGTATTTGCTTCTCATTTACGTCCAAATATTGAGAATTTAATGTCAAAGAGAGAATAGTTTGCCTCCGATAGACGTTCTTCCTTCCTTAGAAATAAAATTATTAGTAATAAACGAATTGTATTAATGATTTTAATCGTTTTAGTACCAGTAACTTTCGTTGCTTCAAGCTTAAGACAGAATTTTGTTAAAAAAAAAAAGACTTTCGTTTTGTTGAAGAATCTTCATAGTCAAAGCCGTGAAAATCTCAAATCTTACATAATCTAAGAATCAGTCCGCTAATTCTTTTAACGAAGAACGTTCAAAAACGCGTGTTTTTCATCAGTCAGTGTAGGACCTACTTCATTTAGAGTGTCGATAATGTGCATATCTACCTTATAGTCGGTTCACACTGCTCATATTGTGCACGCTGCTAGTCTTCTATTCCATTAATAATAAAGTGATGACATGAAGCAACACGCATCCGACTGTTGAGAATGTACCGCCATCGGCTTAATCAGGGGTGCCAATTTAGGCATTTTTTATATTAAAATTATGCCGACTTTACAGTTGTGTGTGTGTCGAATGCAACCAACCAGCTCCGTCTCAAATTGACACTGAAATAAAACGAGCTTCAGAACCTAATTTAAGAGTTTCCTTGTAACTTTTTTAAAATCAAGTAGAACGTATTGTATCTCAGCCTTAAATGCTTACCAAGAACATGTGAAAAGAACAACGTAGGTGTAGAAATGTATGTGTTAAACGACCAGAATTGTATAATTAGCCGGAACTTCTTTGATCTGTGGTCTTGTAATGGTTTGACATCCCTGGGTTTGTTACATGTGCGCGTCCCACAGTTCAATTGTTCCGATAGGCCTATGGCGCACCGGCGTGAACAAAACAAAACACTACCACACCACATTTCCCACCGGTTCCCCCCGTAGAGATCAATTCGCTTTTGTCTCTCAGCTTCTCTAAAAGCTAAAAAATGGTATAGAACTTGAGAAGTTTGCGTCATGAAATGGAAAAGCTTCTCAATGTAAGTCTAATACAGCATGAATGGGATAAGTAACGCAGTCAGCCATCTTGTCTCCTTCAACCATCTTGATTAAATTGACTTATATTTTAATGGTTCCTTAAGGTTTATGACAGTTAATTTCACTATTATTATAGGGCTAATCTTATATTGTCCCTTCTTTGAAATACATTTAATTTATTTGATAAAATATGATGTTTCGAATTCGGTTCTACTCACAATTTCATCTGATTCATTTTCTACATACTGATATGGTGGTCTGATGACTATCACAGGAGATTAATATTGAAAGGATTCTCAGTCTAAACGCAACAATTGCCATTTCTCCGGGAAATAGCTTCAATATAATCGTTCTTGCTAACCAACAAATTAACTCCAAGGGAGAGAGGGTTTCTTAAGAAGCAAAAGTACCTCGGCTAATCAAAAAATTGGCTTGCGCTTTTGACAACCAGCGATACATTAACATGTTCACAAAAGCAGATCATTAGTCCCTATACGGGACCGGTTCAGTCCAGTTCAGCTTCTCATAATGGCTTCTCGAAATTCCCTTCTGTTGTTATTGTTCCATTTAAGCCTAAGTTTCCAAGTAATATTTCAATTTTACTTGATGTTTTACAGGAACACATCTATCATACAAATAGGGATATTTGTTTTTTATTTTTACGGTTAGAGGTACAGGATATTTCTAAGTGTCCTGTAACCCTAGACTCTCCGAATCCGGAAGAAAAACGTCCCACAATTTTCTACCTCGGAATTATGACATTTCTTAACCTACAGTCCTCAAAATTTCGAATTCGAATATATTTTACACATTTAACAATAGTCTACTGAGTATGGTAAGCTGTAAGAGCCTGTTCTTGCTTATGCTTTCGTCTCATCGGTCTATGCTGCTCTTTGTATCTTGAACTGTCGCTTCTCTCATTAATGTAAATAGACCTAGAAGTGTTATATTTTAGCGTCCTGTTGCACTGACTCATGTCCATGATTTATGCTAACCGTCTTACAGTGCATACACTTTTTTCACCTTACTCTTCTCTTTTGCACTACATGTTTCAGCACTAATGTGCCATCTTCAGGTGCGTTTTCTCTATGCACGTCTAACTATTGCATTGCATGCCCTGATGTCTTCATACTAAAATGACTAAAATATATTCGTCATATATAATAATAGATTTTAAATATTGAAACTTTTCAGGATTCGTCATCCTTACGCCGTATCTCAATACGCGAATCACGCCAAACCACCTCTGTGGAGCACTCTTCCTACATTTATGTGTATTGTGCCCTTTGTTGTGTCTTGCTCCTGTGACTGCGTGCGTTATACTACTAGAAGTTTCAAGTTTGTGAGTCATACTGCTGATGGAACATAATTCAGTAGGACATGAACAGAATAGGTCGTAATGTTTTTCTTTTCCAGAAATGCTTCCATTTAACACAAATAATTTACGTACTTAATATTTGAAAGTACAAGGTGATTCTAAATTCGTGTCGGAGTTTCCGTGGTCTATAAACTGACACCCCGACAATAATTTAGAATCACTATGTACTGTACGGGCCATAACTTACTCCGTGGCGCGTAATGTTTCTTTAGATGCTAACAGTTGCTAAGCTAGTCAAGAAATTTAAGAGTGTTACGAAACCCGAAAGTTTTATTACCATGTTGAAGACTTCGTATCCTGAGCCAGATGAATGAAATCCACATCTTCTCATCCCATTCATGTAAGAATTCTTTTAGCCTAATGTTCTTATTTTGAAAACTAAAATGAGAATTTTGAGAACACCTTGCTCTCTGTGTGTTTGTGTGCTTTTCTCCGTAACAAACAGAAATAATGGAGCCAGAAGGCTAGGCAACGGATCGGTAAACATGTTTCCGCGGCAACGAATACACACGAAAGAATAGAAGAATTGCAGGACCCGCTGTGTTCTGTGTGGTCCGTGCTATATCAAATGCTCAATATGTAGTGACAGGAAAACGGGCGATTTGTTCTTCCCAGAACTTCTTGTAGTATTACCCTTCCCGCGTTTTTGCAAGTGGTCCCTTTCTTTCGGGTTTTCCTACTGAAACCTTGAATTTCTTCCGTGCCTCATGCCTGTTACAGATCCCACGCATCTCCCCCCCCCAAATTATTGGATGATCCCAATAGTATCTAGCGACGATTAAATATTATGACTCTCCTCATTACATGAACCGAGAAGGAGTCTGCTTGCTACTTGCTGCATGCTGGTTCTTTGCTTCGCTTATACCTCAGCCCTGAAGATGGGTGCGACATGTTCCTCCTGAAGGTCTATTGACTTTCTATGGACCATACAGCTTTATACTCCTGAAGACATAACTGTTCATAACCACCTCAACCAACTACGCTACCGCGCGCCCCCATGGTTTTATATAATATATTGAACTTAGTATGCACCATGTGACTGTGCTGAAAAGCACTGGGTAATGAGAACATTCAAACATTCTTCAGCTAACTCGAAGTGCTCTGGAGCTTCTAGGCGAAGACCATCATTACATTAGAAGTAGCAGGTGCTCAGAGAGATGTCGAATTTATGATAATGGAGTGATCCGACAACAGCCTCAAATTGGCCGAGGAATGAAATAATTAACACAATTAAGCCGAATTCTTCTTGAGGAGATGACAGTGGCTCGGCTGGTCAGTTAATTGGCCAAATCTTATGTATCACGATTGTCCATTGCCTTGTTCACTGGGCTCTGTTCTGAGCCAAATGAATCTTTACGACCCATTTTCTAGAGAGACATTTTATCATTTTTCTCTGATCTACCTCCAGATCTCCCAAGTTTTGTCCCTCCTCAGATATTCAGACTAACATTTTATATATTCTGCAGATTTCCATCGCAGAATCTGACTACGGTATACTGTCCTGAGACAGTTCTATCCAGTTCATGTTTTCAGAGTAGTTTTAATATTCTGTCTTCCGCGTGACCCATGTGGTCTCTTACCACGCGCATTGCCAACGAAAATATTGTCGTGTGTTTCCTAGGTAACGCGACTAGGAACAATGGGTTTCGGATTAGACGAAAGTTTATTGAACAATTATTTGTTTACACTCACAATTATAGTCACTCTCGGTAACGCCTTCAAACGTATCGTCTTCAACGGCTATAGTCCTGCATCGCTATTCTCGGTGAAGACTTCGCTCTTGGTTGTTTCCTTACCTCTCCTTGGATCCTCTTTATTCTGGGTTCACTGCTCCCTATGTAGGCTCGGAACAGACCACCCACATAAGACACATCACTGCTCGGCAGTGGATATCATGTGTTATTGTCAGACGTGTCTACCCATGCATTGCCTAGCAATGGACGCCGTACTGTTGCGCATTCGTTGCTGTGGGAACTCAACAATTCGGTCTCTGTCGCTTAAGCACTTCACTAGGCAACGGACTATTTATGTTTCGTTGCCTAGGAATTGCTAGCCGTTGAACAGCAATGGACGTTCTACAGTCCGGTCTTCCTGGCGGCACGCCACAATATTATACGCCTTTGTACATCTCCTCCACTACTTTCTGTGAAGCCCATCCATGCTGAGGAGTTTTCTCATCTTGTAGAAGGTACGGACAAGCTCAATGCAAAAGTATTGATGTAACAAATGAAATAAAGTAAGAAGATTTTCCATTTCTCTTTCTTTATATTCTTTCTTTCGTTGTTTTAGATGTCCTGTAGATTTATTTGATTTTATTTCTCCCTTTCACGCGTCCGGCGGGTCACTTCCTTCTGATGTCTGTGTGCTCCCATACCAAATTTCATTTTCCATCACGCAAAATGGGTTAATTTATTTCCAGTGTTTTTACATTTTATGTACTTGCATATAGTCAGTTGTAACTACGACTAAATACAAGGCCGGGCCATAGCTCAAGCCGTTAGTCGCTGGCTTCTCACCGCGGCGGCCCGGGTTCAAACCTGGGTCTTGTCAAGTGGGATTTGTGGTGGACGAATTGACGCTGGGGTAGACTTTCTCCGAGGACTTCGGTTTCCCCTGCCAATCTTCATTACATCAGATTCTCAATAATCTTAATCACTCGGGGCAGGCTACAATAGGCAAATCAGTGACCGCTGTGCCGAGTGGACCCAACTGGACTCCACCCCCCCACTATGCGAATTTAACGTTTTTTAAAATAATCCCTCAGTGGAACAGAGTCCTTTTAGAAAAACTGATGGTCGCCCAGATATTCAAGTAATTCTTCGGCTTTCTTGGCATCCGAATCTCATTCGCGTGTTCGGAATTACGTGTACAGTTTCGGAGGCCCATGTCCGCAGCAGAGAAATTCGGTTGTGATAATTTTACTGTTTTTCTCTTCTCTTCCGAATAAAAGAAAACTTTCGTGATTTCAGAGAATGAAAGGTTTTATTAAATCCATGCATTATATTTATGTTTTGTGGCGCCCCCAAGGAGACTGCCTCGGTCATTTCCCCTTAAATACGGCCTTGGGCCTTATTCTTCAAACTCATCCAAATGAGATCCTCCGATGTGCGCATACATCTCCAAGTGGTCTTTTCAATTCAGGGTTTCTAATTAACATTTTGAGTTTCAAAAAGGAAACGGATATCTGCATGTTTAAAACCGAGCTCTCTCTCTCTCTCTCGTTGGTTTGTCAACAGGCATTTGATCGTTGTTTATGTTATTTAACGACTCTGTGTCATGTGCAGATTTTATATGAAGGTAGATTTTACCTAATAGCGAATGCTTCTGTATTTTGTAGTTGTCCTTCTGAAATAAATTACAGGGCCTACAGAAATAATGAAATTGCTTATTTATTACGTCAGTTTTATGCATATAGGCCTGTATTCTAAATGGCCAATTTTTCCATGATTCACTCCTGTGGAAATTTTAAATTAAACGGCTGCGAATGAACATAAGTTACTGTTACACTACTGTCTTGTATTTTATTTCAGGACTCTGTCAGTAACTCGTGTCACATAGCGTCGAAAATTACGATGGTCAAAAGGTAAGGTAAAACCCATAGGTTTGTGAGACGTCGAGGTTGCTACATCTTCTAGACAGTCGGTTCACAGATGGTTGTGAAGTTGTCAGCCTTACGCGCCGGCCCCCTTTACCCCAGGAAGATTCCTGGTACTTATTTCTGTTAGAGGCTGAGTCGACCCCAGGGTCATAGTGCGGCTGGGCGGATTAGGCCAATTGAAAAATCCAATGACCTCATCAGGAACTGAACCCTCTACCTTCCGGCTTGTAACATAGTGCCTCAACCAACTGCGCTACCACGTACCTCCCGAATATTACGATGATTGATGATTAATTAATTAGAAAGGATTTGAAAGGAAAGGGGCACTACTTATTCGAACTACTATCCTGGTTTCTGTCTGCAAGGGACTGAGGAAGACTACAAAAATCTCAGTCAAGTTCGTCGTTATCAGGCTGAGATCCGAACCGAGCACTTCTGCAGCGTTATCGATATATCAACGTAAATGCTGTAATGGTTGCCTAGGAACCGCTCTAAAGACGTAGGAAAGATGTGGGAGTAGTCGGTAATCTGACCAAGAATCGAACCGGAGAACTACCGAATGCAAGTTCTTAGCTTTACCTTATACCAAGTTCCTTTATTATCGTCTTCGACATTTCAGTTCCTAATTCGGACATACGACGTTTTTGAATAAATGTGGAGCATGATCCCTCAAGCGATGTCCGGCAAAGCTGTTATTCGGCGTAACAAATGCAGGCCTCTGGGCTCATATTACTTTTCTTCTTCTGAAACTGGTCCATCTATTATTTAACAAATAATGAAATGATGCAAGGATGACTTAGCGTGAGAGTAGGAGATAAAAAGACAAACGGTCGGCGAAATAGAAAAGGGGTTGGTCGTGGGTGTGAAACAGAATAGCAGTGAAGGACGAAATTGAGAATGGTTATAGCTGAATGCTAGGTTTATTTGGAAGAAGTGAAGAGAATGATACGTAGAGAACTGAAAGGTACGGAGTAAACGTGAAGATGGGAATTGGAAAGAGATTCGCCTGCTGAGTTGTACTGAATGGAGGAAGTTGTGCGTGCCTTCGAGGCTCTTGATTTTTTATTATTATTATTATTATTATTAATGGGATTTTATATTGAAGATCAGGATCATAAAGAATTATAGATCGTCGTGCACAAAAAGAAAAATGTTTATTGTCCATATATTCTTTAAGACCCAGATTCACGGAAATGAATTTAAAGCTTTTTATTTTTCTTGCAATAAACTGAATTCGATTTGTGGCTTCGTCACCAGGTCAATAAAGCATGGTGCTTATGTGTTTATGAATAGGCCAGAACAGGACAAAAATATCTTAAGGACACTCGGAATATAAGCTTATAATTTGGAATTTCCCGGAAGAAACTCAGCTTTGCTTGGGAATGTTATATTTTAGCGTCTTGTTACACTGATTCATGTCCATGGTTTATGCTAACCGTCTTACAGTCTATACACTTTTTCACCTTATTCTTCAATTCCACACTACAAGTTTCAGCACTAATGTGCCATCCTCAGGTGTCTTTATGCACGTTAAACTATTGTACTACATGCCATGATGTCTTCATTCTAAAATGACTAAAATTTGTATTCGTCATATATGTCGATGAATTCTAAATAATAAAACTTTTCAAGATTCATCTTACGTCGCACTCAAACACGCGAATTACGCCAATCCTCTTTTATATGAGCATTCTTCCTACATACATTTGTGTATCGTGTTCTGTGTTGTGTCTTGCTCCTGTTACTGCATGCATTGTACTGCTGCATATCCATGCGAGTCGTAGGCGGCGACAAAAGGGGAACCCAATGCCTGTGGGTATAACCGGGCCACCCTCTTACGTGGGATATAAATACAGGGACTTGGCCCTCCAGGTTTGGGTCACCCGTGTGGAGGCGGGGTCGAATACCTCCACCATATCCCAGCGAGTCGTAGTAGGCGACGAAAAAGGAAGTCTCAAATCTCAGACAGTATAATACGGTCACGAGTCCCAAGGGACTCAGACCCGAGAAAGACTGCGCTGGCAAGAACCAGCAGCATATACAAAAGACAGACCCGTCCTCTCGTCAGAGAGGGCGCCCCAGAAGAACAAGACAGTAACTATCAAACAGTAATAAATATCTGGTCATGATCCCCAGGATGGGGCTCGACACCAAGACTTACTGACTGACTGGCCATCAGTCGCAATGTGACTTTGACTTTGACTTTGACCAGGTTGGGGGAGTCTCAAATCTGAGACAGTAAAATGTGGTCGTGAGTCCTGCGGGACTCGGACCTGGGAGTGACTGCGTTGGCGAGGGTCAGCAGCAATTGTAAACGACAGACCCATCCTCTCTTAAGAGAGAATATTAGATAAGGACTATGACTGATAATGTTCAGTCGAAAAAATATATTGATCGTGAGTCTCAAGAGGCTTGGCGCCAAGACGAATTGATTGGCAGTGAACAACCTGTCGTATACATGATACCAACTCCGTCTTCAGTGCAACCATATATTGTAGGTCTTTCGTTTTGCTCTCCCTTACACACTACATGTTTCGGCCACAAACGGCCATCATCAGGTGTATTACTCACGTATCTGTCACACTGCACTCAGTTTAACATTTAAAATTTAAAAACCCAGGTCTTCCTGATTGTTCCCCTCGTCGTTATTACCAAAATCTACTTCGCTGATGTCCCCGTTATTCACGCACGTCAATCCTGATTTCTCTGAACTATCACTTATAAAATCCTCAGTTCCAATTTTTAAAACTTTTTCAATTTTCCTCTAAATTTAAAATTTAAAAATTTAAAAATATCAGGGTTTGTCGCCCTATGTCTATAGTTCTGCAGCGGCTACTTCTTGTTTCTAGTACTGTACCGATGTTATTCTGTGTAGTCTCTCTGTGTGCATGCCGCTGCTTGTCTTTGCTACGTGTGCTCCTGTCGTAAAGTAACTCTGACTCTGGCTTTGACAACGAATTAGTTGTTGGTTGGATTTGTCAGCAGTTCAGTTGAAAGTCAGCATGTGAAAAGAAGACTAGAAGGTTGGTGTGAAATGGCCGCCAGTCAGGGACCCAGTTATTTATCAGTTCATTTTAGTTCAGGTGTGGAGTGTTAACCAACGGACAATGGAGTGACCACGGAAGCTCAATGATCTTCATCGATAGGATCCGTTACCAGGCAACGACTACTGGAGACTATAACAGGCTGAGAACACTAGTCTATGTGTGTAATAGTGAACTGTAGAGTGTAGAAACGGGTCGTGTGTTATAGTGTTCAATAAATCGAGTCACCAATCCAAACCCCGTTTATAGTCACCCATACACGTGACAATATTATGAATCATTGTAGTCACTAATCATCCTCTTACCCGATGCCATATAATCTTGATACTGGCAGCGTCATTAAATAACTAAAGATTCAATTACGAATATTTATTGCCCTCGGAGCCCTGATGCTTTCGTATGCACCAAAGAATGGTGAAACAATTTTTTTTTACTTGAACCCATGCATGAAACAGCAGCATTGAGAAATTTTTCGGACTGTCCTTCCTAAAAAGAACATTTTTTGTATTTACACATATCTTATATTAGTATTAGTCTCCGAGCTAAGGAACGTGACGGACAGACATATTAATTATGTTATATTATGTTTATATATTGTTATTATGTTATATATACCGCTATACAATATCTAGTACATATCTGTGTTACATGGAAACGTGTCTGATTTGGAAACGCGTTCAGACACGCTGGAATTCCTTTTTAAGTCGGTTACTTAATTCGTAGAACTAAGAGAGCGTATATTATTACTGTCGTATATGTGTTATACACGCGTAACCCTTTCATCCATTTTTCCCTGTTTCCTCAAGTCTTGTCTGACTGGTAGTCTAGTTAACCATAACGGGTTTATAACATAAAAGCGATCTGTGTTGCTTAGCAACGTTTGGAACTGATTATTACGATGTGCCACGGCGATAAATAAAGAATTTGACGAACGGGAATGTACCTAAGGACTGTCTTTAATACAGTCCTTGTTAGGAAAATTCCTGTGGAAGGACGGACGCTTTCGCTAGTAGGTGTGTAGGCCTACAGACAGATTTGCATGAATTAATTCTTCAATATATGTTTCTGATTGTAAGAAAAGTTCGTTTTCTTAATTTACTCAAATAGCAATTCGTCCCACACAGCGTGAGTCTCGGTTCTCCGTTCTTTGAAATTAAATGAGCACTTTGTTAGCATCCGCTTCCCTTTTCTCAAACACTTCACAGAAACAGGAAACCAGGATTTTTTTCCTCTTTTACAAAGTGAAAAGGAAATTCAACTCTTATTTTTACTTGATGATAGTCGAGCCAGCAGAGTGAATTATAGATGAATTAGTCAAAGGGGTTTTTACAAAAATTTAAGTGCGAAATTAAATATCAGCATCCTAACAGAATCTACTTTCATATGTTTCAACGCATAATGAGCAAGTCGCTTTTCTTATACTGCCCATCTGTTCTTATAATTATCTCCGAGATTATACAAAACATTTGATTAATTGTAGTGTAAGTGGTCTATGCTTATATCAAAAGAGAAAGCTGTCGAATAAATTTAATTTTTTTGTTGATGGTCAATGTAGCCTAGGCCATAAATTACGGAAAGCTCAGATTGAATTTTATCTTTTTTTTTTTCGAAAAAGGACTCCTAAATTATCAGCATCTTTTCTATGTCTGCAGTACATGGAAGTCTAGGCCGAAGATAAATTAGAAATCAAGAAGAAAATATTTTGAAAATACGTACCCCATCCACTGCTACGTATAGTAGTAGACAACATACTCAATTCCTAAACCCGAATTTACCATAGCAATACTTCGGGTTCTGTAAGCTACATAAGAGACTTACTCTAAGTAGTTGGTATGTCAGTTATGATAATTAAGTGGCGATTTCTTATGAATACGAAGAGAAAGAAATCTGGTTGCGTAAAAGGTGGGGAACTTTTAACTCTCTGAACGGATATCGTCTTCTCAAGAAGGCGTATATGCCTTGGAATTAGTCATTTGTATCTACAGGTTGTATTTTTGGGGGCTTTATTTTACACAAATGCTAATATTAACACGTCTTGCTCGAAATTATCTGCTTTTATAATCGCTTGCTGATGTCTTGAGTGAATTTCAGATGATAAAGCTCTGTTCTATTGGTCATAACATCTTTCAAAGAAATGGCAGTGCGAACAGTTGGAGTTTCTGTAAGTTCTTTTATTTGCTATACAGAAAGAACTTTGGCACTTTGTAACAATTTTACGATGAACATAATATTTTACAATATATTACAGCGCCTTTTGGAGTATTTACATGACCCGGAATATTAAAACAGAGCTATGTTTACATGTACTGCGCTTACAAGGATATTACAACAAAAGAGTAGTGTGTATTCATAAGCTTAGGCTTAGTGCTCATGTACTTATTCACGACAATTAAAGGATTCGTGATTAATCTCCAGATATATGGCTTCCAGAATTAAAGAGAAGTTCAGTAATTATATCGTATGATGGAATTAAATAAACGTAAAATTTTGAGGAATACAATTTTGCTTGTATCACTTATTCTCTTAAGCTGATTCTGTATTATGTTCGTGGGAGGGCATCTGTGTGCACCATAGAAGCTAATATATTGTACACTGTAAATTTATTATTTTTTGCATCGAGATTTTCTTTATAAAGTGCCCCATTCTCAGCATCATAAATTGTCTTTCCTATAGGTAGAGGGGGGACTTGTAAAGTTATACCAGCAGGATATGTTGTTGTTGTTGGTTGTGTGTACAATTTATTATATTTAATAATAAAATATATATCAGAAAGTTTTCCCTCGTCTCGAGGGTTCTACACCCCTGCAGAGCTCAAATTGATCCTTGCTGTTCGAGCCTACGTCACGATGATGAAGTTGGAACAGTATGGACCGTCGGCGTGCATAAGTGACCTATATCTCAATGTCTCATCTCCACAATCTTATCACAGATGACAGTTACAGACAAAGACGGAGTGAACAGTTCATGCAGCAGAGCCCTTCTTGAGAACGTGACGGTAGCTCAGCTGGGCAAGACATTGCCCGCCATTTATGGAATCCTAGGATTCGTTGTTTTCGTCACATAACTTCGCCACTGAGACAGATATATTCAATAGATACTAAAGGTTTCTGACGATGGTGAATTACTGGGCTTTTGGTCTTTTTCCGCCGTCCGGTATTCTAGGAACTAGAAAACAGAACATTTCGGAAACTGGATCTGTTTCCTTCTTCAGGGGAGAGGAGGAGACAACTACTCAGTTGGGCCCCTTAGAAACCGCTAACTCCAATCGTTGGACGATGACTGAGCTTAGTTCTTTCTAAGGGACCCCACATAGTAGGTGTCTCCTCCCCTAACCTGCTGGCGGAAACAGATCCAGTTTTCGAAACGTTAAGTTCTCTAGCTTTTAGAATACTGGACGATGGACGAAGTCCAAAAACTCACTAATTCTCAGGTGTATCCAGTATATACTCTCGCATCCTATTTCTTTGTGGCCCATTTTATTATTCTCCCATCTACATCCAGTTCCTCTGACTGGTGTCTTCCCTTCAGCTTTTACGACTGAAAATTTTTGTATATTTATTATCTCACCCATGCGTGCTACATGTCCCTCCTATATGATTCTCCTTGATTTGATCACCCTAATAATATTAAGTAAGGAGAGCACATAATAAAGCTCCTTATTATGTATTTTTCTCGATTCTCATTACGTTCTAGCTCCTGAGTGTGTGTTCTCTTCAGCGCACTGTTCGCAATGACATAATCATGTTAAATTGTTGCATGAGAAGACACAGTAAAGATTTTGTTGGAATTGTAGGGCTACTAGAATCTAAACATTTGCAGAGTGAGGGATAATTTTAGAACAATTTGTCCAAAGTATGTTTTGTATTCGTTTTTGCCTCCAGGGCACATGCCTTTATTAAGGGAGACAGAATAGTTCAGTCAGTAAAGTGATGTGCTCTGGGACTCGGTGGCCGTTGGGAATCAGGAGATGTTTTCTCGGGGGTGCAAAGATCGAAGCGTGAAACTGACCACTGAAACCAATATACGCAGTGCAGAGGCCTATGTGTAACTTTACCTCCTAGTCCCTATACACCTTCATGGGGTTGTGCTGAGCCACAGGAGCAAACCCGCCATCTTACCTTCATTAGAAGCTGTTGTTATTGTTTTGTTTCGACTTGTGTGTCGTACATAGAGCCAACACAACGTTTCGTCAATAAATAATAATATTAATTATCATTTATCACTACATGTTTCAGTTTTTCGCAATCATCAGACCTCAGAATCAAATACATAGGCGGAAACATTAAAAGGTGTTATTTTAATAATTCTAAGCCCATGCTACTTTACCTACTTATAACGTTATGTTTACTACTAACCCTGTATACTTTATATAAGTAATCCATTACACAGAATATGATTCAGCACTGGGCCTATAAAACTCTTCTTGTGTACAAAACGTAGCTAGTTCTTGCTATTTCCTACCTCAGAATCCTCTCTCCATCTCTTCTTTGGTCTTCCTCTTTCTTTTAGCCCTGTTTTTATAACTGCGTGCTACCTTCGGTAACGAGACTTCACCCACTCTACATAAAGTTTCCATCTGTTCCTGTAGGGCTTCAACAATATTATCAAATTTAATTCCTCACGTAAGTTATTAAGATATTTAATTTTTTGTCCAGCTGTGTTGACCTGGGGCAAGCTATGGGGTTTGTGTCCTCGTTCTGCAGCTTCTGATATTCACCGGTTCCCTCACCACATGTCCCAAACAGTACTTTACCACCTGAAGACTTATAACCAGTATTTTGTTCAATTTTGTGTATGTACTCTTGAGTGTCATCTTACAAAATTATGATCTCTAAATTATTCTCTTTAACGTAGCCCTACATTTCGTCGTTATTATTCTCCAGTCTCTTTAATTTTCTGCGCTTATCAAACTTTCTGTTACATTCACGTATGTACTCATTTTCTATCTTACATACCGTATTTACGCATGTATAGGCCGCAGCACAATTTTCAGACAGAAATTATAGAAAAAATAATTTTCTTGGAATATTATTTCAGGAGTAGAACACCCTGTATTACTAATTATGAATATAATTTTTTTTTAAATGAAGTGTGATTTCGAATACTTCGAATATAAGCCGCACCCCAGTTTTCCTCTTGAATTTTTGGCAAAAAATGTGCAGTCTATACATGCGTAAATACGGTATTTAGTTTCATATCTTACTTCTCCTTTTACTTTAAATAATACCCTTTTATTTATTACTTCCGCATCACATCATTACGTTATTAAATTCGAGAAATAAAATTCTTCGTAATCATTTTCCGTTCATTAATAAATGAAGAACGCCTTTGCATTTACTTTATTTATGCCTGGATTATTTTGCTTCTCTTAGTGTATCACTTAACGGATTAGTGGCGAGTGTGTGATCCTATTTATTAGCTTCCTAATTAGAGACAAGTATTAATGGAGGGCTGAGAGAATATGCACCTAAATATATGGGAAATATTTTATCCTTTTGAATTTTGCAAACAAATGTACTTGTTATTTTAATTTAGTTCGCCCTCGTGTTAATTCTTCTTATTTTATCCAAATATTCTTCTCGGTAGCAGCAATAACAGAAATATGCATATAATATTAACAATTCAATTTATTTTATTTATTAAATTGCTTGGCAGCAGTCATGAGGTCAGTCAGACGCAAGCAGTACAAGAAACTACAATAAAACCAGGAAACATAAGCAACAACAAAAGATACAAGATATGAAAGAAGAGAAAGAATTAAAAGTGACATATTAGAAAATAGACGTCATAAATATTTAATAAAATATTGACATATTTAATAATTCCAGCAAATCAATTGTAATTACTTTAAAAATATATCAATATTCCTGCAAACTAAATTCGTCGTAAAAACATCTAATTGATGAATAAAATTTACACTACGGGGAAAATAGGACAGTCTCTGATTAACCTGTTAGGTAGCAGTAAGCGAACGGAATCAAGAATGAGTGAGCCACTGAGTTTATTTTAAAGAAGCTCAGTTTAATTTTAAACACACTAATAAGAAATAATAATAAATGATAGTAGATATTAATTAAATTTTTATTTTTGTACATTTAAAACTCAAAGGTAGGAAGACCAATTAATATAAATATAACAAAAACAACAACAACAACAGATAGACTAATCAGCATAAACACAAAAACAAAACAAACAGAAACAAATACAAGGACAGAACAAAACAACTTATATAAAATTGTTATTTAAAATGAAATAAAATTTCTTTAAATGTTTGTGCATTCACAGTAATAACACTTCTAGTTATGAAGGACAGTGACTAGATCAGCAACTGAACATGAAGAAATGACATTTGTTCCTAATAGGAACACAAATATCGCCTCTATTTAGAGCAGAAGAACAAAGTTTAGCTCAGCTGTACACATTTATTTAAAACAAAATGTAAGTGGCGACACCTTGTGTTTAGTGTTCGAAGATTTAATCTTTCTAATAAATTAGGTCAATGTTATTAAATAAATTAAAAAAAATATATCTTGGTAAAGGCAGCGAACTCTCTTCGCATCAGTTTAAGTCTGTTAGAGCCAGTAGTCGTAAAGGAGCCCAATAAAATTTTTGACTAAGTAACTAAATGACTGCTTAAATATCCAACAATTTGACCGTGTGGCTCAGTAGCTGACTCCCAACTCTTACGAAACCTTTACCGCAACTCTTTACCGCACAATAAGACACCACAGAATTGTGTCTTGCGCCAACTTAATCCACTCCACATTATCATGACTGATTCTCCTGAAATGACATCGCTACGCCAAGTATTCATCCAAAAGCCGTGTTTGCCTTTGATGGACACGAAATACTATATTGGTCTCTGTAAGACTGAGCAGGTTAGTGTAGCGGAAACAATCATGACATGTATTCGAGAGACCTCCATTTCTTACTGTGACATGTAGATTTATTGCCAAAGAACGCGTCTCCTGGGATACGAAACTGAAAAGTGTAGACTCTTGGAAGCCAGCTCATTGCTGTAGAATCAACAGGCGTGTCCATGGATACGAGCAATCAAGAGACAGTTTCCTAGGATAGCGATACGCCATATAAGCGGCCGTTCAGCTAAGGACCAAGGGATAGTCAAGTCAGCCGTAAAAGAGAAGTGAATCACAGTCAGTTCGAAGCAGTCATAGATGAGACCAGAATGGGGTCAGTCACTCTTGAACAAGTTCCTCTGAAGAGTTATTGTGGGTTATTGTAATTGATTGTGATTACGAGTGATTGTAAAGAAGTGTCAATAAATCCAATCATCCAATCTGAAAGCCGTTATAATTAGTCATGCAACCTTCTACACGTGAGAGTATTGTGGTCGGCTTACTTCCTATCCGGACTAAAGTTTTCACGATTTTCCTCCTCTTAATTCGTAATCTGGATTATAACCTTCAAGTGTCCTCATTCCAAACCCTTAACAACGGACCATTCATGATTATCTTAATCACGAGATTGTTTTATGACAGTGTGCCACTCATGTTCCGAGGGAGGAGGTTGGTTTGTCATGCCTCCATTCCGCCCTACTATATGTCTTATGTTTATTGCAGACTTAGCCGCGCCTGGGGCCCTACCCTTAGTAACACATTGCAACTTGACGTACTGCTCCTCTCTCCCCTCCCCCCGTGCATTACGGCGCCAGGAAATAACGCCTCTCAGCGCAGAGTGGCGATAGGGACGAAACAGTTTAACGCAATAACAAGAATGGGAAGATTTACGGAATGTGTTCCTTCTGATTTTGCCTAACTCAGTGGCTCTGACCTTCATCTCTTACGAAACTCTTGCAGCTGTAATCAGATACACTGCACACAGCTAGGAGCCATTCTCTTCTTACGTGAGATTTCCAGTTCTCAGAGCGGTGACTATTAAAAGTATTTTCTTCAGGAATGTGACACCATGTAGTCCAGTAGAAGTTTGCCGACGTTTCAGGGGAAGCTACTCGTACTTTCTCCATCTTCAGGGTAGAAGTATAGCATTACGTTCCTCAAAAATTTTGGTGCACTTCTCCAAGACTACACCGTGCCCCAGAAGATAGTGATCATATTTTACATTTTGAGCACGTATTTCATTTAATATTCATTGCACCAGAAACTCCTTAAAATTAAAACTGCATATCTTAGTGAAATAAAGATATAGTTTTATTCATTCGTTAATGCCACTACAGCATTTTGTTGGGCCCCGACCTCTTCTTCAGTTTCGTCATTTTATATATCTATAAGGCAAAGTTATCCATGTATCAGGCAGTTGAGGCGCATAGTGTTGTGAGACGTCGAGGCTCTCACATTTTCTAGGAAATCGATTAGCAGATGGTGGTGAGGTTGTCAGCCTTGCGCGCCGGCCGCCCTTTACCCACCAGAAGATTCGTGGTACTCATATGTTAGAGGCTGATTGGACCCCAGTTTCATAATATGGCTGGAAGGATCAAATTTGTTTTATGATGATCCGTTTTGAAAATTTTATAAAATATAATTTGTGCTTCATGAAAAATAGGGGTTGCATTTGCCGGATATGTAGACCCTCCAGAATTAAATTCGTCCCACAGATTTCAGTGCAGTCTTCTGTTTTAAATTTCATGACAATCTATTGAATAATTTCGGGCATAAAACGTAATGCAAACGGACGTACATACTCGTATATAGTACCCTTATTCCTTCAAATTGCATTTTGCTCTTCTGTAAATGACTCATACAAATGCGTAACTCGGCATATTCTTTGTGGCACGTGGAGGTAATTTTTCAGAATTCTGTTTTATTTTTCGCAGTATTATGCACAGAACAGATGAGACTATCAGCGTTTCGTAGGCACCAACTAAGGAGCCTATCTAGGATTGCATTCAGGGCATTGTTGTTCAGTTCAGTTCAATTCTGATTTATTTGCAGCTTATCTTAACAGAAGAAAGGCCAACCACAAAGAGAGCACGAGTAAAGCAAAAGAAACAAAACCCACACAAACAAAATACAGAAACAAGGCAATTTATGTAATTTCGATAATTATGATAAAATAATGATAATAATAATAATCCCACTAACACAAATAATAGAACATAATAATAAATTGTTTACATTGTTTACCTAATGACTGCTTTTTCCGTCGGTATCTCGCCATTTTCGATAATGTCTAATTTGTTACAGCTAATTTGTTACAGCCCTCGATATATATTTTTTTAATTTCTGCTCTTTGTATTATACTAATATTTTGTTCTTAATCTGAGTTTCACTTACAAATGAAAGTGTCAGAAATGCCATTGCATTATAAAATTTAAAAAGTTTCTTCTTCCTTCTTTGCTGTTCTTGTATTGCGTATATTGTCCCACATCCCTTAATATTGATGAAATAAATTAATGGCAATTCGAGACAGTTTTCTTGATAGTGCATGGAACTATGTAGGTCTCGGCATTAAAAATTATTCACACACAATCTGCTAATAGGCCTATATCTAGATTTTTTCATTTCTTCATCTACGTGTATGTTCTGCTTGCTAGGCGATAATGCAACCGCTTTTTACTGCAAACACGAAACATTTCCACCGCTGCTTCGTAGCTTAGCAACCGTTAATGCATGAAACCATCATAATGCGACACCACAGCGGTAAATACAGTGGATTCTGGTTAATACGATCATCGGTTAATGGGGGCAGCCTTTCATCTGGGGCAAATTCTCGAGAAGAAAAGTAAATTGAGAATATAATCAGAATTTGCTTAGCTTATTTAGGACACCATGCCGTTTAATTGGGCCAGTAGGTGCCACATGGCGAATCTATGATTAGTACGTCATCAGTGGATCAGTTACTCAGTATAAACAGCTACAGTTACTCTGTTTTGCAGTGACTGTGTTTATGGGTGTACTGTGGCGTGTGAAGTGATTTTATCATTTAAATATTTAGATCCGTACAGAAATACCAAAGCGAGATGTAACACTAACTGACAAATTTGCCTTACTTGAAAAAATTAAAAATCAACCGCCTATCATCAATCATCAACTGGTAGAGCTGAAGGGAGTGACGAAATGTACAATTGCACGAGGTATATTTCCAAGTCTCAGTGCTTTCAGGGGATCAGTATAGATAGTTTACCAGTTCTGTACTATGCCAACATAAAATGTATGTATGACATCTGAAATTATTTAGAAATGGCTAATGAGTCGGGACTTGGAATTACAATGGAAATCGAGTAACATTTTGCTGGTTCTTGACAACTCTGCAGCACGCTCTAATTTAGATTCTTTGAAACATATCCAACCGGAATTTCTGTCTACCAATATGACATCCCTAATGCAGCCAATGGGCACGGGAATCATAAAAACATCTGAAGACCTTATATCGTGCACAATTGGTAAACTACATTCTTGAAGCAATTCAAGAGAGTTTACTGACATCGTTTTCAACAGGAAAGGAGGCCAGTGTAGGACGGTTAGGACTGATCTTTTACAAGCAGTGAAGTTTATTGCAGATAGCAACCTTACTGCCATCTTTGAGCCGATTGTCTAGATAATGTGGGACCCTCAACGTCTCACAACCCTATGGGCCTTCATGGCCTGTTACAGGGATAGCTTTACTTTACTTATTTACTAGCCGGCGAAGAGTATATACCAAAACCATTCAGAACTGCTTTGCTCACTCTGATTTTAAACATTCAGATCTGGAGATACCGAGTAAGACAGATAGTGAAAATGACGTCAAATTGGAAATGCACGTCAGTAATTACGAAGTTTTTTTTTACAATGGAATTGAAGATTGCGAGGAAGCAATTGTTGAACGAATTGCAGTGAAACATTAGAAAACATCAGAAGATCAGGAAACCGAATAGGATGTCGCGACCGAGAGTGAATGAGTGACAGACCAGGATGCTAGGAAATTATTGCAGGAATACGACTTTGTTTCATGTAGAAAGGCAGTGAAGACAGTCCTATATGTGCACTAGAAACCTGCACTAGACTTTGTTCTGTTGCAGTTAATCAAGAGAACACGGCAGGGTACACTCTCAATTCCTCTAACTTCACATAATAGTTAAGAAAAAATATACTTATTTACAACTCAAATTAATAAATTTTGTTCTTAGGGTTAATATCTTCCTGTTATTTGCACAATCGTATCAGCTCATTTAAAGTCAATATTGGTGTTAATAAAAGCATAGCTCATCTTTTGTCGTGTACGTGCAACTTCATATTGTAGCGTGTAGCCCCGTTGCTGGGTAACTGTCGCCCGTTGCCCGTTTTTAGGACAGCAGATTCTTAATAAAAATTTGTTACGCAACCCATTGCTGGACAAAGGCTCAGTAAATACGTTTCCGCGGCAATGGACACCAACGCAACAATAGACGAGCGGTGTTTCCTATGTAGTCCGTGCCAAAATATTATAAACAGAACAGTTTGAAGCAACGAGTTAGTTATTAGTTGAGAGTTGAATTCTTCATGGGAGCGCATAAAGCTGAAGAATCTTCATTGTTAGAAGCCGTTGTCAGGGAATGGCCGATGACGACACAGCAGGCTGGATAAAGGCTTAGCGGGTCCTGTAGTGAGTTGTAAAGTGTGGAGATCGGCGATCACGTTGTAAATGCTTCTAGTCCCGAGTCGTGTGTATAAGTGGTATCACGCGGTAGCATAGTGGTTAAGGTCGCGGGTTCAAATAGCGATGAGGTCATTGGATTATTTTCAATTGACCTAATCCTTTCGGCCTCACTATGGCCCTGGGGTTCACTCAGCATCTAACAGAAATGAGTACCATATTTATTAAATAAATAATTTTCCTGGGGAGTAAAGCACGGCCAGCGCGTAAGACTGACAACCTTATCGCCATCTTTGAGCCGATTGTCTAGATAATGTTGGACCCTCAACGTCTCACAACCCTATGGGCCTTCATGGCCCATGGCTATGTCGTTCGGACCGGCTCTGGGATCCACCCAACCTCCTATACAGTGGGTACCGGGGGTAACGCGGCCGGGCCGTGAAGCTGACCACAACTCAAATTAGTACCGAGGTAAAAAAAATGTGGATCTATACATCCACTCCCCCATACGTCTTCATGGCATAGTGCTTAATTAGTTAAATACAGGGACAACTTTACCTTTTACCAATTTTTTTTGTTGTTTACATTCCCTACCGAACTGACAATACTTCGTAAGATGAGACACCGACTAAATAATTAACATTAATATTACTACATCTACATCACGAGCCTCCAAAACAGTTTATTATATATACACAAAATATAGAATACTTCAATTTGTCCGTGGGAACACAACAAAATCACAAAACCAACGACTTACTCGATGATGTAAAGCATTGAAGAATTTTATTCTTGTTTTATACTATAACTTTTGTTTTATATAATCTAATTTATTGTATTTTTATGCCAAGTATTTTAATATAATTAATATTATTGTATCCAATTTTATTAGTAGTGCAGTTCAGTGGTGTACATATGTTATCCATGTATTTGCCTGATGATGGCTTTTAATAGCCGAAACATGTAGCAGAGCCAAACTAGGCACTGACCTCAATATAGTTGTGTTGTGACGGTTTTAATAAAGAAATTGTTTACCTTTTACGAGGGGTCCATGTCAAAGAGGATGAACTGGAAAGGGCACAGTCTTCATGGTATGCATCCTGTTGTGTGTAAATCAGTAAAAGAATATGATTTGAGGCAGTCTACATGACACTAAGTTCAGAAAATATAAAAGATAGACACTGTCGTGTCAACAGCTGCTTTAGTTTGCTGTTAATGACTTCGCTACATGTTTTGACCCTCACCTGGGCCATCCTTAGGCGTACATGAATACTTGGACGTGTAACAAATATGAGAGAATTAAAACATACGTACACAATTTTGGAGGGAACACATCAATGAGGTCACTTATTAAACCTAGATGTAGAGGGGAAGATGAAAACGATACGACGTGAAAGTGAATACTGGACCTAACTGGATTAGGTTAGGGCACACTGGCTAGGTTTTGTGAAAAGGGGAAGTGAACCTTTGATTTCCATAAAACCGTAACATTTCTTGATCTACTATCGTGTAAAAACTCTTGAAGAAATGCCCTACAGAGGTACTTATAAATTAACGCTGCAAATAATTATGTTATTTTATCCCCGTGGTCACGGATCTTAGTCCGATTTTACTCTACGCGGTTTCCATGGTGAAGAAGGTCTACAGACAGTAGGGGGCGTGACGTCACAGAGGGCAAAGTTTACGGCTTTCAACGTTAACAGAGACCCATTAATAATTTCTTATTTCCCTTTTTATTATTTTCTTTTGAAAATTTTTTAATGTTGGCTCCGAGGTTTGGTACAAGTCCTGCATTATAAGGGGGACAAACTCGCGTTCGGAGAAAAGAAACTTTTATTTTATTCAATTAAGGCCATTAATTCTTTTACTGCAAGACACACCATCAGTTGTGACGGTCGTATATCTCATCCCTTCAGCGGCACACCAACTGGAATGGCAACAACGCCTCACCCATTTCTGTATGAAATTACGAGAAAGACCCAGATCCATTAACAGTAGTCCCACTTTTTTAATCCATTGCTTCAGTTCAATGAAACATCCAAGAATTAGAAGGAAATAATAATAATAATAATAATAATAATAATAATAATAATAATAATAATAATAATATCGACAACGAAAGTTGTGTTCGTGAGATTAGTAATCCAGCTTCGTATGCGGGAGGTCCCCGGTTCAATTCTCGGTCCAAAATTCGGCTCTTCTGATTGAGGGCTTCTCATTCCATTTAGAAACATACCGGTATTGTATATTAGGCCACGACCGCTTACTTCCACATCATTTCCAATTGATTATTCACTAATTATTCTGTTATTCGACGGCAAGGACACATGTGTGAAAGGGTGGAATCTGACAATATACAAGGAAAAATTATGAGTTTTGTACGCGGAGGAATAATGCCCTTGGACCCCGAAACTACGGTAGAAGGGTCAGCTGGGATCTGAAGGCCCAACCCTCCACGATAATTTTGTTGTTCTTCCTGTGGCAGGAAGAGGTGGTGGTGATGATAGCAGAAGGAGTAGGAAGTGGTGGTAGTGGTGGTGGTGATGGCAGAAGGAGGAGGAGGAGGGGGTGGTGCTGGTGGTGATGGTGATGGTGAACACTGTAGTGTGTTTTGGTGGGTTACAGATATTGTTGTTAAGATATTCCTACTGTGCAGTTGGAAATAATTTTTCGTTGTTTTCTTTTTAAATATCTGCCTTGTCGAAATATGGTTAATACAGAAATTCTGGTTTAGGGGTAGATTTGCAAATAAAACTAAGTGTAAATGATATACTAATGTTTTTCAGAAAAGTGTTTCTAAAAAAATTAAAGTTGGAATAGTGCCTCACGCAATATTAAAGTAACATTCATCTGATCAATATGAATTAAAATTCAGTTCACCCGAAAACTTGTAATATAGACCTAAGTATCAATGTTCATTCATATCCTTCAATTAGGATTTGGTATTCCCACAGCTGTGATTTTGAAGATTCCTATAATCTGTAGTTCATTGAAAGTCAACCGACGTTTCGGAGGAGCATGTAGCCAACATCTTGTGGATTACAGAGTAAGCCAAGCAAGAAACCAGCATAAAGCAAGTAGCAAACACAACATCATATCCCAAAAGCTAGAACGCTTCATCAGTGAAGTAGTGTTACTGAGACGAGACATGAAGAAGCGTACACACCTCAACACTTCGTGCTCACTTTACGTGCTTTGTCTAAAAGACGCATAAAGCACTAGAAATGACAAGATATTTGGCTATGTACAAGGTTTCTTTATATCAGATGAAACATATGCAGCAGGTAACGAACGGTGAGCTNCTTCTACCCTGAAGATGGAGGCGATACGTTCCTCCGAAACGTCGGTTAACACCACATATACACGGTGCCAAATCCCAGAAGACTGCTTTCTTCATAGTCACCGCCGTGAAAGCCTCAAATCTTACATAAATAAGAGAAATCATAACAATTTTAATCGGTAATGTAAATTATTGTATAATATTGTGAAATCATGCACTATATAGTCTGTACGTTTTAGTTAGAATGGGAGAAAGTTGAATATGGAGCCAACATATATAATTCGGGTGAGAAGGATAATTCTTTATGAACATCCTTTAAAATATTGACTCCCTTTTCACCATTAAAGTGAAATATAAGTAAGTGGTCAGAGGAATAACAAATCCTTCGACATTATAGTGTATGATAGGCTGAGAAAACATCGTTAAATAAATCATGGAAAAAAAGAAAAACGATTTTTTAAATACTAAAAATCCCAAAAGAAATACGCCATCCAAAATGTTATTAAAATGCGTTTGTCACTGACATTATGAACTTAGGGTTTCCGAAGCATTAAATATAATGCGATTAATATAGTCTTACTAGTAAATATCTTTATGAAGTACAACTATTAAAATATCCATTTTTATATTTTTTTATTGAAAGGCTCTCCCCATGCAATGATCTGTAATCATACCGAAACTTGCAGCCTAAGGACTCTATTCTCGCTTCCACTTCAACAGTTCGCACGACACAGATGTTGGCACTGTTCACGACACATTCTACATACGACTAAGGACCTTAAATAAAACAAACTGACCGTTCTAAATGTATGAAAGCAAGAAGAACACAGCACTACATAGGGCAACAAATTTTGCCTCACTTGCATTTTAAGTAAGATTTGAGGTTTGCACGGCGGTGACTATGAAGAATGCCGTCTTCTGGGATGTGGCGCTTAATATATATACTGTGTAAACCGACGTTTCGGAAGAAAGTATCGCCTCCATTTTCAGGGTAGAAAAATCTGCGAGCGAGTAACCAGCGTGTGTAGGTGGCCGCAGCCTCAGTCTGCATCCACCTGCTCCTGAAGCCACCTGCTAACACTTGTTCCTCGCTCGCGCAATTTTCTACCCTGAAGATAAAGGCGATACGTTCCTCCGAAACGTCAGTTTATACAATATCTATACGGCGCCACATCCCAGAAGAAGACTTTTTCACTTGCGTTTTAATTTAAATTATTTCTGTGGTCTATTTCGTTCATCCTGCAATTCTCTTCTTTGGAATTTGGCAGCTTCATTCGACAGCAAAGCGGACAGGCAGATAGATACATGGCAGCGAGGTAAAGAAAGAGAACAAAGGTAATTGGAAGGAAAGGTTCTTGCTATTCGGTCGGCTGCCATTGATCATGTGATGTCAGTCAGACAGAGAGTGAATAATTGGACTATTAAAGTAGATGGCATGCTACAGAGATATAAATGATTGTCATTGGTTCGGCCGATGGAACCAGTGAATCTAATGGCACTCCAGCTCCAATGATTAGCCTTGTGAGTGTACAAGCTTTGTTGCACGCAGTGGGGAGGTTGCAAAAGCGATATAAGCAAAACCGAAAGAAAAAGAAAGTGATGACTTGTAACTCATATGCTGGGTCATTCGGATATTTCGATAGGAATATATCTAAGTAATAAGACTCTAATGAAATTGTAATTATTTTTGCATCTCATATAGTTTTTTAAACTGCATGAGACATACAGAGAATTGCAGTTTTATTACAGTTCTTTATAGACCTGTTTGCACAGAGAGCATAAATCAACGTACAAAAGGTCGTAATCCACTCAATGAAATCTGATAGAATTTATTATAGAGATATCTATAACAAATATTGCCAAAATGGGTTAATTTGGGTGTGTACTGGTCACTTACAATAAATAATTTACATGAAATTCAAATTCGAATCTGAATTTTATAAAAAAATGGCGCATCATACAGAAAACTTATATGTCCTACATAATTCAATTCAATTCAATTCAATTCATAATAATAAAGGTACTACATGTCACTTGGCT
>NW_019731271.1:498114-534659 GCF_002891405.2 Cryptotermes secundus | reverse complement strand
TTTTTATTATGGTAGGACTACAATTTTTTTAAAAAGTCACCGATGGACGAAAGATAGAAAGTTGCTGCAGTAAATGAACCTTAAGACCAATGAGGTATGCAAAATGGTAAAGAAGACTCTAAAGGGTTCTGATGAAGGTGTATAACACTAAGAATTACTGGGTTTTTCGTTTCCATCGGCCAGTACTCTAACAAAACATTAATATGTATCTGTTACATAAACCAAACGTCTGCTCCTATATGAGTAACTTATTTAAAGAGTTTCTGTTTACAACACTTCTTTAGTTTATTTTCGCTTAGCGGGGGTGGAGTCCAACTGGGTCCACTCGGCACGGTGGCCACTGATTGACCTATTGTAGCCTGCCCCGGGTGATTATGATGACGGAGAATTTGATGGAATGAAGATTGGCAGGGGAAACCGAAGTACTCGGAGAAAAACCTCCCCAGCGCCACTGGGTCCACCACAAATCCCACTGACCAGACCCCGGGATCGAACCCGGGCCGCCGCTGTGGGAAGCCAGCGACTAACCGCCTGAGCTATGGCGCGTCCCTTTCTTTAGTTTATCCATAATTTAACTAAAAAAATAGAAATATTCATTCGAGAGTTCAAGCAAATTAGAAGGTGTGGTTAGAGAGCCTAGCCTTCCATTTTGTGGGAGTTTAAATCTTCACGGCAGTAAGAAATAATAACGCGGTCTTCTGGATTATGGCCCCGTTTAGATTCTACCCAAAAGACGAAACGTTGACATCCATTTGCGAAAATAGGTACGACCTCATAATCCAGAAGACCACAGTTTTCAAACTAATGCTTATACTTCAGAAATAGTTCCAAATACCGGTACAAAACTTCACGGATACCTTTCACCGACAGAACAAACTCCACAGACAAATAAATATTATTTCCAAGTGTGCTGTTCCGCAATTTCCAGATGTAGCCTTAACATTACTGGCTTTCTTTATATATCGAGTGAGCTTCCCAGTTTGCAGGCTAGACAGAATGCCGAAGGATACTACATGTTTTGATCCCACTTTTGCTCTCATAAGGCTAGGAATTAGTAACTATATTACGCACAGAATATCTAGTCAGTTGTATTCGGAGGACAAGCTTATTCGACGCCCAGCCGGGCGTACGTTCCGTGCAAGAAAACAGATTGTTTCTGCCATTACAGTGACATGTGAAACAATTAAGTGATATAATGACGAGTAGACCTAATTTGTGTATTCACACTCCCTCGGTCGTGGTGCGAAAATATTCGCATAATGATCTCGCTGCCTTCAACCAGCCATTACATTTGTAAGGGAAATATGTATAACCCATGCAACAAAAAACTAATGACCGCTTTGAACCCGGTAGCCGCCATTAGTGGTTTATTGGTGGATGTGCGAGTGTCAAAGGAGAGATGTCAACGTACTTGCACTGGTCATATGCTAAGGTCCTTAAATTAGAAAGTGACTTTAGTTCTTTGTCAAAATTCATTACAGAAATGAAGGGGGCTACGCGTCACTAAAGTTCCGATTTATAGGAACCTCTCGGAGCTATAAAGCATAAGCTCCTGTCATATTCAAAGATGACAAAAGGCATATGTGTACTAGTATTTGCTGTTATCCAAACGATTGAGGTCAGTTGTTTTCCTGCCGAAACATATAAACTATTTAATATTTCTTACACATCTTATTTTGGAAGAGGAGCCCTGGTTGTATCCCTTAAAACTAAACTTTCGTATTGAGGAAAAAGAAATTGTATAACATCTCATTTTGGGCTGCTTTCTTGTTTTGCCTTTAAAACATTAGTTATAGTTCCATACCCTGATTGAAGGTTACGAGTTACTCTTTATATCCTGATGACAAATGTAATATCAATTGATTTGTTTTATAAGCTTTCGTACTATTAAATTCTTATTCTCTTTCCTTTATTCCTTTCCCATCCAACATGTTATCGAACTATCAAATAAGACTCACAAAATCTCAAACCTAAACCGTTCCCATTATGTAATACACTACATATCATAAATCCACACCAGGATTCCCAGAATAGACACGATACACTAAAACAAAAGACTTCCTTTCATTCGTGACCTATTGTGTAATTTACCTACGTGAAGCATGTAACGCTCGATAATTCGTTTATGTGGTCACTTGAAATTGCATAGCTAAAATATAAAGATGCCGGTCACGGTAGCCGAGCGGTCTAAGGCATGCACTGTCTTCGCTCGCTCGGAAGCCGGGATCGTGGGTTCGAATCCCACTCAGAGCATGGATGTTTGTGTGCGTTTTTCTGTGTTTGTCTACAGGTAGAGGCCTTGCGACGAGCTGATCACTCACCCAAGGAGTCCTACCGTATGTGTAAGATCTAGTAAACCGAAGTGAAACGGAGAGTTTCATGGAGGTAGGTCTAGGCCCAAATTGGGGCTGTAGCGCCACAGGAGGAAAAAATATATTTTTGAATGTTTTGAAGTATGTTGTTTGCTTGGTTTAATTTTATAAATCATGCTTTCTTATAAATTAATTTATATTCATAGCACAGCTTCTTAATCTTTTAGAATGTTGCTGTAACGCGGGTCAAATTTGGTACAATGTAGATCCATGATCCACTCTGAAATGTTGCAAGTTAATTTCTAAGGAAAGAACAATTGTAACATACGAAGTTCGCTTGTGACTGAAATCAGAGCTATCATTCCATTCGTACACAGAGGAAATTCGTTCCATTGTGAGATTATGGAGTGAGAATTTTTCATAAGCCGCTTGGAAGCGGCGACGGTGAGCAGTGGTGAGCACAACCTCAGCAGGACTCAACAAAGGACCAGCGGGATCTCTTCTTTATATAAAACTGGCTGTGTGCAGAGAAAAAGAAGAAAATGACAAGGGAGTCTAGTGGAGGGAAGCTTCATCCCAGGGTGTACTTTCACGACAAGCAAAATGAATTGTCACAAAGCCGAGAAGTCAGTCTTTCTTGTGTGCATGCACTTCCCTCCACACACACACACACACACACAAAACCATTTTTTAGTTGCATTTAGAATTGACCTCGTAGCATTCTGTTACCCCTGACTATTTTAGAAGAGATTGGCTGTGAAATTTTGCCATGTAATTTTAGAAACCACAGTGGAAAAATGCCTTCAATTTATTTCCAAAACTTATTGTTCATAATTTCATATACCTCATTGATCTTGGTATTCATTTATTACTGATGTAAATCTTGTAGTGGGAAATTTATAATTTATTTCTTCTTAATATAACTGAGTAATTTGAGTGGTTCATATTGTGTACGGTAGGCATATCTATTTAAATAGACACAACGACTTTACTTTAGCGATCTTCTTTTTTCAGTGTTTCTGAGTGTCTGTCTTGAGCATCCTACATGGCAGCGGTCAGCTTTGTTAAGATATTCTCCTCTTTCTGTGGAAGCCGAATATTCCTTACCGTGACCGTACCACATCGACACTGAAACCTACCATAATGAATATGAGAGGTAGGCCTCCTCGGCCCTTGCACCGCGACCTACAATGGTCTATTGTGCTTGAACTCTGCCATAAGTTAGACTATTTCATTTCACATAATCAAATGTATTTCTTCAGGATTCGTTTAAAATCATGTTTGCATCTAGGAAGAGGTTTAAGGTTTTTCAATCAGAACTGTGGACGCAGTGTTAGCCGCGCTGGTTTTCTGAGCGCCCACTGCACTGATGTACAATTCGACCTAGAGATGACAGATGTAAAGACTACATGGAGGCGTGGCAGGGAAGAGTTAGTATTAACAATTAATGTTATTTCTGGTGGCTAATATAATGACTTGTATAATATTTCATGACTGAAATGCCGCGTTAGATTTTATAGAAATGTCTGTTCTTCTTTGTGCTGTGAGAGAAGAAGACTACGTACATCTTGGGAACCAGTTATCAATGATCTTAAGTGATAAAGAAAATTACTTCCGCAACTTGCAAAGGTATTGTTTTCGTACATGAAGAACTAAGCCTACATCGTACAGACTACAAAGTATTTCAGCACTTGTGGATGTTGGTCTTTGAAATCTTTCGTTAAAGAATATGAGAGATGGTTTCAATTGATAAAATATATATTTAATAATTAAAAGGCACAGTATAGCGACAGGCTGAGATTTGTTTCCGGAAGAGGGCAAGATATTTTTCTCTTCACCACAGTTTCCAGGCCGGCTCTGAGACACATCCTGCCTCCTATCCAATAGGTACCGGGTATCCTTTCCCCGATATTAAAATTGTGAGCCCAATCTGCTCGTCTGCACTTTCATGAAGCTGCCAGAAACAGACGCCCTGATCTGGGAAAACACACTTTCATTACACAACGTAATGGAGAAAGTAAGAAAATACAAAAGAAAATTCGCAGAAAATGTGAAGAGGATGACATTAGAATGAATCCCACGGAAGATATTGAAATACGAACCTCAATGAACGTCAGAATTATTAACTTTTTGGGCATTATCCATCGTTCTGATTTTATTTAAAACACGTTAAATAAAATAATTCAATAATTTTATTAATATACACCATCATCACGAACTTTCAAATCTTGTTTACTTAGGGAACAAGAAGGAAGAAGACAAGGGGAAGACGGGAGAAATTGAAAGGCCACTTCATAGATAAACGTGATCGAAACAGGCCGATAAGCACAAGGCTTGTAGATGAAGATGTTAATGGTTTTTAAGTTTCTTTACGTCTTTGCGTAGGACACGCGAAGGTGTCAAGACAACGACCTACCTCAGGTCGTTACTCCGTAATTTCTAATATATCGTATATTACTTGTGCTCTCTTCCTGCCTACAGCGGGGTGTGTTTGCTATGTTTTTGTTTCTAGTTTATGAGGTTCGTTATTAGTTTGGAGAATCACGCGGCGTTGCGCTAATGAAAAACAAGTGCCGACACCCACCCGCTAAATTTATTGTCACGCCTGATACACAAGGAAGGAAGCAGGAAGGCTCGCGTTTGCAATATTTTAAGGGGAAACTTCAGACTTTGGGAGTGACATAGCCCTTAACTTTTTGTTTGAAGCTCAACCGCAAATAGCGAGTTCGCTACGTAGCTATACAAACTACAGGCCTTCAAGCGTGCCGTCTATCCAGATACAAGTGACCTCCTTCCTCATGTAACATCCTTGAAATCGTTCGCCTAAGGTAATAGAGAAATGGTTTCATCTGATCCAAATTATACTTTTAAAATGAGAATTCATTATATACATGGCCTGAGAGACGCAAGATCGAACGCGCGTTGATCACAAATGTGGGGCCTCCACTCCACTCCGAAATTCATATAAATATGTGAATATAATTAATGGGTACTTAAAAAATAAGAATCTCTATCAATTACTGGAAGAAATTTTAAATTATGTAATAGAAGCGATTTAGAGTGTTCTGCAGGTTATGCGTTATTTACATTTATTTGTCATATAATTTAACAGTTATGTAATTTTCTAAATTAAATAAATGTATTTACGGCGCCCCCTTAAGCGAGGGTCCTGGGCCAAATGGCCCTGCTGCCCCCCCCCCATAAGAGCCTGGTAACCTAAAATAAAGCCGGAATGTTTTACGTTTTACCACAGGCAGGTAACATAACATAACATAACATAACATAATGAAACATAAGGCCCCACCGATAGTGTCTCCACCTTATCGTGGTGGTGGGGTATGAGTGCTCTTGAGACACTGAGAGCTATGCCGGCGGTAGCGTAGCTACTGGTAGGGTCACCCATGCCTCACAGATAAGGGGTAGGAGCCAGACGAAGAGGGACACCCCGGTCCTCCAGGTTGGGGACTGGGCGAGAGGCTAAGAACCTCACACCGTAAAAACTAAATTGTTCAGAGACAATCAGCCTCGGATGGATGGACTGAACGGAAATTGAGATCAGCGAAGGAGCTGAGTTATTTGGAGGATGTGAATGGGAAAGAATGAGGAGGAAATATGAAGAATAGAGAAGAACGGAGGCGGATTGTTCAGCTCACCCTGAGCTGTAGCCCGAGGGGAAGGAATGAAACATAAGATGATTTTCTATAATCGATTAAAATAAATTTTAAATTACGTAATTGAAACGATTTACAGTGTTTTACAATTTGCACGTTATTTACACTTATTTGACGTAAGACCTATAGTGTAATTTTCTAAATTAAATAAGAGTATATTTGGCGCCAGCCTGAGCCAGAGGTCTGTGTCAAATGGCCTTCCTAACCTCCCCCCCCCCAAGTCCTGGCAAACTAAAGTAAAACATGAAAATTTTACATTTTATCATAGGCAAATCAAACGAAACAGAAGTAAATCACATTCTTGACGATTATGGAGGACCAACAGTAACAGACGTCTCGGCGTAATCTGTTATGTTGTGACATATCAGAGCTATATTTTGTTGCTTTGGTTCACAATTAATAACTTTATCTGACAGGGAAGAAATCTAAATTAAAACCGCTATGATTTATGGCGTTTATATCGACGCAACAGGGACGTTTCTCGTGTACACACTGTGCAGAAAGTCTGACATATTGGGTCTACTCAGAACTATATCGAACTGAACACTTCTGGGTGTAGTCAATCTAGAGTTTCGTATTTAGTCTGTACATTGTACACATTCACACATGCGAGTATGCATACACATTCAACTAATTTTGGTTGCAGGGCCACGCCATAGCTCAAGCGGTTAGTCGCTGGCTTCCCACCGCGGCGGACCGGGTTCAATCCCGTGTCTGGTCAAGTGGGATTTGTGGTGGACAAAGTAGCGCTGGGGTAGGTTTTCTCCGAGTACTTCGGTTTCCCCTGCCAATCTTGATTCCACCAATTGCTCCACAACCACCCTCACTTATCATCTGGGGCTGGTACAATAGGCCAGAAGTGGCCGTAATACAAGGGACTTAGTCCCACTCCACTAGCAATTAAAAAAAAACTTTCGTTGCAGAACTCGAATTCAACATTGCTGAGACCGTAGCCCGCCACCGAACACGATTCTGAGCTGCTTTCATCCGCATAACCTATCTACCTGACACTGATATTAATTTTACCCTCCTAACTCATTTTCTTTCTTCCAAGTGGCTATTATTCAATGGGTTCCTTCATAAAAGTTTTGAATGCACTCCTTTTATCTCCCATTCGAGCTACTTGTCCAGCCTATCATATTAATATCTGATTCAGATATCTTAACAGTAGGCCTTTTATGTCATTTGTAATATTCCTCACTTCCCATTCAACGTCTGTGATTTGTCATGCCCAGGTAATTGTAATGGTAACACTCTGTAAGCCTGCGTGTATATAGGAGGCACTGGGTGCGACTCTCTGTTAGGTTAAGGGCTGTCCTGACAGAGGTCATTCGTAGTTTCTCTCAGTTGTACCAGCCAAATAGGCTGCAGCTGCCTCCTTCCAAATCCTTACCTACTCATTTGAGTTCGCCGGTCGTGCAGCGTTATGTAGGCATCACGTTCGCAGATTAGCAGCATCTTAAAATAATGTAGGATTCAATAAACCGCGGGTTTCTTGTCTTCCCTTGTCGAATTCCTCCCAGCTCCTTGGCCTGACTACACAGCATTGCTTTGTGTAGTCTGTGTAATTCAGAAAGTTCGCTGTTATGTAGGCTAATGTCCCCACTTAATCATCTCTCTTAGTTCAACTGTTCTCCAATAATGAAGTCATGCCAAGTAAACACATTAGGATTCGTTCATTCAATGTTCTTGCAATCAAGCGTCCTCGTTGTCACATTGTATCCACGAGAGTGTCTGATTGCGCCCTTGTCCGTCCCCTGGCGTTCCATTTTCGTATCCATTACAGAGCCTGTCCCGCCACTCGTAATTCTGCGCACATTAACTTCATTTGTTGAGGGCTGCCTTACTCAATTAAGATAATAAGGTCGAGATAACTATACAGATACGCGGTAAAGTGGCACATATGGTCATTACCTCCGCTGCTGGAGAGGATTCCTCTGATTGCAATCTCGTTCTCTATTTATTAGACGGCCCATTGTCTGATAAATTGACCGTTATTGTTCAGTAATCGTGATGATGATGACGATATAAATAACTTATGTTTTTGCTTTTCATATTTGAAGTAACAACTTTCCTATAAGGATGATACAAGCCCATAGTTCCTTTGAGATACCGTCTTCTCCTTTTGACTCTTCTATTTCGCCGTTGTATTCTCTTTCTTCTCCTTGCTACGTGCCGTCCTTCTCGTCTACTGTCACTTACTTTTACCTAATGTTGTATTTTAGCGTCCTGTTGCACTGATTTTCATCCATGATATATATATATACAGTGTCCGTCTTGCAGTGCATCCACCTTTACCTGTCACTTCACAACATGTTTCGGCACCATAGTGCCATCATCAGGTGCTCCATTTACACTGATCTATTGCATTCCATGCCATTATGTCAATGTAAAATTATTTAAAAAGTATTTTAAAATATTCATCAGTTATAATAAATTTTTTGTATACTAATATCTTGTTAAGATATTCATCTTATCTGTTCCAATTCAAAACCCGCGCATGCTTCCTCCACTATGGGAGTCGTTCCTCTTATATTGCGTGTGTATCATGTTCCCTTTTTGGCTGCGGGTGTTGTTTACCTTTCTCCTTCTGTGTCTTATTCTTTAGGCAATCCATTAGACTTTCTTGCCAGTATTTTCGAAACATTTCCGTGTGGATGCATGCCAAAATAAGCCTAGGCCTACATTTCAGTATCTCATGGCATATCAAAACATGTTTAATTGTAAAGTTTTATATGTATATAATACGTACTTATGTATGCATGAACAATCTTCGTTATGGTTTTCGTTCGGGCATATTTTTTAAACAAAACTTTAATATGTTAACGTTCTAGGAACTTGGGCCTGGTAATAAATGGGAAAAGTGGAAATAGAATAAATATTATAAAATAAGTTGATATTTTGAAGGAAAACTTAAAAATTTTAAAAACATAGAGACACCAACAATTTAACGGTGAAACAGTTGCACAGGTCAATGAGATGACAGAGCAGGGTTGACCAGAATCTCACTGTTTTTACCATAGTTTGTGAACTGTAATTAAATGTGTATAAGCAAATCCGTATTCAAAATTTTAAGACACTTCTTTTCAAAAACATTGATCCAGATAATTACATCGCTGTACAGGATTCTTCTCGCTTCAGATAAGCCACTCATTGCTCTTATCCGACTCTATTGGTTCATTAACATGTTTCTGTTTTGATACTCGTTGTATGAGCAGTGCATCTCTTTGCGAAACTTTGGAAACACACGCATGTGGGTAATTATACAGTCTCCTTTTTCACTGACGGGAGTTTTCTTATCGATAACATAACCACGTGGGGTGGGTGAGAGGGTATGAGGACAGCTGCACCTGTCCGTAGACCCTAGGTAGAACATTTGCGAAATCTGACTACAAACGAAGAGACTTGATGACAATCTTGGACGAAGCGTGAGTGGAAGAACCGAGCGCTACGAACCTACACGCCTCGCTTCATTTTATCTGAATGCGTAGTAAACTGTGTAATTGCCGGTCACGGTAGCCGAGCGGTCTAAGGCATGTACTGTCTTCGCTCGCTTGGAAACCGGGATCGTGAGTTCGAATCCCACTCAGGGCATGGATGTTTAGTTTGTGTGTGTGCGTTTTTCTGTGTTTGTCTACAGGTATAGGTTTTGCGACGAGCTGATCACCCGCCCAAGGAGTCCTACCGTATGTCTAAGATCTAGAAAAACCGAAGTGAACGGAAAAGTTAATGGAGGTAGGCCTAGGCCCACTGCAGCTGTAGTGCCAAGGGGGGGGGGAAACTGTGTAATTATTGAATGGAAGGGAGTTCTACAGGAAGTGCCCTTCTTATCTTACACTGTTTAGCAATGTTGCTTCAGCTTCAGATGTTATACTCTATCGAACGAGAACAGCTATGAATGACATGCATGAAATTGTTGGGGGGGGAGGTCACGGCTTTTTTCAAGGGGCAAAATTGGCGCCAGGATCATGCCTTCACTTCTTGAACGCTGGGAGAAAGTGTACAAACTTAATACTGCACAGAAATAAACAGTTATTGGAGAAATGGAATGGATGGAAAGGAGTGGATTCATCTGGCTGAGGATAGGGATCAGTGGTGGGTACTTGCGAACGCGGGAATTGCCCTTTGGATTTCATAAATTGTAGGAAAATTCTAGAGTAGCTGAGTGACTGTTGGCCTCTCAAGAAGGACTCTGGTACATGGAGTTAGTTAGACTTAAGAGGATGCACATTACTATATTTCAGTAGTAACGAGAAAGGAAATATGCAAGCTCGATTTCAATATCTCCTTTCTAAAGGTTCATTTATACGTTCTAAGTGTTTAGTTTATTACAGATACAGAACAGCTTTGTTTGTTTTTTCTTACCTGTCCTGTGCTGAATTCTCATAATAGGAATGAGCTTCAATAATCACAATAAAATGCAGTATGTAAGTTTACAGTGGCACGCTGTAGCATAGTTGTCTGAGACACTATGCTACAAGCCTGAAGGTCGCGGGTTCTATTGCTGATGAGGTCACTGGGTTTTTCAGTTGACCTAATCCTTCCAGCCGTACTATGGCCCTGGGGTCGACTCAGACTCTAACAGAAATAAGTACCAGGAATGTTCCTGGGGGTAAAGGGCGGCCGGCGCTGAAGGCTGACAACGTCACCGCCATCTGCGAGCCGACTGTCTAGAAAATGTAGGAGCCTCGACATGTCACAACCCTAAGGCCCTCCACGGCCTGTTACAGGGATAGCTTTACTTTGTTTTAATTTTATGTAAGTTTACAAAGCGAATTAGGAGGAGGTAAATTTTTTTTTCTGTGGCGCTACAGCCCCAGTTTGGGCCTAGGCCTACCTCCATGAGACTCTCCTTTTCACTTCGGTTTACTAGAGCTTACACATACGGTAGGACTCCTTGGGCGAGTGATCAGCTCGTCGCAAGGCCTCTACCTGTAGACAAACACAGAAAAACGCACACAAACATCCATGCCCTGAGTGGGATTCGAACCCACGATCCCGGCTTCCGAGCGAGCGAAGACAGTGCATGCCTTAGACCGCTCGGCTACCGTGACCGGCAGGAGGAGGTAAATGCAGACCTATAATTATGCTTGTCTTCGTTAAAACAGTCAGCTATCATAAAACACTGTAGGGCATATAAATATAGAACTTGATGAGATCTAATTTTGATATCAGTTCATATAGGCTACATTATTTGGGATGAGTCTTTTTTCGTGGGGAAATCGACAAGGTCAGTTTATGAGAATTGAGTTTCTCTCGGAGGTGATCATGAAATTTTACTTCGTCTGTGATATGACACCGTATAGTTTAATGCGTATCTACAAAATTAAACGGTGTCATACCCAAGAAGGCAATAATATTCAAGTTGAATTAGAACTTCATGTAATATTAGGGTCATGCTGGACTGGTAGACTTAAAAATTGAAATTCTCTCGCAAATTTTAGTGTAGAATTCTAATATAAGTATTTACAAGAATTCTTTATGTGGTTTCAGTAGTAAAATATACCGACATTCACATGGACATGGCTTCATTTCGGGAACTTTCTTCATAGCTGTCTCCAACCGATTCTTTTTATGACGAACAATTTTCTGTTTATTTAATGGGCTTGATATCGGCCAGCAGTGCTTTCGTGACAGAATATTGATTGATTTCTGAAAGCATCTGACAGCTGGGTGTTTGATTTTAAAACCTTTTGATTGTTATTGAAGAGGAGGAATATTGTTATTGAATGCTTCGTGACTAGGAATGGATTCAAATGCTATTACAATGCACAGGTTAAAGTAATATGCTTTGTACTTATTAGAATAGTTGATATGTACATCATTTCATCTTCATAAAACACGATTTTGATTCAGTAACAAAAACTGGACATAATTCATGGCGAACGTTGAATAATAGTTCCATGTGTACAAGTGGACAAGCAAGAACACGTACCGTATTCAGGTTCATGTTATTCGGCTGGATAATCTTATTACATAAGCAAGTGTTGCAATTCGATTTCTGTGAGTTATTCACCACACGGTCAGCATGAGGACTATATAGCTTCGAATGGTGGGATGATTACTGACCTGGAAAGCATATGGAGGGAAGTGGTCGTGGCTTAATCTACGAAAAACCTCAGTAAAGTCGGTGTTATGGTCAATGTTCAGACCAATCCGGCGCATTGACGCTACACCAGCCCGCTATATGCAACTGGCTGTGAACTGCTATTAAGTACCAAATTGTGCCTACACCTGGGTACATTATTTTATATTAGATCTAATTGTAGTCTGCATTGAATGGAGAATAATAGGAGGAAAGTGAGTAACTAAAGGTGAACGTAAAGTTCTCTCTGAGCTTAATTAAGCACCACGCCAAAAATAAGTGTGGGATAGTGAAGATATATCTTCACGCATTCTTAACCTTTGCTCTAGATGGAAGTGACTGGTCAGCTTCACGCCCCGGCTCCGTCATCGCTGGTCCATTGGCTAGGAGGCTGGGTGTAACCCAGAACCGAAATGGAAGTGGTAGAAAAGAGAAGCCTGCCTGCTGCTGATTTGAGTCGCGACCCGCTTGCTTGCTCGATCAGCCCGTAGCTAAAGCATTGGACTGACTGAGGTACTGCGGCATTGGAGAAAGTCTTGTAAAATGTATAATATAATTTTCAAGACTTTACAGATCAGTGTGTGCGCCTTCAACGCTATATAGTCCCTGCAATACTTGTTTCGTTTGTTTTGTGTGGCTGTGAGATGAGGAGTTCCGCTCAGATGTAGGTAAACACATCAGGAAGTAATTTTTTCTTTCGGCAGTGAAATACAGAACGTCGCGGTGTGGTGTGTAGACTAACTTATTTGTATTCTGGAGGTCCAAGGTTCAAATATCCTTCCGGAAAGCTGCCGTCCTGGCAGGTTTCACTTTGTCTCTCTCTATCCGTCCAGTAAAATGTACCTCAAATGAGGCAATAACTGCTTTTTCCACTTTCCTAATTGTTACGCTGCGCTGTATTTTCTGAGCTACTGTCAAATTCCTTTAGTAAGCTACAAATAAGGCCGGTCACGGTAGCCGAGCGGTCTAAGGCATGTATTGTATTCGCTCGCTTGGAAACCGGGATCGTGGGTTCGAATCCCACTCAGGGCATGGATGTTTACTTTGTTTGTGTGCGTTTTTCTGCTTTTATACAGGTAGAGGCCTTGCGACGAGCTGATTACCCGCCCAAGGAGTCTTACCGAATGTATAAGATCTAGAAAAACCGCAGTGAACGGAGAAGTTCATGGAGGTAGGCCTAGGCCCACTGGGGCTGTAGTGCCAAGGAAAAAAAAACTACAAATAAATAAACGGGTGCTTAAGAAAATGTTTTGATCTAACAGAGATTAAATTAGTGATCAACTTATGATGTTTCATAAAGAGGAGCGTGTTTGTTTGAACTGGTTGGTTATGGCAGTAAAATTAAGAAATTTGCTGTGGACTGGACATATAGTTCAGAATAAGAGGGAGATAAATGCTTTCAGAATTCTGGTAGGGAAAGTGCCTGTAAGACAGTGAAGGAAACGGGAGAATAGTATTAAAGTGAATCTTAGAGAGATGGGTTATACGAGGAACTATCGGAAAGTTCTCGGACTACGTCAAGAAAAAGAAATACTGGCTTAACTTATTCAACTTTGGCTGCCATCTTCTTCAAAATAATCTCATTGGAAACGTATACAACGAACGCATCATTTTTTCCACACTTAAAAATCACCGTGGAAGTCATTTTCCTTAATGCTGTTGAGTACCGCTTGCAATTCCCTTTGGATGTCAGACACTGTTTCAAAATGTCGTCCCCTTCGGTTTCATTTTCAGTTTGGGAAACAAAGCGAAATCGGAGGGGCTCAGTCCAGCGAGTGGAGAGGTCGGGAAACGATAACCGTGTTGTTAGTCACAAACTCTATGGTTTTCAGGGACGTGTGGGTGGGCGCTTTGCCCTGATGAAGAAGCAATGCGGAGCATGTTCAAATTTTCTGTTAAAATCTCATGGAAAACTCCATAACTGATCCCAACGGTGTCTGCGAGCTCATAGATTGTTCGGCCACGGTATTCGTGGATGAGTTCTATTTTTCCTCCCCCCCAAAAAAATTTCTGTCGTTTTGCTGGTGCTTGGTCTTCCTAAATGTTGTCATCTTCAACTAATACTCGACCGGCCTTGAAACGTGAATGTCATTCAAAAACCGCTCTTCGGCTTGAAGAATGTTCCCCAAAAGCCTCACGAAGCTTTTCACTGGTTTCGATAGTGGATTTACCGAGCTTCATTCAAAATTTGATGCACACACGTTGCTCGATTTTGCCATCCATCGCAGATATAACGAATCACGAATTCGAAGAGGCACTCGTGTAAAATCCATGCATATTCACAGCGCTGTGCCACGTGGGAGACTGATGCAATATGTTTTCCGGAAGTGTGAAATTGTCCTCCATTTCATCTTCTTTCACCGAGATAGTCACAACAATAACATTCCATAAGCTTTCCGATAGCACCTCGCAAGTATAGGAGGAGGATGGAAGTGGCTTAAGTATCCAGCGGAAATCTTAGTTATTAATATTGTTCAATCATTTGATTCTATGCTGACTGCGAGAGGTTCAGTTTGGTATTAGCGAATGTGTGTTCTTTACCAGCATGTGGTTGCTTTCCTTAGCAGTATCACAGCCTATAGTAGCTAAAACACCAAGGAAGCAATAGCACGCAACCGCTGAATCCATTAAGTCAGGTATAGTTGTCACATACTCGTATATGTGTCAGGAACAGAAGCTGTGGACTTATGACAGAAATGGGAAGTGATCTGCTTAAAGATGCGTGATAGGTTTTTAGGTTTTCACGGTGGTCATTTTCAGATTGTGATCTTCTAGGTTGTGACAACGTGAAGTCTGGTAGGTGGGTACCATCGTTTCATCGAAGGCGAAGTATTTAGGGTGAATAATCGTTTTGGATGTACAGGCAATTTGATTACTTCCTTTTGCGAAAGAGAGTATCGTGGCTCTGAAAAGGGCCGTTTGTCTGCTGACAGTTTCTATTAGCCCCAGCCGCTGATCTCCGATCCCCTTCCCTTGGGGCTGAGTTATCATGTTTCTTGCAACCTGCTTATGAATGCCATCCGATTTGTCAACCTACACACTTCAGACCTGAAGACGGGAGCAGAATGTTCTTTCGAAATATTGGTATCCGACTATAAAATTCTATGGTGACACAACCAACAAGAATGCAATCAGAAAACTGTAGTAAAAGGTAATTTAAAGCTCTTCCTGTAACAGACCATAGAGGCCCATAGGGTTGTGAGGCTTCGAGGCTCCCACATTTTCTAAACAATTGGCTCACAGATGGCGGCGAAGTTGTCAGCCTTACGACCGCCCTGTACTCCCAGGAAGATTCCTGGTACTCTTTACTTTTAGAGGTTGAGTCGACCTCAGGGCCATAGTGCGGCTGGAAGGATTAGATCGATTGAAAAAAATCCCATGACCTCATCGGGAATCGAACCCGCGACTTTCCGGCTTGTACCATAGTGTCTCAATCAAGTACTCTAAGGTGTGCCGCCCATCAAATTGTAGTGTTTTATTTTATATACAGATATGTATATATGATCTGCCCTTTGCTGTGCTTCCTGAAGTTTGAGAATGAACATTCCTGTCACGAATGAGAAAATATGAAGTCCGATCTTCAGCAAAGCGCATACAGAACATTTTAATGGGCTACTGGGAAGAAGCAAAAGGAAAGAAGGAATATAAAGTGAAAATATATAGTACTCGCTGACTTTTAAGAAGATTTCTGATTTGTGAATTCGATCATAATATTAATGCATGGAATATGCAGTACTTTGTTACATAGAAATAATAACTTATATGAAGTGGAAACGGGTCTGAATAGAAAAATATATTTTAGCTACCATCGAATTCCGTTATAAGCAGTTTGTACTTTATTTTGCTTTCACTTCACAAAATTTCTGAGAAATTTAAATAGCATTCAACATGCACGAAGACTTTATTTCTAAAGAATCTTACAGGGCGCAGTAAACTTATCTAGTACCATGACTTAACGGCACTTGAGCTGAAGTTTATAACGCGTGGGTTTGTTATAAGTTCACCCCCCCCCCTGCATAATAGAAACGCGAAGGCCAGCGTGACATTTGTATTCTCTGAAAATTCCACAGTACTCCCTCCACCTCATTCGCTTTTTTTTAACTTCCTTCGTCCCTTTCCTTATGTGCTATGTCCCTCATAAATTATCTGATCGGACATTTAAAATGAGTTGTCTTTCTCTCTGTCTGGGTTATTCCCTTGTAGGTGTGGGTCTTCTTACCTTGCATTGTGTTGCCCATCTCTTCAGCACGTGAGTGACACATCACACAAACTTTTGTCTGTGGATGGAGGTCTCTCTTACGGCATTTCGTCTGTGGATTTCTTTTTTTGTTATCGTTAGCTAAAAGTACTTATCAATATGACGACAATAAAATGTTGTTCAATATCTCTTCGCACAATATATCAACTACTGTAAATTTTGCATTGTAAATCTGTACGTAAACAATGTACGAAGTTTAAACCTAATTATTAAACTAAAGAAAACAGTGTTAAGTACACATTTTAAAATATAATTTCGGCACAGTCTCAGCTTGTACATATGTACCCATGATGATGCTTTGCTTTCACGATGAAGCAATGAATGATTATTTCAGTATAACATTTATACAGTTCCTAATTTGTCTCTTATCATTTTCATACTTCTGAATGCTTTGTATTTACCGGTGTATAATTCTGTATAATATGCATTACAATTCTGAGAATAGTTATTGAGTCTATTAAGACAGGCAAATAAAATAGGCCTATTAAATTAAAATAGTTATTTTGAAAGCCATTACAATATGTGACTATCTAACTAACTAACTAGATGGAGAAGGGTCCTCCTTGAGGTACTAATAGTCATTAACTGAGCAAGAAATACGCTTCCTTTTATGGATCTTAATGTATGACTACGATGAGGGGCAAAATATAGACACTCTATAAAGGCAGTAACAGTTTAAGGAAGTAGGAGTAGCAGCAATGTATAAGGTGCATGAGGATAATATTCCATTCAATAGAGCTACGAAACGATTAATTTCGTAATGAGTGACTAATAACACAATATTGTTATTGCAGTCAGTCTGTTAACTAGCAAATTACTGAACAGGTATGATATGATTTAACTATAGATATATGGTCATACAGTTTTTTTTATGGGAATTCACTTGGAATGCAATGGCTATGGAGACATGCGGAGTACGTGAGTCAGAATTGGCTCAGAATCGAGACCAGTAACGGGCTTTGATATTAGCAGTTAGTAGGAAGTTGGAGCGAGTGTATGCTCAGATCTCTGTCACGCTAACTAATCCCTGAATTTGACTTAGATTCATTAAAGAACAAAAGAGTCGTAATTATCATAAATTTATTACAACTCAGAATAAAAAGAAATCTTCTCATTTAACATACATTGTTACCAGGACGTTTAATGCAAAGTTAGATTACTAATTCCTGTTTGCTTTATAGTGTTGTCTAATTTATAATTCTAGGAATATTCTTGGAATGTTCTGGGGCTAAAGGGCGGCCGGCGCGTAAGGCTAACAACCTTAGCACCGTCTATGAGCCGATTGTCTAGAAAATGTGAGAACCTCAACGTCTGAGAACCCTATGGGCCTCCACGGCCTTTTACAGGGATTATTATTATTATTGGAGGGGGTGGGTTTCCCCATGCATCGCGACCAGTTTGATCTATTGTACGTCCCCCTGTGATATTCTACCAGTCTCTATACCCTACCGGTACTTGTGCGTGCCATCAGTCCCGACTCAGCCAGCGAGTTCGGCCTCTACTGGCTCAGCGGTATCTAGATGCTTCCCCCATCTACCAGAGGCGTTAGAGACTATTGTTGGGCGGGAAATGGCCTTCAATTTGGCTCAGATGTCTCCCTGAGACATGAGGTTCTTTTACGTGCCGTAAAGCTACGACACGGGACCCACGGCTCAAAGTCCCTTCCGGATGACTTGTTCCCCGAGTTTTTCCGCCCTTAAAAATTCCACGACCTCCGCCGGATTTGAACCCGCGTACTTTGAGTCATGAGGTGGGAACGGAGGCCGCTTGTTACAGGGATACCTTTACTTTACTTTTACTTACCTCTGCACCTGTACGTTTTCACTCAGTGTTCTGAGATTTGTAAAGGATCTATTCCACTACTTACTGACTTTGCCATGCTTGGGCTGATCCATCTTCTTGAAATGTCTGTTGCCCCCCCCTATCTTAACCGTGAGCGCCCTAAGTTTCGTTGTATTTTGGGCTCTAAGTTAAAATTTTCCTTGGAATGTGTCTGTCTTCCGTTCGTAGAATATGACTTTCCCACTGTTATTTTAATTTTATTATTGGATTATTTTACTAAGAAAGAATCTGTCCTCTGGAGCCGAAATATTTTCGGAAAACTGATAATCGGTCAGCAGATTAAAGAAATTTATTTCCTTCTTGGGAACCCGAGGTATATTATTCTGTTCAACAAAGAATCCCCACTGAATCCTCTCCTGAACCAGTTGAAATCAGTCCATAAACTCACATCCTAAATTATTTCTTTTAAATTTTCCTTGGACTGAAGATCAGCCTGTCGTAAGACCGCTACCTACACAGGACAACACAAACAGAATAAACACACACAGATATCCATGCCTTGAGTGGAACACGAACCCACGATTCCAGTGTTCGAGCGGACGAAGACATTTCATGCCTTAGACCGCGCGGTCACTGTGGTCGAACTTCCCCTCTACTTGCCTTAAATAATTGTGATATAGTATAAGAACATTTTTGTCTTTCTTTATTTTTCTTCCGTAATACAGAGCGTATCCGAACAATATCTTGGAAAATGTCTGCATGTGGATCGAAAAGTACAAAGCTGTTACTTATCTAATTATTTCAGTTCGAATATTTGTTTGTTGAATTGTAGGTACTCGGTGTGAATTGTAAACTTCATCATTGAAAGCAGGTTTGAAAATCACAAGTTTCTAGACAGAACAGCCAGAGCAATCTAAGTGAACATGTGGAGGTGTAACGCATTTATGGATATATAAAGTGTGAAAAGTTAAAGCAATCCCTGTAACAGGCCGTGAAGGTCCAAAGAGTTTTGAGACCTCGAGGCTCCGACGTTGTCTCTAGACAATCGGCTTATAGATGGCAGTAAAGTTGTCAGCCTTAAGTGCCGGCCACCCTTTATCACCCAGGAAGATTCCTAGTACTCATTTCTGTTAGATACAGGGGGCCAAAGTGCGGCTGGAAGGATTAGGCAAATTGAAAAGATCCACTTCATCGGACTCGAACCCGCGACCTTCCTGTTGTAGCAAAGTGCCTCAACTAACTACCAACCTTTGGTCTCAATGTGACATTTCACGTATTTTTATCAATGGTGACTTCATATTGATCTTGAACTACTTGTCATGCAGGGAAAGTACAGAGAATGTTGTTAGGGTAAGTTCCTGGTAGGGCCACCCATGTCAGACAGGACAAAGGGCAGAGGCCAGACGAAGTATAATTCCTGGCCCTCTAATTTGGGGGTTGAGCGTTGGGCTTACAACCCCACCCCTGGAAAGTTTACTCTTACGAAACCGTGTAGGAGGCCGAGACCCACATAGGGCGACAGCTCCAGTAAATAAGAGAAGTCAAATTCCTAGTACACGTTTCGAATGTTGTACTTAGCAAAGTATATATACTGGGCATCTGTCATCTAAAACAGCAACATGTAACCGAGCAGTTTAGTGTAGCGTGCTTTTTGCTTGCATTGATTTAGAGTCTTGAGTTATGTATTATTCTGAACGAAGTATTCCATGATTTTCCTCAGCCTTTCAGTCGTATATCAGGTTAGTATCTAGAAACAAGTTCCTGCATCCTATCCATGACCATCTTCTCATCTCATTCTGAGCGGTAGGCCTACAGTTTATGTAATTAGTGAAGTATTGATTTAAAATCTAAGGATCTCTCAAGGACATGACCTGGTTAAAGCTTTGATTTTTCTAATATTTTGTTAGTATTGTTACGTGCTCATGGCTGCATGAGTAATAATAACATGTTTTGGATTGGATTTTTTAACACCTTCAAGTACAATAACTAGTAATCCCAATAAATTACAATAATTCGCAATCTTTCTTTAGCCGAACCCTTCTTTCTTGACTGCCGAGGACTCGTTCCGTTCTCGTTCTAAGACTCACTTCTAATTTACAACTGGACTGTTATATAGTCTCGAGGCGGATCCATAGAAAACACATCCGTTGCCCAGCAATTAATATATGCGAACCATATAGAAAAAACCACTTAATCTATCGTTGTATTTACTGCGCCTTTGCATAGAAACTGAAGTTATCCGATTGTTGCCTGCGTATTCGTTGTGCGGGAATGTGTTTACCGAGTCGTTGCCCAGCAGCGGATCTACATATCACGTTATTATGCCTCACTCTCCTAAGCACAACACTCTGAGCCTCTAGGAATGAAGGAGATGCGGCGCGTTTGTACACTTTGGCAGTCGATGGAGTTGAGTGGTCAGTATCACAATCTGGCAAATTTACCAGCGGTACCTGTTGCATAGGGAGCTGGCTGGGTCAGACGTTAGGTACAGACCTGACGGCGAAAGGAAACTAACTCCTGGAAGCCCAAGTTAGGCCCTTAGCCCGTAGTCAGTTGACATTATTACTCCTATGTGGACTAAAATCTCTCGGCTCATAATATAGTTTAAGGTAGATGCTAAACTTCTCCCTGTGCTTAATGAACTAAACACCACGCCATAAAGACGTATGGAGAGTGGAGTTATAGATCCACTATTTTTGACCTCAGCTCTAAATGGAGTTGAGTGGTCAGCTTAACGTCCCGGCCTCTTTACCTCCGGGAAGAGTCAAGAGTCCTCCGTATCCATTGAACAGGAGGTAGGGTGGACCCTAGAGCCGGTCTCGACACTGTGGAGTAGAGAATTTCCTGCCCTTACCGAGAATCTAAACCAGGCCTTCCAGCCAGTAGTCTGTCGCGGTATCGACTGAGCTACCGCTGCTCCTCTCATAATAAAATGTAGTTTTGTTAATTTATTTTTCAAAAGATATCCTCAAGGACGCCCTAAGTACCCTCTGGCTTTGTGTCATTTGGTTGATATTTGCAGCTTAATCTCAGGTACGCGTACGATAGTATTTCTAATGTTCATTTAAATAATATCAGAATGAAAGAAATGCTCCACAGAATTTCTTTCTCTTTGTAAATAACGGGAACATTAGATATATGTCACTCTTAACTTCAAAATATAATATGTCCAAACACATTCACTATTCTTCGACTTAACCGAAGCAAACTTTCGAAAACCAATAGAAAATATCTAACAATATCCTTTATATTCTTCTCTTCCTTTCACGGTGATCTTTTCAAAAAGGAGAAACCTTATGGAAGTTCAGTGAAAGGACCTCACACCAAGACCGCAGCACGAGTCTGTTTATGTATGTAGGGTCTTCTGCAGGAAATAACGCAATAGCCCTTTTATGGTTCAGCAAGTGAAATGTAAAAGTTCTAGTCGCATGTCTTCCTATATGCGTTACTTCTTGACTCTTAATACTGGTCATTATGTAACGTCTAGCATAATTTTAAAAGGAAGGAATTCTTAAGTAGATAATTATATATGCAAGAGGATTGATTAACTGATTCACTAGCTAACTACGCTCTAGATGATCTTCCTTAGGTTTTAGTTATTCATAAGTGCAGGCTGAAATAGACTTTTCATGTTATTATGTTTCTCCTGTTAGAAATGCCCACCATTAACGCCGTATCTTCGCAACGCATTTTCCAAGTTCATATTGTAGACTCTTGGGTCATGACACGTCTAGTTTGCCATGAAAATCTTAGATCTCATAATTTCTTTTGCCGATCCACCTTAGTGTTATCTTCCTATCTAAGTGTATCATCTCAGGTGAATTCTTCATATGAGGTATTTCAGCCAGATCGTCGTGTGCATTTCTTACTCCTCCAAGTACCACAGAATTTCGACATTCATAACTTGAAGCTAGTAGACAATCGTGAGGACATCGATTACTGTTTATTTATTTAGGACTGAACGTCTTGACGTGTGAGTATCACTCTTGCTATTTTGAATGGGGCTTTTAGTGATTTTCCTCAGTCCCTCTGGGAGCCGGATTAGCGCAGTCGGTATAGCGATTGGCTACGAGCTGGACGATCAAGGGGTCGGGTTTCGAGACCTGGTGGGGTCGAGGATTTTCACTTCTCCGTGTCGCCCGGACCGGCTCTGGGGCCCACCAAGATTCCTGTCCAATGGGTACCGGGGGCTCTTTCCCCAGGGGTAAAGCTGACCACTCACCTCCGAGGTCAAGAAAATGTGGATCTATATATCCACTCCCCCATACGCCTTCATGACATATTAAGTAATTAGTTAAACACAGGGACAATTTTTACCTCAGTCCTTCCAGACTAATGCAGGGATAATACCTATATCCGGCCATGGTCACTTCCTTCAGAATTCTTTCTCATCCATTGTTCACTGATTATCTTCTCATTTGACGTTGTGTAGACTGATCTACTGATAGCGTCGTTATGTAAGCCGTTAGTATTTTGTTTCGATCTGTGATATACGTATTATTCAACACGAAGTCCCATCAGTATGAATTAAGTTTTTAAAATCAAGATCAAGATTATAAAATGATCTTCTTTTTAGATTGCATTTCGCTTTATTTTCGGTACGCATTAATTCAGTTGGAGAAGAGTCAAATTGTCTGCATTACAACGTCGTTCTAGTTTCATTCTGCAGTTTATCGTCATTGTCGATTGAGCTAAAGAAACATTTCTGCCTCATGACAATTCCGTAGTCTTCTTCAGAAGCATCGTCATATGTTTTGTCTCCGCTTTCACAGCAACACTGTTGAACTCAAAGTACTGGCCGACGTGCAATTATAAATCTCATTCAAAATTATTCCGCAATCATGATTTCGACTGTCGTTTACTAAAGTAGGGACATTTAAAACTTAAATATAAATATTACAGTCAGCATTCTTAAGTTGTGGAATGTGACAGAAAGAACTGGATAGTTTTTTAATTCGCTTAGTGGGGGGTGGAGTCCAACTGGGTACACTCGGCACGGCGGCCACTGATTTTCCTATTGTAGCCTGCCCCGGGTGATTATGATGAGGGAGAATTTGATGGAATGAAGACTGGCAGGGGAAACCGAAGTACTCGGAGATAACCCGCCCCAACGCCACTTTGTCCACCACAAATTCCACTTGACCAGACCCGGGATCGAACCCGGGCCGCCGCGGTGGAAAGCCAGCGACGAACCGCTTGAGCTATGGCGCGGCCTGGATACAGTTTACTCCATAATATAATATATATAATATCAAATGTAGGCCTATTATTTGAAGTTCATTAAGCTTACTTAATAGTGGGAATGACCGAAGTCTCCCATTTCTAATGTCAACAATAACTGCAGAATATTTACATGGAAAATTCCATCAAAGAATTTTTGCAAATTTGGCTTTATCGTGAATAAATATGGGTGAAAATCTGAATTAATCCACAACTTTTGGGGAAGGCTCTCTTATTGAATTTTAATAAGATAAATCATGGCCTTGTGAAAATAGTGTTTATTATGGATTAATAACACGAAAATAAAATTGTATCTGACAAATTTTCGTTTCAGTCTACCATATCGAATTCCAGCAATATCTAAGAAATGGCCTATGAATACACGGAAAAGTACAATTATAACCTTATGTAAACCAGGCTTTATTGCGGATCAATATGGCCGAAGTCAGAACTTCCAATAAATTTTAGTAAAAATATTCCATATTGAATTTTTAGGAAATCTGTCGAGCGGTTTAGGCTCGGATGACCAGATATGATCAACACGCAAGGCTTTCTGCTTAACTCTATAAAGAACGTTTACTAATGCTAAGCGCCTCCTTAAACTCTTTCCGTATATATTTATAAACTACTCAAAATATAGTGTTAATAAAGGCTTTAAAGTTATGAATTATTTTGTGTTTGTATATATGCTGATTAAATATACTGTCACGTGTATCAGTGACTAAAGATGGATTTCTTATTGGTAATTGGATTTATTGACCATTTACAAACTACAAATAATTATGACACTTTACTGATTTTCACACTACAGCTCACTCCACGCTGATCTTCTCAGTTTACTTTCACCAGTCTTCAGTAACCGTTTCCTGGAAACGGATTTTTAACACAGGAACTATTAAAAGTCCCATTAAATCACACACTCCCAATATCACTGTAATACAGCACACATAAACGCTTCAATTGACACGTTAAATCTTCACAGGTTGACTTCTTTTACTCTTCTGTACTTCTCAATCTTACTGCTCGCTTGCTTGCTTCTGCCGCTTACTACTCACTCCTCCTGCTTCCTGCTTCAGCTTCGGAATTCTGCTCACTTATATAAATGCAGCACGGACACTAATCACAGAAAACATGACACGTGACAGCTACCTACTCTTGTGGTGATGTCATTGCACCTGCTCGGAAGTGTGTTTATCGGGCCGTTTCCTTGAAGCTGGCTCCATAACCCCATATTCTATTGTTGCATGTTGGACCATGTGTGTTGCGAGAGTTGCCTGCATGAGCACTATAAATCTCTAAATATATACATAATATTTATATTAGTAATGGGCGCTAACTACTAATTAGTCGAATACTTGTGGTTGAAAGATGGAGAGAGAAAGAACCATTAACACGGACGGAGATTAAGCCATTCATGTATACTGTCGTGTTTGTCAATACAAGAACAGATCACGGTTTCTAGGGTTGAAGCAATATCAGTGTATTGGTTTATATTGTTGGCTGCATTAGAATGAATTTTGAACCAAATAGAGGGTATATTAAACTGAAATTTTATGTCGTTGTTCATGGTTTGTGCCCAGTTTCGTGAAATTTATTTCGTACTTTATTAAGGGGAAAGAAGTCACACACAAAGACACACTCAGGGAAGGCCGGACATGCTGCTATATTATATAATATGCGTTAATTAGTGCCAACATACACATCCGCACTGAAATTCTTAGTAACTAACTTCATGAAGTTGGTAATTACTCGGATAATCAAAATATTTTCTGCAATTTATGTAGCATTTATTTTCATTCCGTGTTCAGAATAGGTCGAAGGCAGGTCCTACTCTGAGCTACACAGATTTAGTCTACATCATCACAGTCTACTTTTATCCATTTTAATTTTATCCCTCTACCTGCTCGAATGTTGCAAGAATATTCTTTTAGGTTTTTCTACGAAAATTTTGTGTGCATTTCGGGTCTCTCCTACCCGTCTTACCTGTACCGCTTAGACCTCTAATGTACTCTCTCATTTGATAACCAATAATATTTCGCGAAGAGTATAAATTACGGTCTTCCTCATTGTTCAATTTTCGTTACCTCCAGTTGCTTTCCCACACTTAGGTTCAAATAGGTTATTCTCCTCAGAACCATTTTACGAACTCAATTCATGTCATTACCTTTCGATGAGAGACTTAGGTCCAAGCCTAAGATATGTGAAACACACCCACAAATTGGTTTAATTCCGAGAAAATTCTCGCCAATACTTTATACTTTTTCATAATTGCGTAACTTCTTCAGTGAGACACAAAGTGTCAACTCAACTTGCTACTAAATAGAGGGATTAACTTCTGACATTTAGGTCTAAAACTCTCTCACAGGTCTCTTTAATATGAAAATCGCTAAGAATTTCTAACTACACTCTTTGGATCATTGTGTTCTTATTTTCACAGATACTCGTCAATTTGTCAAAGCAGACAGTCCTTCCGTCCGTATAAGCGAACAATTCTGGGGTCAGGACTTGCCTTTCTTACGACCTCCCTTGTGTTAGCTTGATCCACTTTCTGAAAGTCAACTTCAAGAACTGAAATATTACCCTCACCAATTGTGTATATTCATTTCATTTTTCACGTGTCACAAAGTTGTCTTGTAAGCATAATGCAAGGCCAAATCACAATATAAAGATTTACGATAAGTCCTTCGTGAATGTGTGCAGAGTGCAACATTAAGAGAGCAGTTTTTACACTTACGAAGAGATGAAGAGATCCAATTCATGGAATGCTTGCCACGATTCAGTTCAGAATATTTTATTTTCCTGTATCCTATCAATAATGCAAATATCAGTTATATAAATTCATAATTTTACTTCTTTTTTCAGTACTGTTGTGAAAATTGGTCTCTCGTCATAAGAGTGGAGGTATATATGGGTACTTAGGGGCAGGAGAGCTTACTAGTGAGAACACCTGGACCTAAGACGGGTGAAGTAACGGGAGAATTGGGAAAATTGCATAACGAGGAGTTTCGTAAATTTACTCCTCACCACATGCCATTAGGGAGATCAGGGTTGATGAGGTTGGCATGATATGGGTATGACTGGAGCACATAGTAAGGTGAGGTAAAATTGTCTCTGTGCTTAACTAATTAAGCACTATGTCATGGAGACTTATGGGGGAGTGGATGTATAGATCCACATTTTCTTGACCTTGGCACTAGCTGAATGTGAGTGCTCAGTTTCATGACCCGGCCGCCTACCCCCGGAGAAATAGCCCATGGCACCCATTGTATAGGAAGCTGGGTGGGTCTCAGAGCCGGTCTGGACGACGTAGAGAAGAGAAAATTCTCGACCTTACTGGGACTCGAACTCCGACCCTTCGGCCGTACATCCCGTAGCCAGCCGCTATACCGACTACGCTACTCCAACTCCTTGGGACAGATAATACACTCACGAAAATAAAATTCGGTAACCCTGAAGTGATAAAAACCATTTGAGAGTCCAAGGCGTAAGCGGGAATAGCACGCCAATAAGAACCTTAAGGAAGTATATACTGTATGTGTATAATGTGGAGACGTGCACTGGATCCATCGGGCTTAGGGTGGGATCCAGTGGCAGGCTCTTGTGAACACGGTAATGAACTTTCGGGTTCCATGTAATTCTGAAAATTTTTAAGTTGTTTAAGTGACTGTCAGCTTTCGAATGTGGACCGTTAGTTGTTTGGTTTGTTAGCTTTGTCGTTTTTCAAATAGCATCTGGAGTATCATTGCAATGCATGAAATTTATAAAATTAAACTATCAATATGTATAGTTTATAGAATATTTTAACTTTGAGATTTACGGAGCTCAAGACAGTGAATACGTAACTTACGATCATCTGGGATGTGACGCCTTGTAGTTTGATAAATAAGAACCAACGTTTAGAATCAATCTGTTGCCCTTTTCAGGGCCACCGTCTCTCATTGGCTCGCTCGTGAACATCTTCCAGTCCTCTCTTACTCACATCTGAGCCGTTCTTTCCATCGCAGCTTACTTTTCTTTCATGAAAGTGGAGAAGTAGGTTTATCCGAAACGTTTGTATATATCTACCAAACTACACGGCGCCACATCACAGATGAACGTAATCTTCCTTTGTAATAACATGTAATATAATGGAATTCGGTCGCCAACAATAATACTGGAGAGCTCAGAAAATATAGTGACTAGTTGCGGGAGAAAGGGTCGGAATTCGATTCCGAAAATATGTCTTTCAGCACTTCTGCACACATGCAAAATCTCGCATCCAACGGGTTCAAAGGACTCTTTCCCCAGGGTAAAGCAGCAGGAGTGTATAACAACACCTCACCTTAATCCACGTCAGACAGTAAGAATACGTGAAGTTATTCTACAATTCACAATATGGCTTCGTGTTGGTAAGCCACCGAAACAATTATATGCGAGTATTTACATTTTCTCGGAAAGTATTATTTCGTATTTATTTGTTTATTTAATTATTTGGGGGAACGCGGTAGCGTAGTTGGTTGAGGCACTATGTTACAAGCTGGAAGGTCGCGGGTTCGATTCCCAATGGGGGTCATTGGATTTTTCAGTTGACCTAATCCTTCCAGCCGCACTATGTCCCTGGGGTCGATTCAGCCTCTCTCAGAAATGAGTACCAGGAATCTTCCTGTGGGGTAGAAGGCGGCCAGCGCATAAGGCTGATAACCTCACCACCATCTGTGAGCCGATTGTTTAGAAAATATGGGAACCTCGACGTCTCACAGCCCTATTGGCCTCTACGGCCTGTTACAGGGATAGCTTTACCGCTATCTAATTAACTGTTGTTTATCTACCTGCGAGAGTTCCTGGCTACAGATCCAGAGGTCCGGGCACGATTCCCGACTCTACCAGATTTTCTGAGAAGTATTGGGTCTGCACCTGTTCCACTCAGCCTTGTGAGGATAATTGAGGAGCTTTTTCAAGGAAATACCGGCTCTGGTTTTGAAAACCGAAATTAACGGCACTGGGGATTCGTTGCTCTGATAACGCGACACCCTCTATTCGCTAAAGTTGGCACTAACTTCACCGACAAGCGGCGGTCGCTCGGTCGGTATAGTTCGCTTGCGGACTAATACCACGGAGTTTACCTACTTGCGATGTCAGTAAATCAGACTGTTTGGCGACTTATTGTTAGATGATATTGAATAATGAATTGGAAAAGTTGCGGAAAATGGCGGTTGTAATCCTGTATCGGCATTTTACTGGAGTAACAGTGGAAAACCACGAAAGGCCTCAGTAAGGTTAGTTCACCCTGACCTAGGCACGAAACGAACATCTGTCAAATAAAATCTAAAACTTTGTGACGATGGTACGTTATTACAATTATTAAGTTTTTGGGTCATTATCAATCGTCTTGTCCTTATCTAAACACGATCCTTTTTATTTTTCAGAACACAACGTTTCGGAGACTGAATTCTGTCTCCGTCTCGAGGTAGAACCTACGCAGTTGGGCCCAATCGATATAGCTCGTCCCTATCTCCGGACTAGGAGATCTAGCTCTATTGATTGGGCCCAATTGTGTAGGTTTTACCTGAAGACGGAGACAGAATCCAGTCTCCGAAACATTGTTTTCTGAAAAATAAGCAGGACGGTTTATAGGTAAAAACAAGACGATAGATAATGTTCAAGAACATGATACTTGTATGAAATAGGATTCAGTTGATTTACTCATGGAAGCTACCTGCACGTTTGCAAGTTGGTTATGGGATTAAGTGGCCATTGACTGATCACTCCAAGTTGAAATTCCATAATTCTGTCCATCTGAAGTGACGAAGTCTTGACAAGACAAAGTTTCTGACATGCTGAGTTCAGTTGAACTTAGGCCGTTCTTCCTTCGAGGTTTCACAGGTCAGGGGAAAGCTGGTCAGTAGAAATGTGTAAGGGCACGTGCTGAGTGTTAGTCCTCCCAAGGCTCGTGACAGTGAAGGACAAGTGTTTCCTTAGTGGGGGAAGTGACATCCAAAATATTTCTCTTACTTTGTTCCCCTTCTCTTTTAAAAGTATGAATGGGTTTAGTACTAAAAGTTGTAGAAATTACTTTTCCTTGGTCCAATACGTATTACTTTATATTGTTTGGTTCTGCCAGGGCATTAGGTCTTCTGGACATGCTCAGAGGGTCATGTTTCATTTTCAGCTTGCATTTCCCTTAATCATTTCAATTTTTAATCTGTTCGAAAAGGCATAAAGAGAATAGGGATTTCCGGTACTCACTGCAGTGACTATGCAAATGCTATCTTGTAGTATTTTACGCCGTATAACCTTGTACATAGATATTAATGTTCGGAGGGAACCTGCTGCCTACATCTTCATGTTACAAGATGAAGATGGAAGCAGTAAGTTCATCCGAAACGCTGGTACCTATGTGCCAAACTATATGACGTCACTTCCCAAGAAAGAACATTTCGAAATTTGAGGGTCTCACTTTAGTTACTGTGAATGAAGAAAATTATCTTCTCAAATTTTCGTTCGAAATTACTGCCTGCATCCTCAGGATAGAAGAGTACTCTGATGGTTGCGTCTCAGAAGAGAGTAGAATTGAAGTAGAAATTATTTTACAAATGAAAGACAAGCCTGTCCCTGTGATTAAGTAAGCACTGCGCTATTAATAAGTACAGCGTTATTCATTGCATTTCATCTTCAGCACTAGAATCATCATTTTCACTCTCCGAATGCTTTACCTTGAGGAAAGTGCCAAAAATGGCGTGTATTCATAAAAGCAGTATGAAGGAAATTCTCTTAAAAGTCAAGAGACATTTTGAACTGTTGCTGCTTGAGCCATTTATCCATTAAATGTGACTACTTTGTCCCTGAAGATGGCCGACAGATGTTACGGATCCTTTAGTTTTGAACTTTTAGGTGATTGACAAACTTCCGAAAACTTCGTGGTGGTCCATCTTGTTTTGTAGTGACAAAAACTTAACTGTCTGCACATGGCTAGCACCTTCGTAGAGGCATGTGCAAAGCCGTGTTCTGTACACAGATACCACAATGGCGGAGGGTCACTGGATTAAAAGGCAGAGCAGTACTGGGTTCAACCGGGAGCTCAGTTGTCTACACAATTTTGTCAGTATTCCTGTCGTGACGTGTATATATGTTTATGCGAGTGGCGACATGAAAGGAAGAAGAGAAGATAATAAAACTGAAGGGCAAGAAGAGTATAAAGAAAAAGCAAAAGGAATATAAACGGACGAGAATAGAGGCAGAGAGGATAGAGGAAGAGGGACTGAGATGTAGAATATGTGCAGAATGAAAGAGAGAAGATTAGGATGACGTAAACGAAGGCATGTCAGAATAAGGTTTAGGAGGATAAGTGATGTAGTCAGAGCAATAAAAGGAAAAGCAAAGGAAATAAACAACGGATAAAGAAAAGAGCTAAAAAATAAAGAGGAATAAAACGAGATGTTTAATTAGAAGAAGGAAGTGAAGAGAAGGAGGGGGGGGGGTAAATGAGAGGGAGAAGATAATATGAAGAAGTATTGTTTCATATCATCTCCATGTCAGTTTAGTATATTCCTGAACATGCAAGTAGCTATGTGTTCTAAAACGCTTGTACCTGTCTACCAGACTACACGGCTTCACATCTCAGAACACCCGTAATATTAATATTCATCGCCGTAAGAATCTCAGGTCTCAAGTGTAACAGTGTTTCTGTTGCAGGTTGTGCCACTACGCTCACGGTGTGAGGCCTGCTCTTACAAAGTATTTCATGAACTTGTTTGCAATTATAAGCTGGAATTCCACGTAATGTACGCATTGCAATTCAGTGCGTTTGACCTAGTTTTAAAATGTGTTTCTCATTGTATAGAGACCCCTTGGACCCCTTCTGTGGTCTAGTGACCAGAGTTCCTGGCTACAGATCCAGAGGTCACGGGTTCGATTCCCGGCGCTACCAGATTTCCTGAGAAATCGTGGGTCTGGAACGGGGTCCACTCAGCGTCTTGAGGATAAATGAGGAACTATTTCAAGGAAATAGCGGCTCAGATCTAGAAAACCGAGATTAACGGCCGTGGGGATCTGTTGCGCTGACCACGTGACACCTTCTATCCGCAAAACTTGGCACTAACTTCGCCGACAAGCGGCGGTCGCTCGGTCGGTATAGTTCGCTTGCGGGCTAAAATCAAGTAGTTTGTTTGTTTTTATTTTATAGGGCCCCTTACAATGGATTTATCTACCAGCCTTACTGTCTGAATAGATGTAAAATATTGTCCTTAAGGTTAAATGAAAACAAGTTTTAATTGGAGGTATTTATTTCTTTTTAGTCTAGTCAAAGATGTTTTCAGGTGCATGTATTACGTAGTGTCGATTGAAAGAAAGATTGTGTGAGGAACAGGAAAATTTTGGAAGAAAGCGGCTGTAGCCCATTATCAGGCGCTGTTCCAGAACTATCTTCAAGATACTGAGAGAAACTATTCGACAAATCTATTAGGATAACGGGCCTTCGGGCCGAGTACCGAAACCGGGATCTCACGCGTATGAACCAGAAATATTGGTCATTAAATCGCAACATTTGCGATAACGATTAAATGTATGGCTAAGAAGGAACAGATGAAGCAGAAAACGAAGGAGAGTTGGTGTGAGCCGCGTATCTCACGACCTCATCAGAAGACGTGCTGTAAACAAAATCTGACTTAATGAAACAATAAACCAAAGAGTATTGAAGGAATTGGGTGCTTGGTCACGATCTTGATTTTAAAGATACATACGCAGTTTTCTTCAATATGTTACAAGATTTAAACAGTGATATCTCATTCGGGGTACATTCATAGTGTGTTAAGCAGAGAATATTATGTGCCTCAGAAACTCAAAGAAGACGTAGGTCAAGCGAAGGGTTAAGCACGGAAGCCTCTCAAGCACCCAGTTCCTTATCTCGCCCCTCTTTCAACCCTCATTAAAGTAGTCAGTTCAGCCTCTAAAACATAGACCTTCATCCCCCTGGCACATCTGTTCTGGCTTATGAAGAAGCCGTTGATAAGTGGTAATTAGTTGTGTCTGGTAGTCCTCCCATTCATCATAGCTCTATTAGTAGAGCCAGGAACGACACGCCCTCGGCTCTTGGCTATTTTCAAGGAAGGCAGGTTTAGAACGGTTTTAATACTCGGAAGTTGGGTGCCGTTTATAAGTCTAAACATTTTTAATAAAAGCAAGATAATGTTCTTAATGTAAAATTATAGAAGCCATAATGAGGAACTTCATATCAAGATGGCTGAGGTGGGTGAACCTTGTAGCACAAATGAAAGAGATGAAGAATGCATATGAAAAGTTAGTCGGAAAATTATAATCGAAGAGACCACTTGGGAGACCTAGTTATAGATGGGAGGATACTATTAAGAATGATCTTAAGGAAATATGGTTTGAATGTGTTGATTGGATTAATTTAGTTCAGCATTTGGTTCAGTGAGACGCTGTCATGACCACAATAGTGAACTTTTGGATTCCATAAGAGTCGGGGAATTTCTTGACTAGTTGAGTGATTGTTGGCAGCCCAGGAAGGACGCTATTTTCAATGTATGCCTAAATAATTACAATTGTTTTGCTATGTGAATAACCTCCGGAAGGTCTGTTAACTCTTTCATGAGATTAATTGCTTTCAGACGCTGTCTGTGGCCTGTTACTTAATAACGTTAATAGTACCATCTTCGCAACAATACTATCCACAAACAAAATCGATACTGCCGTATCAACATTGTTGATTAGGCAAGGGCGTTCGCTACATGTTTCGACCTACACAAGGTGTATCAGGTGATTCTATAAGAATTCCATCTTAGTTCTTTAATTGTGTTTTAATATGGATCCTTATTATTATTATTTTATTATTATTAGTGGTACTATGATACAAGCCGGAAGGTCGCGGGTTCAAGTCCCGATGAGGTCATTGGATTTTTTTAATTGACCTAATCCTTCCGGCCGCACTAGGCCCTGGGGCTTACTCAGCCTCTAACAGAAATGAGTACCAGGAATTAATTAAATGATTTTCCTGGGGAATGAAGCGCGGCCGGCGCGTGAGGCTGACAATCTTACCGCCAACTTTGAGCCGACTGTCAAGGTAATGTGGGACCCTTAACGTCTCACAACCCTATGGGCCTTCACGGCCTGTTATGGGGATAGCTTTACTTACTTTTTTACTTACTTTTTACTTTTTTTAAAACTTATATATATATGTATATATATATTAGAGTTTAGATTTAACACTGATATTATTAATGTAGTTTAGTCTTAAAATTTAAAACTTGAAATTTATTAATTGAATTATATACCTTAATTTTAAGAGTTGGTTTTAAACAAGCTTAAATGTGCTAGAAGATTTTGTTCGTCGTTTTCTTGTTTTGGTCCATTTCGTGGATGGTGTCTGCTGCCTGGAGTGTGTGTGGATTACATGTTTAAATCTACATGAAAATATGAACTCAGTCGTGACTCGCTCACCCATCTGTGAAGTTGCATTATATATATATATATTAAGTGACCAAATAATGGAGCAAGATGCTCAAGTGCAGTTTTATTTTTCGAAAAATTTTTGTGAATTAAGAATTACAGACAATAGAAACTTTGAGGTTATGTCAGCAAAATTTAACGTAGTCAGAATCAAGTAGTGGGAATTATTCACAGATTCTGTCATTAAAATGTATAGGGTAATTATTAGAATAATTATAGTTCCTGCTAGCATTCCAGCGCAAGCCTGAGACGTCATAAATATTTTCCAGAACTTTTTGTTATGTTTCCACATTATCTGTCTTTCCCAGATAGTTTCTGGAAGGCTGTTCGGTTTTAATTCATAATTACATAATTTGTCAAGAAATATTCTTTTGCTATGACGGAGAAACATGTATGACCAGTAGGACCTGTTTAGATCGAAAATACGTAGGAAAATATTTGCATCCCAGAGGAATGAAGCAGACTTATGTAAGCAATTTATTTTATCAGGTAACGAGGCTAGAATTAAAGTTATCTGTGCTTAGCTAATTAAACACTGCGCCACGAGGACCTATGGAGAAGTGCATGTATATATCCACATTTTCTTGAGCTGGGCACTGGTTCGAGATAAGTGGTCAGCTTCACGCTCCGGCCGCTTTACCCCCGGGAAAGGCGCCCCAGTACCCATTTTATAGAAGGTTTTGTGGATCCCAGAGACGGTCTGGACGACATGGAGAAGTGGAAATTCTTGACCCTACCGGGACTCGAACTCCGATCCCTCGGTCGTCCAGCCCGTAGCCAGTCGCCATACCGACTGCGCTATCCCGGCTCCTTCACGTAAAGAGGAGCGTTGTGACATTTAGAGGTCATCTGTTAGGAAAATGAAACTTTTGAGATTATGGACTGGGAATGTAGCTCGGATGGGGAGACGAGGAAAGTATTCTATATAGAATTCTCATTGGGAGACCTGCTGGAAAGCGACATCTTAGAAGACCGAGAAGGAGATGAAAGGACGACAGAACGGTATATTTTAGACAGTGATATTGTGAAAATGGAGGATGGAGAAAACCGGCCAGTATTAAGCTTTTGTATTACCCTTCTTTTTGTACTGTATAATGCAAAAAGGGCTCGTTACGTTTCCTGGAATTCTTAACATTATTCTTACGCCTACCTGTATGACGTAATCCTTCGTTACAAAGAGCGCACTGCCTCCCGCTGTGACTTCAGTATGTTCACATTGTTAGTAGTACGTTACAACACTTATCAGAAACATTACTCTTGTCGCTTTTATGTGTTTTCTCTGACTGAGAGTATTGATCGCCCATTTTATATAGCCGTGTGGACTATCTCTGTTTCTACATGTAAATCTCATTCATAAAACTTTTATTTCATTCTTCTACAGCTTTGTTTCTGATGCAAATGATTGTCACACACACACACACACACACACACACATATATATATATATATATATATATATATATATATTTCTTATGTGGAAGTGTTGGAACGTCTCATTTTGATCTGATAAATTGAAAGATATTTATGCTTTCTCTGCTTTTGCAAGTGCTTTACGTGAAACTTGTTGATAAAGTAATTTTTAAAAATTCTGTCTCTCTGTTATAAATATACACCAATGGAACATAACAGACATATTCATAATTTCCCACTGATGTCTCATCCTTCCTTTTGTAAATTATCATCTCATTTTCCAGGGCAATACAACGAACTTTACAGGCACATTCCTTTCACTACCTACGAAATGTTGTAATACTCAACAAGTTGTTTCGTACGACACTTGATAAAACCTAGTCCACAATGAGGTGACAGTTTTAACAAAGCATAGGACTTGCACTGAATTATGAATATCTCACAACACAACTAACAAAGCGGCCTCCGTAGTCTTGGGGTAACGTTCCCACCTCGTGACTCAGGGTACGCGGGTTCAAACCCGGCGGAGATCGTGGAATTTTTAAGGGCGGAAAAATTCAGGGAACAAGTCCTCCGGGAGGGACTTTAAGCCGTGGGTCCCGTGTCGTAGCTTTACGTCACGTAAAAGAACCTCATGTCCCAAGGGGACCTCTGAGCCAGATTCAGAACATTTCCCGCCCAACAGTAGTCTCTAACGCCTCTGGTAGATGGGGGAAGCATCGAAATACCGCTAAGCCAGTAGAGGCCGAACTCGCTGGCTGAGTCGGGACTGATGGCACGCACCAATACCGGTAGGGTATAGAGACTGGTAGAATATCACAGGGGGACGCACAATGGACCAATATCTGGTCTAAGTGCATGGGGAAACCCACCCTCTCCAATAACAACAACAACAACAAGAAAATATAATTTTTCTAAGAACAGGAAGTTTCTTAAAACATGTCGCTTTTTTCCCCGTCACTTTATTGAAGTATTGATCGCCATTTGTTCTCATGAACGAAACGGGCATTGTCTGAACCGTGGTTACTTGATGTTCCCGTGTGCAGATAAAGAATAGCCAAATGTGTTATCGTTAACTGCCTGGGTTGTGTCTGCATTCAGATATCGCGACTGAAGTACAGACATGCTTCAGAAAGTGCTATGGTTGCATCGTTCAAGTACATTTGAAATGTGACGCTTAAATAAAATTGCTCGTAACTTTACGTATGCCTGGTTCTTGTAGCTTCCTTTCCAACTCGTCTATCACTAAACGTTGGCTACGCCATAGCTCAATTGGCGACCCGGGTTCGATCCAGGTTCTGGTCAAGTGGGATTTGTGGTGGACAAAGTGGCGCTGGGGCGGGTTTTCTCCGAGTACTTCGGTT
>NW_019731271.1:479143-497978 GCF_002891405.2 Cryptotermes secundus | reverse complement strand
AAACACTAAACGTCCCAACCAACAGTAAATATGAACTTCGCATAATTGGTTTACGGGCTATTTTAGATCTTACTTCAACCTATGAATTTCTTTGACTTCACACTCTGTGTCATTTTTCCGCCCTTTAACGTAGATCGTGGTTACTGGACCGGACCCTGAGAAGCTGATATCGGAGACGAAGACACTGAAGGCTGGGCGCCGAGTGACGGATACCAAGGACCGAACATCGCGTGCGGGACATTATGGACCGGAAATAAGGGCAGGATGTTGAGGGTGCTATACTGAGAGCAAGATTTTGAGGACCCTAAACTGGGGTCGAATATCGAACGCAGGCTACTGAGTAACGGATACCGAGGACCGAACATCGGGTGCTGGACATTATGGACTGCAAATTAAGAGTAGGATATTCAGGACAATATGGGTCGCCTGATGTTCGGACACTGAGGCAGGCAATATAACAAAACTGAGGCATGTCAGGATATCACTCCATTGTGAAGCATTCTGCCCAGCCGGAAGTACTATTTCGGATAATAGACCTTGCTTGAGTAGGAAACGTTGCGTTCATTACCTCCGAGACTGCGAGATGACGCAGTGGGAGGTAACCCGGAATAGAAGGCAAGACTCCGTTAGATGGAAAGGGAGACGCCCAATCAATCTGCTGTTTCTAACGTCCTTGCCAGAGTTGCAAGATGCAACACTAGCAGTGTAAGGTCCATTGGCCTTTGTTCCGCACACGAATGTCGTCATTTTACTTCCAGATGAGATCCAGTAAGCGTCAAGATTAAGGCATTTAAAGTCCAATTTCAAAAACTCTAAAGTAACTGATTTCTTTCATGTTCATATAATCCAAAATACTGGATCGATTTCGACAAAACTCGGTATGTCAAACGCGCATTAAATGTTGTCTGATCATCTTCACTGTTGTTTAGCTTCGATTATTTTAAGGGTAATTTTAAATAGATTTTAAGTTAACATTTAGGTACCAGGGCCCTACGCCTTTTGATGCGAGTGACATACCGTATTTACGCATGTATAGGCCGCACATTTTTTGCCAAAAATTCAAGAGGAAAACTGGGGTGCGGCTTATATTCGAAATATTCGAAATCACACTGCATTAAAAAGAAATTATATTCATAATTAGTAATACAGGGTGTAATACTCCTGAAATAATATTCCAAGAACATTATTTTTTCCATAATTTCTGTCTGAAAATTGTGCTGTGGCCTATACACGCAAGCGGCCTATACATGCGTAAATACGGTATTTTGATGAAATTTTAAATAAGCGAATTATTTTAAAAGAAAATTAATACAGTGAGTTCCATTCATTCTGTTTCATTTTGAGATCGGGTTTCGATTCTTTAATTATGTAGAAGTGAAATGGAATTTGGCTATAAATTTGTAAGGATTTGGAAAGAATAAATTATAGTCTGTTTTAACCTATCACAGAATCTACGTAGAGGTACAGAATAAGAAAGAAAATAACCTCGGCTAGGACAGCCGGCCTCCGGACGAAGAACTGAAAGTGTAACTTCCGAAAATGAAGCCAAACACTAAACTGTGACACTTGGTCGGAATAGTTTAGAAATGTATTCAAGAACTCGTACAAATTCGAAGCTGGATGTTGCTGACCTAAATGCAGGCCTACCACACAATTTTAGTTCAAAGTCAACTAGGTACAATTTAACTGAACAAATTTATAATACTCCTCTTTTCACACTGAATAACACAATAAAACCATAAACTTTAAAGAATTTTAACAATAGTTTTACTACTTTCATTCTTTTGGTTTAGATGTAAAAGTCGCACAAATACAAAATAACTCTTTGGAAAGGACTTGTTTATCTAGAAGAAAACCTAAGCGGAAGAAATATTTTTCTTCTATGTGACAGTCTTTTTTTCTCTCTCTCTCAAGAAAACCTTTAACCATAAATTGAGCACGCCTGTACGGACTGTCCAACATAAACTTCTTTGTCCATCAAACCATTTTGCACCACAGTTATGATGAACATATTACATTATGCCCTGGGTGAAAGGCAGAAGGTCCCGTTTCGAGATCAGCTGGATTCAGTGAGAATATTTTTCCCCATGCCTTCTTCTTGGCGACACATGCTAAAGATATACAGTCCCTCTCTGTCGCCCATCATGTTGAGAGTCAACTTGTGCATCTTCGGGGAAAAATTAGAATTCCTCTAATTCTATGTTCCCATGTAACTTCACCGTAGCCACACGGATAGAGAGCACACAACATGGGGTCATGCAGTAAAACGAAGAGCTAGGGGCAAAATGGAATAATAGAGACGAATGGGCGTCTCTCCTAATGGAGGCTAAATTTGTTAGAGAACCGTAGAGTCAAGAAGCAAGTAAATAAGTAATAAAAGTTATTTAGATTAAAGGGAATTTTATGAAGATATTCTTTATGACATTTTTTTTCAGTTCTTCTATTGTGGCGTCTCAGATCTTCGGTGTTTTTCGATTAATAGTGGTTTATCGTTTTTCAGCGGTAATCGCGATAATAAATTGTCTCTACTGCTGAGTAGGGTTTCATCAAGTGGCGTATTATGTTGATAGTGGTTTAGACATGTGAGTAAAGAAATTGTATTCGTAACAAATAAATTTCTGGATGAATGGAGATTATATGATTTTGTTCACGGTGTGTTCTGAGAAAATATATTAATACTTATTTGGGGAAGTGAGTTAACATTTTTATTAATTTTTGTTTCTTATTTTTCCATGCAGGCATTGTCTCAAGCACCACTGTGGTGCTTCAAACTAAGCATTGCCCCGGGCTTGTAGACCCCTGAACCGTCACGAAAATTTGGTGAATCACTGCTGAAAAACAATTCAGTATTTCAAAGGCAAAACAATGATAGTAATGTTGAAATGTATGAACATTCTGTTTTTGTTAGAATAAACATGGACACTGCGTTGTCTCAGTCCAGGCTTTTACAGTCATTAACCAGCAAATGTGAAACTATTTCATATTCAAGGACAAATAAATCAGCACACGATTCATATATATATATTTTTTTCCCCCCCAATTTCCCTTCCAGCCCATTCAGGGCCCTGGCCTTTAATTCAGTTCCATAATCATTTTTCACAGACGGTAGGACTCTTTGGATGAGTGATCAGCTCGCCACAAAGCCGCTACCTAAACACACGACAACACAGAATAAACGCATACACACACATCACACATTAAACATCCATGCCTTAAGTAGGATTGGAACCCACGATCCCAGCGTCTGAGCTAGCGAAGACAGTTCATGCCTTCGACACAAGATTCATTATTACCATTTGCTAATGATGAGGTCACGCAACTCGACATCGTAGAAAACAAAATGTTGAAGCCAACACAAAATGCCAGTACTGAAACTCGCAAACGAAAGCTGTAGTAACGTAGGAACGCATTTGTGCGTGCCTTGCGCCGTTTTGCTGCGGAACATGCTCAGGAAGGAGTTCAGTTATGTCGTCGTCATAGAATTAGTCTCTTTTGTCTGCAGTATTATTATAAAATCTATCCAAATTTGGTCATTTTAATCCCTTTTCTTTCATAGGCTCTAGAACAGTGCACGTAGTGCTTAAGGCATAGCGCTGTATGGGCCTATGTTTGTTTGTTCCCTCTATTTTCCTGTAGGTAGGATAGAGCCCTAACGATGGGCTCATCCTCCTATCTAAGGGACCCTACCTCCTGTCTGAATGGATCACTTAGAATGGGGGGGAGATTTCTGCTGAATATTTTTGTGGGTTTAATTTTGAAGGCCAGTTTCGATAATGCGTCTTTTTGTCATGCTGGTAGATGTTGCTGTTCAGCGTTGTCAGTTTTCTGTATGATGATGATCCTATAACATATTCGGATTTTAGAAGGTCTTCATCAGGTAGATGCGTTTGGGTAACTGCTGCACTGTATTACTTTCTCTACTTCATTGGTTTAAAATTTAGCTGAAATTAGTTCCAAATCATGCTCGATTTTTATTAAAGCACATTCCTTTTTTTCTTTTCTCAGTTGGAACTTCATGTTTATGCGGGCACGCCGTAGCGTAGTTGGATGAGGCACTATGCTACAAGCAGATTCGATGACCGATGAGGTCATTGGATTTTTAATTAACCTAATCCTTCCAGCCAAACAATGCCCTGGCGTAGACTCAGCCTCTAACAGAAATTAGTACCAGAAATCTTCCTGGGGGTAAAGGGCGGCCTGTGCGTAAGGCTGACAACTTCACGACTATCTGTAAGCCGATTGTCTAGAGAAAATGTGGGAGCCTCGACGTCTCGCAACCATATGGGTCTTCACAGCCTGTTACATGGATAGCTTTACCTTTTCTTACTTTCTGTTTCCAGTATTCCGTAGTTCTTGTAATACCCAGGAACATGGCAAGAATTTACGCTTGTAGGATTGCTCCTGGAAATTAAATTAATAACAAGTACAACAGTACGCCGAAGTGTAGTTAATGTGAACTGCTGTTTGTGGGTTATTTGTTTGATTACACTTGAATCTTCCCCCCTTAAGTCTATCAGATTCTCTTGCACAGGAAATAAGAGACAAATATAAATGCTTTATAGTTCGAGTGGCTTTCTTGTCTTTATGAGCTCTTATTTCTAAGTGGTTTTGAGTACTTTGGCAGCGAAGTGGTTTGATAAAGGACCGTAACTGCTTCCCTCTTCACCGATATGAACGACCCTTTCTGAAGATTCAATTAATTCAAGTAGCATTACTACGTATCTTATAATAAAGAACCTCTCGAATATAGGCAGTTTAAATAGTAAAAGAAACTACAGGAGTAACATTTTCTCTGTTGCAGTTCTTGAGTATTCAGTTGCGTTCATATTGTATTCTTACTCTTCAAAATGAAGCGGATTGGCTTGCAGATTGATACAAAACTTCCTGCAGGACAAATCGGACCGTCGTACACACACACACACACACACACACACACACACGCACAAAATAGACGATATATTTACATAGAGAATCTTATCATTATGTAATTTGCTTCATTCCCATGAGGTAACCTACTAACAATTTCTTATGAGGAGTTCTATTTTCTGGGACACAGAGCAGTTTAGTCCGTTGAAAGTCAAACGACGTTCCGAAGAAGGATGTCGCCTCCATCTACTTGCGAGCTACTTTCACTCTGATTTCTTGTTTAGCTTATTATTCGGCTCTGAAAATGTAAGCGAAATATTGATCCGAAACGTCGGTTGACCTTCAAAGGACTGAACGGGATTACATCCCAGAAAACAAAACTCTTCATAACCACCTCAACGAGAACCTCAAATCCAACAATTTCTTATGCTTCCGGAGTTAAATGGGAGTTAGTCTCTTTGTGAGAGCAGTCCTACTTCAGTTGCTCCCGTTCTGATAATTTAACCGTTTTGGTTTATTTGTAAACTGAAGTTATTTGAGTTTTAATGTTTGGAAATCACTTCAACGCTGTAGAAACGCTTCTTATAAGCACCTGCATGAAAAAAACATTTAAAACTCGAATGAAGAATGTCATTATACAAGAATGAAGCTTCATTCTATAAAAAAAAACTTAAATTGGGAGACTGAACTAACTACGTGTACTCAGAATTAAATCCAGTTCGTTTCTGTATCCTTTAAGAAACTTGACAATAATCGAACTCCTACCTCGGCATTCAATAGCTAGCAACTTTGGTCACGGCCTGAGAAAAATCTTACAATAATGGATGTTCTTACAATAATGAGCTCGTATTTCAAAGTTAATGTTTTCAGCGTCTCCTTTTAACCCACAGCAAAACCTGCTAATGACTATATAAATTTCATGGTATTATAATTTATCTGCAAGTTCGAAATGAACCGACGTCATTGAAAGTCGCAATTCAGTTATACTTTTTTCAAGTCTTATTTTCTTCTGAAGTTAAATATATTTAAACACGCTTTAAAGAAGAAGCTTCTCTGTTTCTTTTTAATTCTGTTCCCACCTTCATGAAAACATACATCTCCTCCTTTACAAAGATCTTTCTGTTAATTCATTCATTCATCAGTAATCTGTCAGACGACAGGTCCACAGTCTCTTCCAAAAGAGTTCCTCCACTTAATGCGATCTAGAGCTTTCTCCTTCAAGTTCGTATAGCAACAGACGTGACCAGAGTGGTTTGAAGGGCTGTTGTACTGCGATGTGGAAAGCAAATGGAAAAACTTTCTGTTAATATCATGTGGAAAATAAGAGTTATTAATCATCAGAACCAGACGATATCCAACAATATATTCGATAGACAAAATTCGAAGGTGCAAAATGCTAAAGAAGGCCATATATTTTATATAGTCATCAGTCATCACTGAACTATAAAGTGTTAATTAATGTGTACCATGATTTACATGTTGTGCTGACATATTGATAAATTTAAGGTTAGTTCTGAATTAATATCAGCATATTAATGGCTACAGAAACATTGTTATTGTTTTCTTATATACTTATTTTTTATTTTCCAGTCCTTCATGGTTTTAAAAGAACTGAGGTTCAACATAAATTAAATGAGAGATTTTCCCATGTTCTTTATGGTTATGATACAAGATCTCTTGCTGTGACAGCATGAGGTAAATCGACCGTAAATATTTTACCGTATTGCTAAAGGTGACTAAACAGCGGCCATTGCTTGGTAACGCCTCCAAAATACACTCAGGCAACAATAGAGGAAAGGGGTTTTCTGTGTGGTCCGTGCCTAGAGGTTATAAGCAAGGTACTATCCGTGTGGAGGCGGGGTGGAATACCTCCACCGTGATCCTGCGAGTCATAGGAGGCGACGAAAAAGGAAGTTTCAAATCTGAGACAGTAAAATATGGTCGCGAGTCCCAAGGGACTCGGACCCGAGAGAGACTGCACTGGCAAGGGCCAGCACCATATGCAAGAGACAGATCAGTCCTCTCTTCAGATAGGGCGCCCCACTGAAACAAGACCGTTACTGTCAAAGAGTAATAAATATCTTGTCATGAGCCCCAGATGAGGCTCGACACCAAAACTTAATGACTGACTGATGGTCAGTCGCAAAATGAATTTGTCTTTAATTCTGATCAGTTGTTAGTCAGTTCTGTACGGAAATCTGTGAATAGAGAACTTGAGCCGGAGTTAGAGGAATAGGCATTGTTGGGACCGTTACCAGGAAATGTCTAATAACAGACTGAGAACACTATACTGAGTGCTGTAGTGAAATGTAGAATGTGGAAATAGTTATTTGTAGTTACGATCCGTAAGTGGTCAATAAATCCAATATCTAATCCAAAACCCCGTCTGTAGTCACACACACTGCTTGACAGTGTTGCCTGAAAGCAAAGTACTGCAGGCAATTTTCGGACCTGCGAAGAGTGAAGTAAGTGGGTTATTTAAGAAATTTACTTGGTTTGACAAGATAATTGATACTTTCGGGATAATGAAGTCTAAGATGTTAAAGAATTTTGATGGAAAATCTCTTGAAACATTGTCAGCTGGAAAACAAAAATGGATGTTAGGGATGTAAGTTGTTGAGTATTGGCGGCGGGCGGTATTGGTCCTGTCCAGTGGCAGGGTTTTGTATTATCGGTGCTGAACTTTCGGGATATACTACCAGAAAGTTCCGGAGGTTCATAAATAGCTCTCTATATACTCATGTATTTTGAGTAATTTACTGTAGGGAACTTTCCAACCAAAATTCCGTTTATAAATTACTGATCCTTCTGTGTTCTGTTTGTCCTGTTTATCTAATTCTATTTACGTTAATCGCCCAAACAGCTGAGGGGATATATATATACATTTTGAACTCCTTCCATATCTAATTTAATCTATCTCCTTGTTGCTTCGGGGACACGCGGTACCGTAGTTGGTTGAGGCACTATGCTGCAAGCCGGAAGGTCGCAGGTTCAAGTCCCGAGGAAGTGTACTTATTTCTCAATTTACTTAATCCTTTCATCCGGACTGTGGACTAGGGTCGACTCTGTCTCTAACAGAAATGGGTACCAGGAATCTTCCTGGGAGGTAAATTGCTGCCGGCACAGCTCGTAAGGCTGACAAACTTGTCGCCATCTGTGAGAGGATTGTCAACAGAAAATGTGGGAGCCTCGACGTCTCACAACCCTATGGGCCTTCACGGCTTATTGCAGGGATAGCCTTAACTTTTTGTTGGCTGTTTCGTTTCCGGACGTTTCACATCTTCTTCCCTTCAGTTTGTTATCAAACCCCTCCTTTCTATGTTTCCCATACTCAGAGACCAAGTTTCATATTCATATAAAACAGCAGGTGGAATTATAATTTTATACAAAAAAGCAGGGGGGCATATTAAAATTACTGTGAAGTTCTTTTTGTACTGTACCATGATAAGTAGGTCCCTTGTCGCCATGGCATGAGGTTTACTCAGATTCCGAATTGAAGAGACATCCCGTAATGTAGACTCGAATATGTTGAATAGGCAACCACGCGAATGTTCCACGATCGCTGACGCTCCTGTTTGCAGGGCTCTACTTGAACCTTCAGACTCATAAATGTAATATTAACATAGATAAAATTGGATGTCATAAGGGGCATTTTCCTTAGACGGATTTTTTTTTTTGCACGATTTGAGCAACGGAAAAAACTTTGTAGGTCTCGAAATTCTCAGCTAAGGACTTGAATGCCTGAGGAACTATGCGTGAGAAACTGGCACACATTAAGAAAAAAAAAACACATGGGAGATGTGGATGCTTGGTGGGAGGATAATATTAAAAAAAATCTTAGAGAGAACTTGTCTGAAAAATGGATCGGATTTAGGTGGCTCATGATAGAACCCATTGAAAGACCATTGTGGACATGGTAATGAAAGTTTGAATTTCGCACAAATGCGAAATTTCTTGACCAATTAGGATATTTTAAAAGGACATTCTCTGCCGTTTAGTTGTACATGAATTCCTCTCGACGCGATATGGCGTTCGCTCATGACAACATCGTTATATAAACCGCAGATTCATTAATGTTGTTCCCTCTGTAAAAGATAAGTTGGTATGTCTGCAAACGTGGCACTGCCTAATTGCCTGGTCACTGTATAGGCTTAATGTTAGGTGACGAAACGAATTTGGGGGGCGGGGTTTTCGAAAGTCATTACACGGCTCATGGATCAAACACAACAATGTTTATGCTTGCAGACTCTCAACTGCAGAGTGACATAACGTACAGTTTCCGCAGAACATAAGATAAATTGCCAGTCCACACGCATCGCCCCAGGAGACAACGCCCATGTTACTTCCAGCAGGTCTGTCAAAAGCCCACATTTCATCAATGAAGCAGCTGTAGTTTCGTTGCAGGAAAGAAGAAGACTATGTTTATAAATAATGGTATAGGAAATAAGCAACATTTCATGTCTAACGTCTCAAATCACTTGCTTATTAATGCGATGAAATTGAGGAGGTTATGGTAAGCGACACTTAGAGATCGCATGTTGAAACAAAATTATTCTGAAAAATTTTTATGGAGAAATCTGTTAGAAGTCAGAGAAGGATATTGGATGATACATTAACTCTTTAAAGTCTGAATTTCTCCCAAATAAATTATAAATATTAACTTCATACCTCACAAGAAAGACATTACGTTCCCACTACAAAGATCAGCCGGTTTATCCTGTTTAGGAAAACATCACTGTTTAATGTGAGAAACATATGACACACACAAATACACTCTGCGTGCAAAACTAAGAGCTTTGATATGTTAGAACAGTGGTTTTCAACCTTTGTGAGACCGCGGCCCGGTAAATTATTTTTTATAAGACGAGGGCCCGGTATAACTGATGCCGAGGCCCGATACCGGGTCGCGGCCCGTCGGTTGAGGAACACTGTGTTAGAGCATATGGTACATATAACGAATGTATGAGGGGTGGGCCTTCTTGGCCCTTGCACCGCGACCACAGTGATCTATTGTGCCTTTATATGGTACATATAGGAAGCACTCTTCTTTAAAATCTTAAGATGGATCTTAGAAAACAGGTTGTGGGGAGGGGAGCTAGGAAGGCAGGCTTGGGTTGCAATGAGTTAGTTAGTTTCTTGTTCTAATTTTATAACAGTAAATTAAAGGATGAGGAAACTGGTGAAAAGGGACAGACATGCTGGAGTACGGAAATATATACAGAATTTCTGAAAGTGTTTCTCATTGATACAGAGCTAACATACAATAACGAAGTAACAAATTAAATAACAAACCTTATGGAATAGGGTCAATCTTGAGAATCTAATAGTTGCTTAGTTGCTCAAGAAATTCACAGCATTTTATGGAATCCGAAAATTCGTTATGTTCCCAGGTCTCGCCATTTCTCCCTAAACTAAACCAAGTGCATCAAATCCATGACCTCCCACCATATTTATTTAAATATATTCTAATTCTATCCTCCCATCTACTCCCAGGTCTTCATATTCGCTTCTTACCTTCAGTCTTCCATACCAAAAATTCTTAATGCATCTCTGATGTGCTCTGCCCACCACATCTTCCTTGATTTGTTCGTAGTAATAAAGTTAAGATAAGGACACAATTTGTGAAGCTCCTCGTGAAGCGACTTTTTCCAGCCTCCAGTTACTTCTTCTTAGGCTAATAGTTCTCTCGCACAACTTGTTCTCCCCTTAATGTGAGAGACCAAGTTTCACGCTCCTACAAAACAACAGGTAAAACTACAGTCCATATATGGAATTCTCTCAGCGTTTTCCTCCCATTGAACCTGTGAGAGAATGTAAGTGCCTCTGGAGATGTATAAGCACTCATTCAGAGCTAATGTTACTTCAGTGTCGAGAGAAATAGAGGCTGTGCACTCAGGTTTACGAAAGCTGTGAAAGTGTACCACTTCAGTATACCATTGTCGAGCTTTAATGCATGTTGTATAAAATGAAATAGGTCATAAACGAGCTAGCAGCTTTTTGTTTCTATGTATGTTCATGTTCTGTGAGTGCTATTATTACCGTGATAGGGGTATGTATCAGTTTTTTATTTTTAAGCATGAATTGTGTAGAATTTCAGGTTCTCACAATAGTGGTTATGATAATTTCTGTCTCTTGGGATGTAACATTTTGTAGTCTGTTAAAAGTTAACCAATACTTCGAGGGAAAATATCACTTCCTTGTTAGGGATTGAAGAATAAGAAAATCTGAAAACCAACATGAAGGAGGCAGCTTTCCTCGAAGACTTTTCTTCTTTAAAGTAGGTTTCTTGAAGATGTCCTTACACACAGGTTAAGCAAAATCATTTTCGAGAGTTCTAATCTGCCTCTGGAACCACTGGAATAGTCCAAGTACACATAGCTACGTACGTATTGCAGCTGTAATAGCCTTATCAATTATATGTTTACGTGAATTTATATGTCCTTGAAGGCCATGCACATAAGGCATGTCTGAGTAAACTCTCTCCGCATATGCCTCCTGGAAGCTTGAAATGTTATCAGCAAAAAATACGATTAGGTGTGGCGTGCTGAAATATGTGTGTCATTAATCACAGCGATAGGTCAGCAGTTCTCGCTGACACTGATGCCCATTTTTCTGAAAAGAACACCCCGGCTGGCAAAATCGTAGTGGCAAGTCCAAGGGCTATTGGAAAAGTGCGGTCTCAAGGTACCACGGCCGCTGTTAACATTCATCAGAACCTAAGGTGTCTGTTGATTCACTAAACAAAAATTGTAGAGGAATATCATTAGATATAATATACAAGTTTCCTGGAAAAGAAGCACTGTAATGATACCTGAAAGATAGAAAACTGTTTGTGTATGTACACACACACACACACGCTCAGTGCTGTGTTTCTAGAATTTGTATAATCCTTGCTGCGTAAGCCACAAATATTTTCGTGTGCACACTGACTACAATCAACGGATACAAAAAACCTAGAACCGCTGTTTTTAAGACTGAATATAAATGGAAATTCACAGGTGGATCCTTCTGAAATCTATGGATGGCGATTGATTGCTGAGTTACTAAATAAACAGAAATATGTTAAATATTATTTCAACTGGAGAATATTTTTCTTCATGGTCGAAATCTGTAGGAAATATATTTCGCTTTGGTTTAACCTGTCCGGCAGAGCTGTTGAGAACTTCACATATTTGGCTCACAACATTAATATTTCGACAGTGTTACTGAATTAATGCAATCAATTTCGTACATAATCTCTCCAAACATTTCCCTAATTAACGAGGCACTGATCATAAGTTGTTCCGAAATAGCATAGATATTTTTCCCTAAATATGCATACATTAAATTGCCGCTTATTATGCCTGCAATTAGGGCTCCCTACACATTTAAATTTTTATTTAAATAATTCCATTCTGAGACATATTCGTATAATTTCCCATGAAGAGAGATTTTCCCTGGAATTAAAAAGCATGCAAAGAATTCCTGTATTGATACATTCAGTTTTCTGATGATTTCAAACGGACCGTGGATATTTTGGTCATGCGTATTGAGATAACATACGGGAAGACATACGATTTTGAACTGAGTTGTCACACGTATTCCCCGAGTTCAATATGCTCTTAATTTCTTCATGAATGAAAGTTATGTTTTTGTCGTTGCCAAATATTTTAAATGATAGAGATATCAGAGATACGATCTACTAAATTTCTTGACAAAATTGTGCCAGGAAATAGGTCCGTAGATGACTTTATTGCTGACAATGACAAAAGTAAGAGTGAGACCGTATGGTCTGTACCTCAAAAGAAAATACATTTTCGTTAAATATATGTCGACATTATCATCATCACCGCCATCGCGAAATTTGTCAGGTTAACTAATCTCTGTTAGTCTTGGTCTCTACGTAGTTAATTAACCGCCCCAAGTCGCTTCGGTACGTTGCTTGGTACCGGAACTACGTCATAATGAAACATTTCCGGATTAAACATATGGATTAAGTAGAACAATCCATTTCTCTACTATAATACATTTTACTTCGATCAAAGTTACGCATGTAATTCAATGAAGGCTTCGTACGAGTATACAGAGAACGGTGATTAAGCCATGTGATATAGGACTTGTCAAAGCAAGGATATGGGCTCTTGAATAACCCTCACCGCTATCATCAAATTCACTGTGCTCTTGATTAATGGAAACTTATACTTAATTGGCTAGTTATTACGACTTGTCATACTTCCGGTAATAACATCCTTGTAACTGATACCCCGGGTTCATAAACTGGCTTCTGAAGCGACAACGGGTTGATGAACCAGAATTAAATTCACGATGAAGTTAAGAGCAGACATATTTCGGGGAATGTGTATTTTTACCTCTCAGTTCACAAGTATTTTGAGTTCGTATCTCCCATTTAAGTACGTGAATACGTACTACGAGTATTAAAATTTACAGTATTCCGTAATGTTACGTTTTGTATGGACGCGTTGAGCTCTTACGTTAATGGAAGGATAAAATTTAATACGAAGAGTTCTATCAAGAATGTCTTATTCTGGGACGTGGCGCCGTGTAGATATTGAATAAGCCAACGTTACGGAAGAACGCATCACCTCCATCTTCAGGGTAGAAGGAAAAAAGAAGAAATCCGCGAGCGAGGAACCAGCGTGAGCAGGTGGCTGCACCCTGAAAATGGAGGCGATGAATTCCTCCGAAACGTCGGTTTATACAATATCTACACGGCGCCATACCCCAGAAGACGGCATTCTTCATAGTCATCGCCGTGAAAACCTAAAATCTTACAGAGTTCTATCGTCTGCGATATACATGTAACAACATGTAGTCCAGTGAAAGTCAATAGACGTTTCAGAAGAAAAAATGCCTCCGTCTTCAGAGTCTAAATGTAAGGCAAACGAGAAACCAGCATGAAGCCGGCAGCAAGCTGTACGTTCCTCCGAAACGTCGGTTGACATGACGTTATATTCAAGGAGACAGAGATCTTCATATTCCTCGCTCTGAGAATGATATGTACCTTCGAAGAGTCGACTAACTATCCCCGTACTCTATGGCTTTATATCCCAGATGATAGAATCTCCAGAGTCACCGCCGTCACCGCTATGAGTAGTCAAATCCAATATAGGGTGTTTGAGAACTTAAAAAATATTTGGGCTTAAGAGCGGGGAAGTAACAGGAGATTGGATTTTATTGCATAATTAGTTTCACTTTCTATAGGCCCCACTCTTTACAGTGGCGTTGGTTTATTTGTATTTATATGTAGTCGTCAGTGTGTGTATGAGCATTCTTTCAACTGGCTGACGGGGTCAGTTTTAGCACAAAACTAAAGGACTCCCGCTTTATTTCTTTCAAAATTTCTAGTCTTGGTGTAATGTAAAAATAAATGACTGATGTCAGAAAACAATATTTGAAAATCCAATGAGCTGGGCTCTTCGCTCTTGAACTCAACAAAATAAAAAAATATTCGGTCGCTTATGTGGGCAGTGTCAAAATGATTTTATCTTTTCTTTGGTTTTCCTCTTTACGAATTTTCATGCTCATTTTGTCATCATTCATCTCTATAGGCGTATGGGTCCAGTGGAGGAGGGAGACATCTGTTGTGGTTGAAGTATGTTCGCATTAATTTACTTTCATATTCCAAGCCTAAGGTAGTTCTATGCAAGGGTTGCTACAAGGAATGAGGGTAGTATGCAGGTGTTTTTTTTTGTTCGTCCTTTTTTTCTTCCTCCGTTTTTTCAGGACCCCCTGAAGTTAAAATAAATGTTCTTTTCTGACCCTTTGTCACTGTTCGTGGAAAGGAGAGTCTCTGAGGTATGGCATCTCTCTTCTTAGATACAAAGGATAGGCCTACCATAATAATATACAAATCAGTTTTTGAGTTGTGAATTACTTCATGACTTCTCTTCTGAATGAGACGCATATGCGATAAGCTTACTTAATGATCTAACAGCATTTTATGGATAATCGGTCTGATAAGGGAAGCTTTTTGAAGTTAGTATCTTATGATCATCTTCATCATGTTCCATCACGAAATTAGTCAGTCCGTGTCGGTTTTTACATGGTAAGGGGGTCCAAACTGTCGTTTTCCGCTGGACGGTGTTTCAGAATTCCTTTGTTTGCAGTAATTTTCTGCCAGTTAGAAAACCGGGTAAAACTTACCCCTGTAAGAGGCCGTGAAGGCCCATAGAGTTGTGAGAGGTTGAGGCTTCCATATCTTCTATAGACAATCGGCTCACATATGGCGGTAAGGTTGTCAGTCTTACGCGCCGGCTGCCTTTTGCCCCCCAGGAAGATTCCTGATACTCAATTCTTTTAGAGGCTGAGTCAAACCCAGGAGCATAGTGAGGCTGGAAGGATTAGGTCAACTGAGAAATCCACCTCATCGGGACTCGATCCCGCGACCTCCCGGCTGGTAACAGTGCCTCAACCAACTACGCTACCGCGTGCCCCAAAAATATATAGGTAAATTTCATAATTCATTAATGTACATTACGTACATTAAAATAAAGTAGAAAAACAAATTAGAGTTAGTGTCGACACAGGATCTGCTATTTTTAAATCGTCGATTTCTTTCCAAAATCTACAATATTCCATATTATGTAGTTCAAGAACAGAATCTAATTAATGTTTTATTCGTGGAGTATTTTTTTTTCAGGAATTCATAATTTTAGCATAATTTTATCACGCAGAACGCAACTAAAGAAAGATACATATTTTGTAGTTAAGATAAAGCCTATTGCAGCGAATTAGATAACACGTGATATATCCTATATACACATAGGTTTCATAAAAATCCCTTTTTTTATTTTACTTTGCTGTCAGTGTAGAAGACATGGCTTAGAATGGATGAAAAGGATTTGGAAGGAAATTGCAGTGGCATAATCGAGATATTTTCCAGGAGGGACTGAGGTAAACAAAGATACACCTCAGTCAGGAGAGCCGGTGTGAAGGCCGAGATTTGAATCAAGCACCTTGAAAATGCAAACTCAGAGACTAATCACTGCACAACCTTGTTCGATTTCAAATGAACAAGAGGCCGACGTATAGGCCTATTCAGCATGTAGAGCATCTCCTACTAACTTGAGTTTTCAAATGAAATACTTTGATAAATTTGATTTGTGAAAACAGCACAGCAGCCACGAGCAAACCCTGGAAGATATAAAGAACCTCCACATCAAGATAGACAGGTGGCACAATATCAGCCCCATACAAGAGGGACGATGGGAGGACGAACACGAGCCTGCATGGTTTATGAATTTTAATTATTGACAATGCAAAATTTTTAATTAGCATTAAGAAATTTTAAATAATTTTTAAAAAACTTTACATTCCCAGGAAACTGCTGTGTTTGTGAAATGTTCTATTTTATGTACTATGCATTGTAACATCTAAGTGTACGTACTTAAGTCTAAACAACTTATGTGAAGGTGGTTTCCCATTTGTAGTGATGTTTGCCCTCTGAAGATGGTCCGCAGAGACCGAAACATGTAAGGGTGTTAAGTTTTTCATGTAGTAATAAACTTACAGGTCACATTGGACGGAGTGATTTATATTTGGAAATACTTTGATTTTGATTTTCCTCGACCTTCATTTATCCCAGTTACAAACGCATTGTCACAAAGCTAATCACGATTCACATATCACACTGCAAAAGGTCATAAATTCTTCTGTCGTGCCTCTTGTTAAACATTCGCCATATCGATAGAGAACTGTAGGCCTGCTGTGTGTTGTGTTCAGTTTACGTATTTTGCACGACGAGACTCTTTGTGGGAAGGAGGGGTACAGGGGTTGTATTTGTATTTGCTGTACACGGTCAAGGCCAAATTTACTCTTTCCTTCCACGTCTTTTCATACTTTGTTGTCGCCCCAACATTGGACACTGTGTAACCTAACCAAAGGGCCGCGCCGTAGCTCATGCGGTTAGTCGCTGGCTTCCCACCGCTGCGGCCCGGTTTCGATCCCGGGTCTGGTCAAGTGGAATTTGTGGTGGACAAAGTGGCGCTGGGGCAGGTTTTGTCCGAGTACTTCGGTTTTCCCTGCCAATCTTCATTCCATCAATTGCTCCACAATCACCCTCACGTATCATCTGGGGCTGGCACAATAGGCCAGAAGTGGCCGTAGTTCAAGGGACTTAGTCCCACCCCATTAGCAATAAAAAAAAAGCTAACCAAAGCAGTTTATAATGCGTCAATAAATAGCCTCAGAATCGTTTAGTTCACTAGTCCTGATTATTGTAAATATCACTGAATCATAGAATGTTACGCCATGCAGTGTGGTAGAAAGGAGACAACGTTTCGGAGGAACCTGTTTTCTTTATTTTCGGGATGCAAGATGGTGACCGGCCCGGACACGGTAGCCTTGCGGTCTAAAGCATATATTATCTACGTTCGCTTAGACGCTGGGATCGTAGGTTCGAATCCCACACAAGATATGAATGTTTGGTGTGTTTATGCGTTTATTCTGTGTTTGTGTTGTCCTGTGTTTAGGTAGAGGCCTTGCAACGAGCTGATCACTCGTCCAAGGAGTCCTACAGTCTTTAAAATAACCATGAAATTGAAAATCAGTGGCCAGGGACCAAGGGGACTGTAGAGCCAGTAAAAAAAAATTGGTAGCCCTCAGCTACCTCCAAATCACTAGCAATGCACGGTATCACAAAACAGAAAACATTGATCTTCATATTCACCGCTATGGGAACCTCAGGCGTCATTTCAATATCCTATATTACAGGTGTAGCTTCCCTTCTGGATTTTAATTTTTACGAATATTGAAAACGAGACTTTGCCGTCATGACCACTGTGCACGTTCCTATGGCAGTGGACGTCTCATCAGCTGAAGAAGATAGATGAATTGGAATAATCATTCACATGTAAGTGGGTGGGCCTTGTGTCTGGCTTGTATGACAGAACCTTCAAGTTATTGTACAACACTCTGTATAGATCCAACCAATAAGAGTTCGCTCAGGGCGTGGTTTCTGTCACATTAAGATCAGTAATCTTTTTCTCTTCTCCTCCCCCTCATTATCTAGCAGATACCGACTTCCCACCGCAATGCATCACGCCCACGCGTCCACCGTCGGCAGCCAATTCGGGTCACGGCGCAATTAAAATTGCAATTATCGTTGAGATCCCTGCAAACTAAGAACAAAGGGATGCATTGTGGGTGGTTTACGTGAGCTATACTGCAGACTCCCGTGGGTTTACAAAGGATTATGATAAATAAACCACAAATACCTCCCGAATGGTTCTTCTGACGTGAAACAAAAGAAACAGCTGTTTGCGAAAACGACATTTAGGCATTTGGGATCAAGCTGTGAGTTAGTGAAACAGCGTGAGATTTTGTGGACTAGTGAGTTTGCGAAATAGTGAGTGGGTTGAATGAGCGAATGAGTGAGGGTTTTAACAGTTGAGTGGACGAGTTAATATGCTGGTGAGTGAGTGAACTAGTGAGTTAAAGTAATTTACTTTGATGAAGGAACTGAAACCGAGTAAATGAAATACCGATTTAGTGAGTGAGTTAGTGGATTAGTGAGTGAGTTGGTGACTAAATTTTTGAGTGAATGAGTGATTAGGTGTGTTAGATAGTGAAGTGGGGGTTGAAAGCTGAGATAGTGACTCAATACTACATGCAGGCTTACATAAATTGGAAATATCCCTTGAATGCATTTCTCGTAGGGGCAATTCGTTTTTGTCTTCCTCCAATCTTGGACTGAGTCGATCACACTGGTCGCGAGGTCTAAGGCTTGAACTGTCTTCGCTTTCTCAAATGTTCAGATAGTGGGTTCGAATCCCACTCAAGGTATGGAGGTCTGTATTGTGTGCGTTTATTCTGTGTTTGTATTGTTCTGTGTGTAGGTTGCAACTGGTTCATCCCCCGTCCAAGGTGTCCAACCGACCGTGTATAAGATGAAGAAACCGAAAAAGCGGCCAAAGCACAACAAAGGCTTGTAGAACCACAATAATAATAATAATAATAATAATAATAATAA
>NW_019731271.1:473052-478959 GCF_002891405.2 Cryptotermes secundus | reverse complement strand
TAAGCAAGTTGAAATATGCTCTTCACAAAGCTTAGAATTTTATTCTGGTTAAATATGACTAATCTGTACTGTAACAGAAAATAATTCCATAAAATATAACCCTTTTTGAAAAGCTAACAGTTGTTCAGATAGTGCAGAAATTGCGCTCGGTATATGGAGCCGAATTTTCGTTATGGTATTCACAATATCCCACTACTATTCCCTGTCTTGAGCCACTTGAATCCTGTTATATTCCATTATCCTATTCAAGATTCATTTTAATATTATCCTCACATTAACTATGCATAGTTCGCCCATGTGAGCTCCTCCTTTTAGTTTTTCCTACCAAAATTTTGTATGTATTTCTCACCTCCATGTATTTCTCCATAAATATTTGGCTCATAAACACGGGTTCTGTTAGTGTCAGTATTTTGTAGGGGATAATGGTAACGTAAGTAGATCCTACTTATCTCCACGTCGTCCAGACCGGCTCTGAGGTCCACCCAATCTCCTATCCAATGGGGTCTCTTCCCCGGCAGTAAAGAGGCCTGGGCCTTAAGCTGACCACTCACCTTCAGCTAGTGCTGAGGTCAAGAAAACGTGGATCTGTACATCCACTCCCCCATACGCCTTCATGGCCTAGTGCTTAATTCATTGAGCACAGGGACAACTTATAACGTAGACCCTGTTTATTCCTCTGTATGTAGTTAACAGGCCATGCTAAGCAGGTTATTGTAGTGGTAACCACAAGACTCAGGAATATTAAGAAAGATTTTAGTTACTGTGGTTGTTATGGTTACTATAAATACTTTTGTTTACAACGGTTACTCTAGTTAATGTTGGGTATTGTAGTTCTTTTGCCGGTCACATTAGCCGCGCGGTCTAAGGCACGAATTGTCTTCGATCACTCGATCGCTGGGATCGTGGGTTCATATCCCAATCAAGGCATGGATGTTTGGTGTGTATATGCGGTTATTCTGTGTTTGTGTTGTTCTGTGTTTAGGTGGCGGCCTTACAACGGGCTGATCACTCGTCCAAGGAGTCCTACCGTCTGTGAAAAATGATTACGGGACTAAATAAGGGTCCTGGGCCCTGAATGGGCTGAAAGAGCCACTGAAAGAAAAACTGTAGTTATTTTTATTAGGTCTACAACGGTTACTCCAACTTTGGTCACTGGGATTAATATCTGTTACTGTGTTTACTTTGGTCATATGAGTACCTATGGTTACTTTGGTTACTGTTACTATTACTGGTTGCTATGGTTGCCTTTGTTTTGGAAGTGTCGCTAGCATCGCTCCCACCTCACTGACTTGCGCGTCAGCCATGTTGTTATTTTCAATTGTAGGAAATTAGAGGTTAAGAGGGAGGTGTCGTCTCGAAGGACGTTCTTATCAGCGTTCACTAAGAATCGGGCAGTAGCCCGTGAGCTGAAATATGCGGACAGATAAATATATGATCTCCCTTATACGCGTTCATGCGTCGTGCAAATTACACGTGATAAGGCCTGGCGTTCTTACAGCCTGTGTAACATTTGAGATTATCACTGTAGTGAAGATTCATATCTGCACTTCCGCATGATGACAGCATGAAGTCTGGTAGGTAAGAGAGTACAAACATTTCAGAAGGTACCCCGTGGGCCTACCCACGTGCCAGACTGCAGGTTACTGGACCCAGAAAACCACAATCAGCTGACCAAGGCCTCAGGATAGCGTTCGATGTTTTCTTCTTCTTCTTCTTCTTCTTCTTCTTCTTCTTCTTTTTTTTTTGACTAATCCTTGGGCTCCATGATAACGGAAGGAAAAGTTTTCCAGGATCTGAGCAAGTTCAGTAGCCTGGATTTCATGGCTAGTAAATTATTAACCTTGAGAAGGCATAATTACGTACTATCTTTTGGGAAGCTACAGAACTTCTGATAATTTTGTTGACTAGAAGGAGAATAATTTCAGTTTGACGTCGTTTTGTGCAGCCGAGGATTTAGTTTTTTCTCATTTTCGTCATTTTGATATGCGAGGTATGACGCCCGTTTCATGAAATGCATCGCCGACATAAATTGTAAGCGCTGAATTCAGGAATCACGAATGCGTTCCATCACGACGAACCGGAATGCAGCCGCGGAAGGGGAGCCGTTTAACTCGCGGCCAGTGACAATGCAGGAGCCGACCGTACCAACTCCACGTCCCCGGGCGATGCGACACGGGACCCGTTTCCGCAACCTCTCGCTGGTCCTAGACATTTAATTCCGGCCAATTGCATTTCGTAGATATAATTTATAATGAAATCTCTCTAAAGCAGAACGTAAATGCTCTTTGAATAGTTATACTTTTGCGTTATAGGCTAAACGCCATGTAGTCCTTTGAAAGTCAACCGACGTTTCGGAGGAATACGTCTTTTTCATTTTTTACGGTCGAAGAATAAACCAAGCAAGAAGCCATCGTGAAGGCAGATGACAACGATGCTTTTACTCTGGCTTATTGCTTGGATTATTCTTCGAATCTGAAGATGGAGGCTACATGTTTCTCCGAAACGTCGGTTGACTTTCAACGAACTGCACTGTGTTATATACGAGAAGTTATAGAACGCTTCGTAACCATTGTTGTTAGAACATCAGATCCAATAGAAATGCTTTTTGATCGTCAGAATTTATCTTCTTGGATATTATGTATTCTTTTCTTATCCAATAACTTCGATCCATGCTATTCCTGGAATTTACCTGAGAAGAAACATTCCTTTCACAAGTGGGAAATAATTCAGTCCAACCGCAGATACTGTACATGAGAATTAACTTCTGGAAACGTGTAGACCTGTTACTGATTAACAATGTAGTGTTTAGCCTACTTCGTACAAATATATATATAGCAAAAGATTGGGATTTTTAATAAGTTACCTAAATATATATTGTAGGTCTAGGTTTTAGAATATCCTAGTTCCAAGTACGACTAAACAGACTCTTGAGTAGGAAGCCCCCTGATAAGCAAAATGATCAGGTTCCTTCGGAGTTCGTTGTAAGCAGGTTTTTGTGTGGACTCATTTTGGTAAAGTCACTTGTTTCGCTTCGCTATCACATGCCTCTTGGCGCAATTATTGTTTTATGGAGTGTAATTCTGTTTGTTGTATCATGAACCAAAATATTTTAAATATTATTCTAGAAATCTATTTTATTTCTTTGAACGACCAGCGTTATGCGGCAATGACTCCTTTCTGTGTATAAAAATAAAAATAAGGAAGCCGCCTTAAATTCATTACTGTTTATATCCGTTTAAAATTTACAGAAGTACCAGAACTGAGTGTTGTAAGGGTATTGCAACTCCAATGTTTGCACAAGCTGCATGAAAGTGGGATATCGTGCTTATCAATACTCTCAATTCTGTATCTCCGATATTGCTTAATTCTTTTCGGTTTTATTTTGTATTGATAGCATTTACGCTGAAATTCGTTAAGATAATACTAATTCGTATCATCCCAATATACGCCACATCTGCTTTACATGAAGTTCAAACAAAGTTTCATATGGACCGCTTCTGTTGTCTAGTGGTCAGAGTTCCTGCCTACAGACCCAGAGGTCAGGGTTCCATTCCCGGCGCTACCAGATTTTCTGAGAATCAATGGGTCTGGAACGGTTTCCACTTAGCCTCATGAGGATAATTGAGGAACTATTTCAAAGAAATAGCGGCTCCGGTCTAGAAAACCGAAATTAACGGCCGTGGGGATTCGTTGCGCTGACCACGCGACACCTTCTAACCTCTAAAGTTGGCATTAACTTCGCCGACAAGCGGCGGACGCTCGGTCTGTATAGTTCGCTTGCGGACTAAAATCACAGAGTTTCTTTTGTTTCTTTTTGTATATAATATAATATGAATACAGAATATAGCAAGGCCCATTTATCATCAAGATCTGTTACTTTCACTGGAGATGTTTTTCCGTGCAGTGGATGTTTAATGAATTGCAATAAAGGGCTGATTCTTTGCAGTGCTACATCCGTAGCACGGTTATCTTCAGGACACCAAATTTGTATCTGCAAGAAATTGACTTCAAGGTCAGTGGGTAAGAAAAATGGGAAAGAACGCACTTCAAAAATGTGTACACTCATTTGGGGGTTCATCTATCCACTCTTTTCAAGTTTTATAAACAATGCACATTCTGAATGTAATTTTATTTGCACTCAAAGTTCGCCCAGCAAGAAATAAAATTGAGCGTTATTAAGAGAGAGATATGGGCAGATACGGTCAGTTATGGCACTTTACTTGAATAACTTTTCGTGCTATGAAGACATTAATCGAAATCGGACATAACCCTAGGAGGTCTTCATGTTGAAAGCTATAAATTAATCTGTCATAGTAGATGACGTGATAACATTTATTACAATAGTTGGAAGTTAGTCTGCCATTAAATCTACTACATTTAATTTCAGATTCCTCAGACAAGGTTCTCGTTTCTGAAAGTAGTATATACACTCGAATCAACAGCATATTTATACCGTTTTGTATTCCCATTAATTAGCGACAACACTTTTGGTTGTAAAGCGGGCGGAAGTGAACTGTAGTCCTCCGGAATAAAATATATATAGGCCTAAGAATATATCAATCTTTTTCACACGAAGCCGTATGAAAACTATGCATAATTAAACCTATTGCTGCTGCTACTACTACTACTACTACTACTACCACCAGCACCAATCAATATCGAAACAAAACCACGTATCTGACACAAATTTCTGCCCCAAAGAGCAACCTACAGGAACAGCAGAGAAAAGAAAATAGGACTCTATCGGGTGACGGAAAAAGTGACGTCTTTAAAAATTAAAATTGCCAGAACTGTCATATCTACGAAATCGAAAGAAACACAATTTTAATGTTAAAAATATATATTTTCTATTTATTCGTATAATTCATTTGTTGAAAGGGTGTGATGAAGCTACAATTGAATTTACGAAATGCAGAGAATGGCACAAAATTATACAGATTTATATCCATCAAATTTCCATGCTTGGAACGAATATAAACAGCGCACAAAAACCAGAGAGAACAATTTCAGACTCTGAATTCACGGAACAAATAAATAAAAATGTGTAGGCCTATCACAATATAACATCCGACAGTCATCGGCCAATTGAGAAGGCGGGTTCAAGCAGGAATCCAAGAGAATAGGAGTCATATTAACATCGATTTCGACCAAAATAATTGAATTATAAATAAGCTACCTCACTAAATATAATGAAAAATATGTAGAACAAATGCTATAGAGAAAAATGAAACACATCTTGCGTTCAGTATATTCTTCCTCAAATATTACGGTTTACGAGACAATTAAAGAAAAGGACAATATCTTTAATTACATTTCCCAGTCTGTTTATGCAACAATCAGTAAAGGTTTCCCCATCACACCCGAATATAATTGAAATTTCTTTTTCTCTATAATAATAATAATAATAAAAAAATAATCTTCCATCCACTTCAGTTAATAGGACTACATATATACAGGCCTATTTAATTGAAAATATAATTGATCTCTCCGCCAAAGTATTTTATTCTCAGTAATAAACAAATCTACAAGAAATCAAATACTGCAATTGCCTCAATAAATAATGTAATTAAGAGAGAATTAAAAGGAAGTCTTTTTTAAATTTACATTGCTTTTAAATCCATATTTTTTCTTTTGATGCAGTGCCTTATTATTATACGCGTGACATTATCCATATTCAAATGAGCGTTCCTACGGACAGTGGCCAGAAGGTGAGTCAGCTATTGGCCTACAGCTTTGACATTCGCGAGCTGTGGAAAAGCAGAATATTAATTTCAATAATTTTCACTTACATAACATCATCAGAATGTTAGATTATACCTTGCTTTTCCACAGCTCGCGAATGTCAAAGCTGTAGGCCAATAGCTGACTCACCTTCTGGCCACTGTCCGTAGGAACGCTCATTTGAAT
>NW_019731271.1:286959-472988 GCF_002891405.2 Cryptotermes secundus | reverse complement strand
TGCCAATCTTCATGCCACCAATTGCTCCACAATCACCCTCACCTATCATCTGGGGCTGGTACAATAGGCCAGAAGTAGCCGCAGTACAAGGAACTTAGTCCCACCCCACTAGCAATAAAAAAATAGAGTGATATTGGTATAATTAATATATTGAAATCCTTTGCCAAGATACGACTAATGAAGATTCAGAACACTAGTGTGTGTATAACGGTGAACCGTGAAGTGTGTAGATCAGCGGTAGCCCTGTATTACTTGTTAATACTAATTGCGTTAAAGTGGTCAGTAAATCGAATCTTCCAATCCAAACCCAATTCTAATAGTCACACCCACACTTACACGTGACATACCATATACCAATTACAGGCCATAACTACAAATAATTATAACACTGCTCCTGATTTTCACACTTCAGACCATTTCACGCTAATCTCTTCAGTCAATCTGCATTAGTCTCAACGGGTTTAGAACACAGAGATTATAAATGTCTCATTAAATTATACACGCCCAATATCGATGTACTACAGCACATGTGACGTCACATACTAAGTCTTCTAATTTTTTTCTGGCCACACTGCTCTTACCCTGGAAATTCGGAACTTAATTGAAGTCCTTCTGTTACTCATTTCTCCAGTTTATGACTGCCCGCAAGCGACCTTTGTTGTTCCCCACAAATCTTCTGCGCGGACCTACGGAGAACACGTCACGTGGTCTCTATCCACTGTTATGTGACGTCACTGCCTATGCGGAAGTATGTTCACCAAGCCGTTGCTTAGAAAAAGGTTGCGTAACGCCGTCGTTCCACAGCTGCTTGGCGGGGACGATATAGAGTAGCAAACACAGCCTCATTTATTGTTGCGTGTTGGACCTTGTTCGCAAACTGTTACCTGAAAACGCGCTCATCACATCTGTTACAATAATATTTAGAGTAGAATGGTCAGTGTTTCTAATGAGATAATTTGAGAATAGGATGGTAAATGTTAGACTTCATAATTTCATTCTCTGTTCTATTTATATGACCGCCTCTGTGGTCTAGTGGTCAGAGTTCCTGGCTACAGATCCAGAGGTCCCGGTTCGATTCCCGGCGCTAGCAAATTTTCTGAGAAGTAGTGGGTCTGGAACGGGGTCCATTCAGCCTCGTGAAGATAATTGAGGAGTTATTTCAAGGAAATAGCAGCTCCGGTCTAAAAACCAAAATTAACGGCCGTGCGTATTCCTTGTCCTGACCACAAAACACTCTCTATCCGCTAAAGTTGGCACTAACTTCGCCGGCAAGCGGCGGTCGCTCGGTCAGTATAGTTCGTTTGCGGACTAAAACCACCGATTTGTGTTTGTTTTTTTGTTTGTATTCTATTCATATGGGTGTTAGTTCCACTGCCATAAATTAACATTGGAACTACAGTTTTCACCAGATTCTCTTTCGTGCTTTTATTATTGAGCTGTGTCTTTTCTTGTAGCTGGTTGCTGCAAAATGAAGTAATGTTCATGATTGGTTCTTGATTATCTGTTTATTTACGATGCTGTGTTAACTGTTAATTCTAGCCTGTTTAACATTGACTATGGGGCAGCGTGATATTTATATCATTTTATTCGAGAGGAACGACGTTCAAATTTTGGCCGGGATGCAAACTGACCTATGTATACTACTCGTATATTAACTGAGGTCTACAAATTAGTGTAGTCTTCGCAAGCGAATTCTGGAATTGTAAGGCGACCATAAATTAACAACGGTTTTTCGTTTTTAGGTTTTTACCTACCTACCATACAACATCACTCACTCATGGAGCTGAGCCATTCTTGAGAAGCCGTCAATTTTGCAGCTAGTCAAGAACTTCCCAGAATTTTATGGAACCCGAAGGTTCATTACCGTGTTCACAAGAGTCCTCTACTGGCCCCTATTCTAAGCAAGATCAATCCAGTCCTACCACCGCATCCTATCTCTCTAAGATCCATTTTAATATTGTCCACCCACCTACGCTTTGGTCTTCCTAGTGGTCTCTTTCATTCTGGATTTCCCCCCAGTATCCTATACGCATTCCTTATCTCCCAATTTGTGCTACATACCCTGCCCATCTCACCCTCCTTGGCTTGATCATTCTAATTATACTTGACGAAAAGTGCAGCTTATGAAGCTCCTCATTATAGTTTTCGCCAACCTCCCGTTACTCCATCTATCTTCGATCGCAATATTCTCCTCAGCGTCTTCTTCTGAAGAGAATATTTGGATATCTTCATAAATTTACCACTGTATGCGTACAGGCCTAAACTCTGCAGTTGAAACACCATTGTTAAATTGCGTAACAATCAGTCGTCATTTGAATTTAAAATGACTTGAATGCGTAGTTATGGCTTGCCTAATGGACATACGTGCATAGAGCTTATATTAAATGGTTTTATAAAATGAAATTATTTGCTGAGTCTGAAATTCTCACGGCGTTTGCTGTGAAGAATTAAATCTTATGGGGTACAACGCCGTGAATTGCAGAGAAAATTAACCGACGTTTCGGAGAAACACATCGCCTTCTTCATCAGGGACAAAAGGTAAAACAAGCAATAGACCAGCATTAAGAGGCGGAAAAGAAATTTTTACCTGCCACCTGCTTCTTGCTAGTTTCTTGCTTGGCTTACTGTTCGATGCTGAGGATGGAGACAGTCTGGTCCTCCGAAACACTAGTTGACTTTTACTGGNGACCAGCATTAAGGGCGATAAAGAAATTTTTACCTGCCACCTGCTTCTTGCTATTTTCTTGCTTGACTTACTGTTCCATGCTGAGGACGGAGACAGTCTGGACCTCCGAAACACTGGTTGACTTTTACTGCACTACACGGCTTTATATCTCAGAAAACAGATCTCTCTCGATCTTTTCTTTTGGGGGGGTCTCGAATTTCGTTGTGTCAGTACATATGTCACTCTTCCCCTTCTAGGCATATCAGCTACATTCATCTCTAGCTCCAATGCATTCAGTCGCTTAGTGAACTAATTACTTATAAAGAATTACTTTAGACAATTAATTATTGAGCTCAAAATTCAAAGCATGTCTGAGATATAATTTACCATTTCCGAGTCCCATACCATTCATAATCATCTGTCCATCTTATTGACAACATATGTTATTAGGAAGAATACTATCATCCAGAATGTGACGCCTCATAGTCTGGTAGAAGTTCAGCAATGTTTCGGAAATATTTGCTGTCTCCATCTTCAGGTTCAGAATGTGAGGCCAGCAAACAGCAAGCTTGATATGTGACATCAGCGCCAGTAATCGCTTCGCATCCACATATTTCATTTCTCTTTCTGATGATGGGAGTCTCTGTTCCTTCGAGACCCCGCTGTGCTGAGACCCAGGCGCAAGATTATATCTTGCGTTTCTCTGCGTCAGATTTTCTTTCCACCTTCACGTTGCTTATGTCTGTGTATTCGTAATTAGGCTAGAATCCTGAGTCATTTGTTCGCTCCATTTACACTCCTGAAAACATAAATACCAGGAAGAACACATAAATTCTATTTAGACTGTGATTTGAAGGGTATTGATCCCGTGTCCTCTTGTAGACGCACACTGCCGTTTTGGAGGAAAATGATTCCTGTGTAATTCGATGTGCGACACTAATCCGAGAAACCATCTCATTAAGAATCAAAACACTTAGGCCTACATGGATCGCTCCATAGCTCAACCGGTTAGTCACTGGCTTCCCACCGCGGCCCGGATTCGATCCCGGGTCTGGTCAAGTGAGATTTGTGGTAGACAAAGTGGCGCTAGGGCGGGTTTTCTCCGAGTACTTCGGTTTCCGCTGCCAGTTTTCATTCCACCAAATTATTCATCATCACAATCACCCGGGGCAGGCTACAATAGGCCAATCAGTGGCCGCCGTGCCGAGTGGACCCAGTTGGACTCCACCCCCCACTAAGCAAAATTAGGCCTACATGCCAAGAAAACTTTATAATGGATTCTAGTAAAGAGGTCGGTCTAAAATTTAAAAGTAACTTCAAATAGACCCGAAAGCCTATATTCATTCCTCGAACCAAGAATACAGGACAGAATCTTCCTATAAAGAGCTAATAAATCTTTTGAATTTCTGCAGCTCAAGGCTTTTGTTTGGCATCGCAGTAATAGATCAAAATTCTATATATTCCAGAAGTAAGGAGCTTCATAGTCTGTAGCTCTTCTTCGCAAAATGTTAGACCTATTAGAATGACCAAATTTGAAGGGTCTAGCGCGGATATCGGAAATGAAAAAAAAAAAAATTGTATGAGATTTTAGTCGGAAAACGTGAAGAGAGAGACTTAGGCTTAGAAGGGAATATAATATTAATATTGTCACATATTTTATGTGTGACTATAGACGTGGTTTGGCTTGGTGAATAGATTTATTGACCACTTATATGTTGTAACTTCACATAACTATAACACTATCGCTATTTTCACACTTTACAGTTCGCTAAAGCACAGAGTGTAGTGTTCTCGGCCTGTTACAAGACGCCTCCTGGTAACGGCTTTAACAATTGCTATTCCTTTTCCTCCGAGTTCAACTCCTCTCTTCACAGACTCCAATAGAGAACAGTCTGAACTCTAACCTCATCCCTTACTTTTAATGTCTCGGCACGGACAACATAAATAACACAGCTCATCTATTTCTTTCGTGTCTGTTACTGCGGGAATGTGTTTACCGAGCCGTTGCCCAGAAGTGGCCCTGGTATATCCGCGCATCTTTCGGTCGTTGCTAAGCAACAACTCTACACGCTACAATGTAAATGCTAAGGATTAAGGTCTGAAGGCATTAATCGAATTCCACTTGCTTAGGGCGGCTTCAGAAGCTGAAAGTAGATCAGCTGGTGAACAAGTATCCCGCCTATTATGGAACTCAGTGTTTCTTTACCGTGTTCACAAAAGCCAGCAGTTAGACCCTGTCCTTATCCTTCATTTTTTATCCAGACAAAGAAAATCATTTAAGGTCTCGCCGTAGCTCAGGCGGTTAGTCGCTATCTTCTCACCTCGGCGGCCCAGGTTCGAGCCCGGGTCAAGTCATGTGGGATTTGTGGTGGACAAAGTGGCAATGGGGCAGGTTTCCTCGAGTACTTCAGTTTCCCCTGCCAATCTTCATTTCACCAACTCCTTCACGATCACCATCAACTATTATTTGGAGCTGGTACAATAGGCCAGTAGTGGCCGCAGTACCAAGTGGACTCAGTCTCACTCCACCAAGAATAAAGAAAATGTATTCAAAAGGAAATGTTTTCATAAAAATGTCATAACAAACATTCAGAATCACGTCATGGACATGTTGTGGTACTTAGTAAAGCACCACGACATGAAGACGTAAGGGGGGAAGGGGGGTTATAGCTGCACAAATTCTTAACCTCGGCACTAGATGGAGACGAGTGGTCTGTTTCACGCCTCGACAGTTTTGCTCCCCCAACTCCTCCCCCCGAAAGAACCCTCGATATTGACTGAATACAGTAGAAGGATGGATGGAACCCACAGCGGAACTGGACGCTGTGGGAAAGAGAACAATCCATTTCCTCTGCAGGGAAACGAACTCCGCTTCCTAGGCCGTCGTGCCCGTAACCTGCTCGTTCTAATGACTGAGATATCGCACGTAGAGTCATAATTGTGTCCCCCCTATTCCTCTCTCATGGCGTAGTTTACGCCTCTGTAAATATATCGGTCACTTGTGGCGTCGAAGGACCGCCTTTGTGGTCTAGTGGACAGTGTTCCTGGCTACAGACCCAGAGGTCCCGGGTTCGATTCCCGGCCGTACCAGATTTTCTGAGAAGTAGTGGGTCTGAAACGGGGTCCTCTCAGCCTCGTGAGGATAATTGATGAGCTATTTCATGGAAATAGCGACTCTTGTCTAGAAAACCGAAATTAACGGACGTGGGGATCCGTTGCGCTGACCACGTGACACCGTCTATCCGCAAAAGTTGACACTAATTTAGCCGACAAGCGGCGGTCACTCGGTCGATATAGTTCGCTTGATGACTATAGGCCATGGAGTTTGTTTTGTTTTTTGTTGTGGCGTCGAAAATTAGGTCGACTCTTGTGTAATGAATCTGGAAGAAAGTTATCGTTTTTCGAAGGAACTGAGGAAAATCGCGAAACCCTAAGGACTGCATGTGTCCCGGCAGAAATTCGAACCGAAAACTTCCCAGATACGAGTCTAGATTGTTACTGCTACATCGAACTGCCCCGTTTTCCGGTTTTTGTTTTCTTATCATCTCAGCAAATCGCTAGCACTAGACTGCGGTATCTAAAGGTCAGGTATGCAACAGCTTCCCGCATTTATACGTTACGGAATGAGACACGTTTCAAGCTACGATTCATCAGCCATTGTGACAGACCATGTCGAATTGCTTTCATTCATATATATAGGTCCCTCCTCTCATAGCCATCTGCATGTCTAGGCCAGTGTCCGCATTATCTCCCCCAAGACAAATGACTCTCTGTTTCTCGTATTCTCTCTACTCATTGTCGGGTCGCGGACCGCAATTAGCCTATACCTTTGCGTATCTTCTCTGTCCATCTGTCTTTCTTACAAAAAGATGACCTTCAGCGGGGGGCGATCAGCGGCTGAGAGAGTAAAAGGAATGGTATGAATTCCCTTCGATACCTGCATAATTGTTTTCTGTAAAACGGTTTCCAATCCGGAGAGTTCTGCCCAGTCTCCCAGGACCCGCTTGCCAGTCCTTATTCCGAGGCAACCCAATTACGTGCATATCACCATAACCGAATCCTTGAATAAGAAATTTGAAGTTTTCAGGAAGGTGAAATTTTATACTACGGAATTCTGGATTGTGACACCGTCTAGTAGTAGAAATAAAGGAATATTACCAGTAGTAACCGTGGTAGTAATGACGGTGACAGTAGTAAGATGACCTCTGCGGTCTAGTGGTCAGAGTTCCTGGCTAGAGATCCAGAGGTCCCGGGTTCGATTCCCGGAGCTACCAGATTTTCTGAGAAGTAGTGGGTCTGGAACGGGGTCCACTCAGCATCGTGAGGATAACTGATGAGCTATTTTAAGGAAATAGCGACTCTTGTCTAGAAAACCGAGATTAACTGCTATGGGGATCTGTTGCGCTGACCACGCGACACTCTCTATCCGCAAAAGTTGGCACTAACTTCGCCGACAAGCGGCGGTCGCTCGGTCGGTATAGTTCGCTTACAGACTACAGGCCGCGGAATTTCTTTTTTGTGTCAGTAGTAATAGTCGTAATAGTGATTTGTAGTCTATTTAAAAACACTGTCAGGAACTTAGACTGCTGTATTGGCCTACAGGACAGAGTGACAGGATGATAATTAATAATGAATGGTAAGCAATGCAGAAGGAAATCGTCGTGGGCTAATTTAAAACATCCCTGCGTTTCTTAGCGGGACTGAAGAGAATCTCATGAAGTCTCAGTCATGAATCCGCCCGGGCAAGGATTTGAACAGGGCACGTCTGGAACACAAACCGGAAGCGTTATCACTTGAGCCAACTTGCTCAGTACCGCGTGGATGGTTATAAATATGGAGGAACTTGTCATCTTCAGAATTTCCTATCGATGGATGCTTTGTTTTAATTTCAGCGGAACAGGAAATGAGTCTGCCTTCGCAATACTTAGTGTCTACTCTTCCGTGCACACGTGCCTCGAATGTCAGTAGGTTGTTATAAGCAAAGAGTGACAGATCGGTGTATTCACGACACTAGGTAAAAACAGCGTGCCGCTGGAGGTCACCGCCATTTTCTTACTTTTTATCTTCGTCAGCAGAGTGGCAGGAATTCTGAACCAGACGCGTGCTAAGCACATTCTGTGAAATCGCACTAATTCGAACGCTTCTACTGGCTATCATCCTGCTTCTTATTTTGCAGGTTCAGGTAACGGTCTCAGGCATGAGGCTGCGTACCGGCAGTCATTAGTATGATTTATTAATTTTCCTGTTTCTGTAGGAAAACGCGGGGGTCATTTGTTTCCATGAACTCCCAGTTTATAATCGTGCTATACTGCAAAATATAACTAACCATTTTATGTAAGATTTGAGGTTTTCTCGGCGGTGACTATGAAGAATGTCGTCTTCTGCGATGTGGCGTCGTGTAGATAGTGTGTAAACCGACGTTTCGGGGGAACGTATCACCCCCATCTTCAGGGTATAAAAATTCACGAGTGAGGAACCAGAGTGAGCAGGCGGCTGCAGAATGATACTGCAACCACCTGCTCACGCTGGTTACTCGCTCGCGGATTTTTAGACCATGAAGATGGAGGCGAAACGTCGGTTTACAAATACCTACACGGCCCCACATTCAAGAAGACAGCATTCTTCATAACCATTTTATGCTCGAAATTTCTGGAAAATTTACAGATAAGTCTCATAAGAATCTTCATTGTTTTATATTTCTTTTCCCCCCTCCATTTTTTTTTTGGTTTTATATGTGTAGGATACGGCTGAGTTCCTTCGTATTTCGGTCTCACGTGTTCCTTTTGAATGAGTGCCTGCATAGTTGCAATGATAACTAAGAGGGGAAAATCTAAATGCTTGGAGAAAAACCTGTCTCACTGTCACTTTGTCTACCTCATATCAGACACACACTACACTGGAGATGAAGCCGTGCCTCCGCAGTGGAGGGTAGTAATTATATGAACCATGATACTGAGCGTCAGGAGGTTAATTTATATGATAAGTTTGTTTTGAAAATATTACCGATTTTGAAAACTCGTGATGTATTTTTCTCTGAAGCATTCGATGACGTAGGGCTGCTTATTCACGGACCGGTGCATTCACTCCGTATGCAGCATGTCACCGGATATTGTTAAAGCTTACGTAATCGGTAGAATATTTGATAAAAATTATAAATATGAATTTCTTATTTTTTGGATACTATTTTCGTTTAAGAATTTTAGCATAATGGACATAAAATCTGGTCTTCCACATGTAAAATGTTAATATCCAGCTAGTAGTTTCAAACTTTTGCATGCAGATAAGCAGTATTCCATTTCTCCATGTTAAACTACGCCCTACATATTTCATTTTTGGAAAATTAGTAACTTTTGCTTAAAATTGTTAAATTTAGGCTGCAAATGATTTCTTTAATTGACATTTCACACTAAAGACATTGAAGGTACAAGAGGACAGCTGAAAATTTTTGTGATTTATTCAAATCATAGAAAGAACAAAAACATAGTCACAGATGTAAACATTTTTTTTTATAATTGTCAGTGAATTATCACTTACGTAGACTTACAACCAATATAGGGCCACAGTAATGCTTACATATAGATATAATAAGAACTAATTAATAATTAGTTGATTTATTAGTACGTAAACTGTGGGGTTACTGTCTTCGCTCGCTTGGAAACCGGGATCGTGGGTTCGAATCCCACTCAGGGCATGGATGTTTAGTTTGTGTGTGTGCGTTTTTCTTGTTTGTGTACAGGTAGAGGTCTTGCGACGAGCTGATCACCCGCCCAAGGAGTCCTACCGAATGTGTAAGACCTAGAAAAACCGAAGTGAAAGGAGAAGTTCATGGAGGTAGGCCTAGGCCCACTGGGGCTGTAGTACCAAGGGGGGGGGGAACTGTGAAGATTGCTGTGTGTATGTATCTTTGGGAAATAGGCCCTATCATTAAGTGCGGAGTTGGTTTTAAAACTGAAAAGTTATTCTCAATAATAAAAGCGAAAAGATAGTGACATGTTAATTTTAAGGTTATCTAAACAGATATCTGAGAGATAAGCCCAACATACATTTCATCTATCATCCTGTATAACGGCGTTATTTGTAAGAAAAATATTTTTGATTTGTTGGAACTGTTTAACTTTTCATGATAAGAGAAATATATTTACTATTTATCTTCCGCCTTTAAAAACTTCATAGAAATTAAAATTTTAGACAATATGTTTTATAAAACAGAACCCATATTCTACATGTACCTGGCTATGTTTTACCTATAAATTAAAATTTCCGTGTTCTATTTTGATTAGTATAGTATTAGGTATAGTTCCGTCACTCTTGACCTCAGCGCTAAATTGAAGCGAGTGTTCGGCTTCACGCCCAAACCACACATGTATAGGCCTATAATGTATTTGGTCTAAACGAAGCTATTTCCTGGATTCGTGCCTGATGAAGTATCACTCTACTTTTGAGTCGCATGTCCCAGCAATTATCTGACTGGAGTATACTCGTGTCGACAGTCAGCGCTCTTGGGTAGGGGCGCTCTCTCACTCACCATGAGATCCATCGGTAGTTACGATTTGCTGCAAGCCTGCAGATCTAATGAGCGAGAAACACATCTTGAGTTTTGAAACGTATAAATGCAGTCGTGAACCGAGACCAAGTCCCCGGGGAGAAAACATTTGTCCTCCACGCAATCAGTGCTTTGCAGACTTTTATTTGCATGCAAAAGGTTATAATTATTAATTTAAACGATTTATCTCTTTATATTTGCCAAATTTAAAATAAAATCTGTATCAAAATAAAGAAAATAAATATTTCAGGTCCTTTTAATTATTTTTTAATTCTTTTTCTTTTATTTTTTTAACCACCCAATTTTTAACATCAATACGTGCTATAATTTTCATGTATCTATCGATAGACTAATGTGTCCTGTTAGCAAGTTTACTGAAAATGCGTATAGCATATTAATCTAATAGCATAATTACGAGCACTGAAGGGATATGTGAAACAATAAATAAGCGATTTTAAATATTTCAGTACAGAGAAGAATACTTTCTCTTGGGATACGACTCTGTGTAATTTGCCACAAGTTTGCTGACGTTTGAAGGGAATATAATGCCTCTATCTTCAGGTTCGAAAAGTAATCAAGGCATGCAAACTTTTTTCCTGAAGTTGGAGGACTTATATTCCTTTGAAACACTGGTGAACTTCTGTAAAATTTTTCAGTCATTGATGTGAGAACCTCAAATCTCGCACGTGTCAGTACAGTTGAGATACACTTTGAGATAAGTGCGGACGAAGAGCCGGTAGGCCTATTTGAGATAAAAAGTTGCCAGTCATATAAAACTAAATTGGCATGACTAATATCACAGTTCCACATCGATCACCAGAATAAAACTGTCTTGCAGAAGGGACGACTAAGTTCCCATAGAACTGGTGTTTCCACACCGTGGATCAAAGGTCTCTGACTTTGTTGTACGCAAGAAACTGCAAAGTGTATGCAGGTCTCCTGTAACGACGTGTTTTTTAATTCACTTGACTGAATTCACGTAACCCCTTTTAGCACTGAAGTGCATTATGTAAGCACGAGTACATAATTTGAGCGGCGGCCATCTTGGGTCTGGTTACACGTGCCCGTTCGTATAAAGGTAGACTAATATGAAATATCTATGGGTCTGCGAGGGGGCAAGGGGGAAATCGAGCTTCCTGACACAATGATAAATGAAGTGTAGCCATGAGTAGTAATAAAAATGGCGTCGGCCATTGCTCCAAAACTTCAAGTCCTTAATGGCATTTCCAAACCTACCGATATTATGCTAGCTCGCAGCAACAAGGACTCTAAGACCAAAAGGCAGTTGAGAATTGTGCTGCTCCTTTTGTACCGAAACATTACCTGTAGTTACCTCATTTCAGATCATTCTCACTTCATTGTCGTCACCATCATTATCATCATTTAATCTAAATATTTTCTTTTTTTCAAGTTGGCATAAAGCCTATGTCTTTTCTTTTTTTTTAAGAGTTACTATCTTTCGCTTACTTTTCTCGTACAAATTTTCACCCTTTCTCCGGTTCGTTTTCATGAAACACCACACATATCTTAATGGTACGTACTGTTGTTATTTCTATTTCACGTAGTGAAGTTGTTCCTACTTCTCTACAAAATCTAAGAACAAAAATCGAACTTTCAGTTAATATCATAAACATACTTATTATAATTGTAATCAACAACAACAACAACAACAACAACAACAACATTCTCTCTGTGTCTGAGACAACGCCAAGGAAGCGTATAACCTTGGAACTAGATAGATATTAATATTTAGCTTTTGGCTTCGGCTGACTAACCTCCTGGACCAAAGAGAGAGGGAGTAACAGAAGGACTAAAAATATTACGTAATGAGAAGCTGCATAATGTTCACTCTTCGCTATATAAGCGTACTCTATTTGCGCAGGGAGGTTGCGAATTTCATACAAAATTTTGATCTGTAAAAAGTGAAGGGTAAATACCACCGACTAAAAGACACAGGAGAAGGTCTGCATTAGAGAATAATATTTAAATGTGCCTTTAAGGGATACGGCTTGTCGATGTGGACTGTATCCAGCTGGTCCTGTGCAAGGTCCACTGGCGGGTTATATGAATGCATTGTGACTTAATGAACATTTGGAGTCCATAAAAGGCAGAGAATTTCTAGATCTCCCGAGAGACTTCCAACTTCTCAAGAAATTCTGTGCTTCAAGAAGTTAACTGTTACTTTATATGGGTTTTCATGTCGCTATCCTTAATCTCTGTTGCTAAAGAAGCTGTCAGTGTCTCTTACAGGCTGTAGCATCAGTGATATGATAATAATTGGTGACAGATAACTTGGAAAGGCTTTGAAAGAAAGCGATAGCGGTCTAATGAAGGTACTATCCCAGCAACTGCCTAGGGTGATTGAGTAAAATCACGAAAATCTCTGTCAAAATAAGCGATATCCCGACCAAGATTCGAATCGATGACTTCTTGAATACGAGTTAGAAATCTTACCGCTACACCATCCACCTTGGCCACTTGGCGATGTTTATTCTTACAGGTACACTTACTCTCAGAACTGGATCTGGGCCCACCCCACCTCCAGTTCAATGGGTACCCGTGACCTTTTCCCGGGCTAAAGCGGCCGGGGCGTACAGCTGACCACCACATCCAACAGATGCCGAGGTCAAGAACGTTGGAGCTGTACGGTCACTCTCTCACACTTCTTCATAGTATGGTGCTCCATTAATTAAGAACAGGGACAATTTTACCTTTAGTTTTATAAAAATAATCGCACTTATGCTCCCTTGCATTATGTCAAACTTCACCTTGCTGAAGGAATTTTCAAAAATAAGTACGTAGTATATCTTAGCGTTTTAGTCCAATGTTGTATAGCCCTACGAACCTTTTGCAGGTGACCTTTTTTGAGGGAAGTACTTAGTGTGAAGTGCAATATAAAACACGTGGAATCTAAATTAAATTTTGAAGATAAGTCTTAATGCAGATTCCTGTACCACAACATTTACTGGGTAGTTTCATAGATGAAAAATGCGAACTAAGAGATGAACTGACTCAGTTCCTCTCATGAGTCCGTTCCTTAAACTTTGTATAAAGAACTCACGATAAGGACAAAAGAACAACTTCTAGGGACAACATCTTCCGAATGTGGCACAAAAATCCTGATGGCTATCTATCGCAAATGTTAGGTTCTATTGTGTTAGTGCTTTACTGTGCCCTGTGCATTGGTTGCCATAGTTACAAGGCACCGTGAATTATAGAGATGACCAAACACTGCAAATCAAACAAGAGAACAAAATGTTTGGTTTTATTTGTAGTTTTTACGATGCTAATAAACTTCACCTCCAGGAGCAATGTATTATATTGCAGTGACGGGTGAGGGCTGCTGCTGGCTGTAAGTAAGCAAGCCTATGTCTCAGCTGATGTACCGCACGTAGCAGGGATGAACAAACACTCTGTGTTGGTGTGCGTCTCTCTAACATGAAGACCGTCTCGACGTTGTACACACTGTGCTGCAGTCTGATAGTGTTCTGCAGATACTGAGCCACGTGAAACCGAGCCTGGAGAAACTCCTACCCGATTTCTTCTGCTAAATTTTACGAAAAACAAGTTGGAGATGTCCACATAGCGTGGCAATTTTGCAGCGTTAAGTCTCTCTTTTGTCTCGAAAACCGCAAGACTTTGGCAAAAACTAAACTCCGTGGTTTTAGTCCTCAAGTGAACTATACCGACCGAGCGACCGCCGCTTGTCGGTGAGGTTAGAGCCAACTTTAGCGGATAGAGGGTGTTGCGTGGTCAGCGCAACGAAACCCCATTGCCTTTAATTTCGGTTTTCTAGGCCGGAGCCACTATTTCCTTGAAATAGCTCATCAGTTATGCTCACGAGAGTGAGTGGACCCCCTTCCAGACACACTACTTCTCAGAAAAATTCTGGTAGCGCTGGGAATCGAACATGGACCTTTGAATCTGTAGCCAGGAACTCTGGCCACTAGACCACAGAGCCAGTCGACTTTAGGTAAGAAAGTAAAATTGTCCCTGTGCGTAACTAGTTAAGCACTACGCCATGACGACATATGGGGGAGTGAATGTATAGACCCACAAATTCTTGACCTCGGCACTAGTAGGTCAGGTGTCAGTTTCATGCCCCGGCCGTCTTACACCCAAGGAAAGAACCCCGTTACCTATTGAATAGAAGGCTGTGTGGGCCACAGAACCGGTCTGGATATCGTTGGGAGGAGAAAAATCTTGTCCCTACTGGAACTCGGGTTCTGATCCCTCGGCCGTCCAGCCCGTAGTAAATAGCTGCATCGACTGAATTATCCCGGCTCCAAACTTAAGGAAAAGAAAAACTTACTGGGCGAAAAATATTCGCCTCGTTTCTCCCTACAACATTAGTCGAGATATTTCTCCTACCGATAAATTACGCCTGAGCTACGCTCGAAGTGAGCTCAGAAATGTTTGAGGGTCCTCATGTAAAAGGTCCATCAGGTCTGTTGCTTTCTGATTTAAAACAAAAATGGGATGCATATACAATTTGAATACAAATTGTGGCGCCTGGATAGCGCAGTCGGTGTAGCTACTAAGCTATTAGTGTAATGACAAGATTGGAATTATATTTACAATGCTTAACGTAAGTTATATCAAGAATAGTCAACCAAGTTCCAGTCGGACGAACAGACACGTTATTCTGTTTATGCGTTCATTTTACGTTTCTTTATAAAAGAAGAAATCTCGGAGAGTAGGACCTTATTATTCTTATATATTATTTTTCTCATGGCGTGAGACAGTCCATTTGGTACTGCGGCCACTGCTGGCCTATTGTACCAGCTCCAGATGAAAGGTGAAGGTGATTGTGGAGGAGCTGGGGAAATGAAGATTGGCATGGGAAACCGAAGCACTAGGAGAAGACCTGCCCCAATGCCACTTTGTCCACCACAAATCCCACTTGAATTCACTTGGGCTCGAACCCGGGCCGCAGAAGTGGGAAGCCGGCGACAAACCGCCTGAGCTATGGCACGGCCGAGTAAGACTTTAGGCCTATTCTCGTCTGGTTCAGTTTCCTTTTGCCCTGACTATAAGCCTCTCCTTACAGCAGGTCTGTTTACTCTGCACAACACTGTCCTCATGTAGCAGCACGTGGTTCATTCTTCACTTGTAAAGGAGAAATACGTGACAGTGCTGCCCTCACACTATACACAGTATCAACTTTTCAGCATCAAGCCGAGTGTGTAGTTGTGTAGGTGGACGTGGAGGAGGGGTCGATCGAAATAGCATTGGACTGCAGATAAGAAGCGTTAGGTGACAGAAGACGATGACCTAATAACAGTCTCCACAGGAACAGCGCTGTAAAGCGTGCACCATTGATATTCAACGCAGTCTCTCTCAATCCTCGTAGAGCAACAATTTCAGTTTAAATATGGTTTTATATTTAACGCTAGTTTATAAAGTGTGGTCATGAAGGTAAGGCAAATTTGCTCGTTTTCTTAATTAAGCATCACGCCATGAAGACGTATGGCAAAGTAAAGGTGTAGCTCCATGCATTCTTAACTTCGGCACTAGATGGAGGTGAGCGGCCAGCTTAACTCACTCAGTCCCTTTACTCCTCCAAAAGTGTTCCCGTTGAGTTTGGATGAGTCCCAGAGCCATTCTGGACAGTGTGGAGATGAAAAAATCTACAGCCATGAGTTTTACTGAGCCCTCGTTCATCATTTCATTGTCCTGTGTTGCCTGTTTCTGTTAACTGTTACACCAACTTGTCAGAAAATATCTCCCAATGTTCTTCTTAATTATGCTTCTCAGGGCTATAGTTGCTTTATTTTTACGGTTATTATTATTTTGNTCAGGGTAGAAGGAAAAATATAAGAAATCTGCAAGCGAAGAGACCGCGAGAACCGGTATAAGCAGACTGGTCTGCTTTTACGGGTTCTCACGGTCTCTTCGCTTGCGGATTTCTTATATTTTTCCTTCTACCCTGAAGATAGAGGCGATACGCCCCTCCGAAACTTCGGTTAACACCACATATACACGGTGCCAAATCCCAGAAGACTGCTTTCTTCATGTTACTAATATATTCAATTATGCTCTGAAGCAAAGGTAAGGTAAAATTGTCCCTGTGCTTAACCAATTAAACACTACTCCATGAAGACGTATGGGGCTGTGGATGCGTAGACCCACATTTTCTTGACCTCGGCACTGGTTGGAGGTGAGTGATCAGCTTTACGTCCCGGTCGCTTTACTCCCGGGAAAGAGCCCCTGGTACACATTGTACAGGAGGTTGGGTGGACCCCAGGGCCGGTCTGGACGATATAAAGAAATGAAAATTCTTGACCCTACCAGAAGTCGAACTCCGACCTCTTGGTTGTCTAGCCCGTAGCCAGTCACCGTACCGACTGCGCTATCCAAGCCCAACAGTTTGTGCCCATGTCGCTCGCAATTAATTGTGGTATTCACTACTCTTCTTATAAGGCCTAGTCTGAGTAACTGAATGCATAGTTAGGCAAATGACGTAACCAGGATAGCTCAGTCAGTACAGTGGTCGGATTACGGGCTGGATGACCAGAGAATAGAGATTCGATTCGACTCCTGGCGAGGTTAGAAATTCCTCTCTTCTCCACCGCTTCCAAACCGCACTGAGACCCACTCAACCTCGGTTTCTCTCCCCAGGGATAAAGCGACTGGGCTGAGTAACTGCGTCTCCATTCCTCTCTATGTCTTCATAGCATAGCGTGGTAATTAATTTAAGCACAGGCAAAAAATAGTCCTACTTTTGTAATCTCTGAAGTAGGTGAGCTTCTCGACTTCGGCCGCTTTATCCCCCGAGGATACAACCCGCTGTACCCAACATACACGAGTTTGGGATAACCTTATTTAGTCTGGCTAGACGTGATGGTGAAGAGTGAAACCCCATTCCTGCCAGGAATTGAATCCAAATTGTCCTGCCGTGGCCTGTCAGTTTGTTGCTCGAGCTAAACTTCCTTATCGTTAGTAGACCTTGTTACAGAATTCACTCCCTAGGATGTCGGTGGATACATTAAAATAAGTGCTTTTTCCTTGAGAAACATACTCAGTAAATAAATATTTTTTGATGAATTGAGAAACATTTATGGTAACAATATAGTTAATGTAAGTAAGTAAAATTGTCCCTGTGCTTAACTACTTACGCACTACATGAAGGCATATGGGGGAGTGGATGTATAGATCCACATTTTCTTGACCTCAGCACTAGTTGGAGGTGAGTGGATAGTTTCTCACACATGCCGCTTTATTCCTGGAGAAACAGCCCCCTGTACCCGTTGGATAGGAAGCTGTTGTCTGGACAACGTAGAGAAGAGAAAATTCTTGACCTTACCGAGACTCGAACTCTGAACCTCTGTCGTCCAACCCGTAACCAGTCGCTACTTCGACTGCGCTATCCCGGCAACCACATAGTTAACGTTCAAATTTATTTAATGTATTAACATTTCATACGGTTTTGTTTTTAAAGCAGTTGAGGTAAAGTTGTCCCTGTGCGTAACTCACTCAGCACTACGCCATGAAGGCGTATGGGAAGTGGATGTATAGAATGTAAATAAAATTAAATTCTCGATTCGGTACCGCGCAGTTCCCTCGTGACGTCCCAGGACTGATAATGCAATTTCACATAAAATTTCAGGTCACATGTACATTCTGTAGTTACTCTTTATTAATGGGTATCTTGTTTACACTTGCGTCCGAATGAATATGTCCATAAATCTGTAAACCTTAATAGCAAGTCGTGTTTCTTTTTGGTCCCTTCTGTAGATATCTTCTTTCTACGTTTAGGAAGTATAAGCCCCCATGATCTTTCTACCTAACCCTCGAAAGCTCACAACTCAGCAACAGTAAGAATAAAAATAAATAAGAAAACACGAAATAAAAATTCCTGTCACATTTTCATAATTTTACGTGTTCGAGAACCCACCGTGGATCCAAGGGCCCCCTCGTGGGCAAGGGCGTGCCCTGACTCTCTGTTCCTCATCAATAACTCACCTGCATCCCCTCTTCAACCCGCAACGCCCATAACTGAACTGCATTCCATCTTAAAAAAATAACATAATTTTTATGTCTTTGTCCAGTATTATTGACGGGCATTTTATTTAGGGTAATATAAGAAAAAGAACTGGAAGCTCTAGTGACTTAGAAACTGGTGGAATGACCAGCGGAGTCCTACTTGGATAGAACTGAAGGCTTGCAGAGTGACTATATTAGATATATCTCAATAGGAGTGAAAACTAGCGATTAAATTTTTTTTCGAGTAACTAATGCAGATTTTATTCAGATAGAACTGAAGGCTTATAGAGTGATTATATTAGGCATATTTCAAAAGGAGTGAATACTAGCGACTCACAGAATTTCGAGTGACTAATGCAGGCTATTTTCCAATAGAACCGAAGGCTTGTAGAGTGACTATATTAGATATATCTCAATAGGAGTGAAAACTAGCGATTAAAATTTTTTTCGAGTAACTAATGCAGATTTTATTCAGATAGAACTGAAGGCTTATAGAGTGATTATATTAGGCATATTTCAAAAGGAGTGAATACTAGCGACTCACAGAATTTCGAGTGACTAATGCAGGCTATTTTCCAATAGAACCGAAGGCTTGTAGAGTGACTATATTAGATATATCTCAATAGGAGTGAAAACTAGCGATTAAAATTTTTTTTCGAGTAACTAATGCAGATTTTATTCAGATAGAACTGAAGGCTTATAGAGGGATTATATTAGGCATATTTCAAAAGGAGTGAACACTAGAGACTCACAGACTTTCGAGTGACTAACGCAGGGTATATTCCAATTGAACTGAAAGCGTTAATAACTAGGAACTTCTGGAATAAACAAAATAAGAAAATTCAAATAGAAGTGAATGCTGCAATGACATAGACCTACGCACAGTGACTCTAATGCAGGACGATTCTGATAAAACTGAAGGCTTCAATGATTTAAAACTTATGTAATGACCAGAAAGGGCAAGTTTACATAGAATTGAAAGCTCTAATAACTTAGAAATATATGGAGTGGCTCTAGTGTAGGCTCATGTCGATAGAACTGAATCTTTAATAATTTAGGGACTTATGAAGTGATCAGCGCAGGTCTCATCATCATCAGTAATCTGTCAAGAAGACAGGTCCACAATCTCTTCCAAAACAATTCCTCCATTTAATGCGATCTAGAGCTTTCTCCTTCAAATGACAGTATCCTCTTCTGTCCCCAAGGTCATCCAGCATCTTCTTACGTCTTCTTCCTCGTCTTCTTGTCACTTCTATCCGCCCCTCTATCTTTCCTTCGATAACTTCTTTTAGAAGGCAATTTCTGCGTAAAATATGACCAATCCAATTAGCCTTCCGTTTTCTTATTTCATGTAGGATATTCCTCTGCTCACTGACTCTAATTAACACTTCTTCATTTCTCATATAATCGGTCCAACTGATCTTCTCCATCCTTCTCCAACACCACATTTCGAAACTTTGCAGATGTTTCTGATCTATTGCCCTAAGATAGATAGAACGATAGAAATCAAATCTTTAACAGGAATTGAAGTTCTCGCAACGGTTTTATGAAGAGTTCTATTTATGGGACATAATGCCTCGTAGTCGGCCGCCTCTGTGGTAGAGTGGTCAGAGTTCCTGGCTACAGATCCAGAGGTACGGGTTCGCTACCAGATTATCTGAGATGTAGTGGGTTTGGAATGGGGTCCTCTCAGCCTCGTGAGAATAATTCCTTGAAATAATTGCTCCCGTCTAGAAAACCGAAATTAACGGCCGTGGGGATTCGTTGCGCTGACCACGCGACGACCTCTATCCGCTAAAGTTGGCACTAACTTCGCCGACAAGCGGCGGTCGCTCGGTCGGTATAGTTCGCTTGCGGACTAAAACCACGGAGTTAGGTTAGTTAGTTAAATGCCTGTTAGTCGTTGAAATTAAACCAGCTTTTCGGAACAACATGTTTTCGTCTTCAGGCTCGAAAAATAAGCCAAGAAGGAAACCAGCGTGAAGCAAGTAACAGGCAGCTATGCTTCTTACTTTCTTCGTGCTAGTTTCTTTTTTGGCTTCTTCTACTGCCCTCAAATAGAGACGCCATGTTTTTCGCAAAAAGTTGGTTTGCTTTCAGCGAACTATACGGTATTATATCCCCGAAGACCTAATCATTTACAGCTTTAGTGCGTGAGAAATTTGTGCAGTATCTAGCTTAAATCATTTCCAATAGAACTGAAAGTTCTGTTTATTTAGAAAATTTAAGTGACTCAAGATTATTAGAATGGAAGACAAAGGTGCAGTGATATCATAAGTTCTGTAGTGACAACGCATCAACCTGTTCCAATAATTCTGAAAGAGCAGTGACTTGGAAGATTGTGGTGTGATACTAGAACATTCCCATAGAATAAAAATATGTGGTAGCAGCGAAATATGCAATGACTGTACACAATTCCAATCGACCTAATTTTGAAATTCTTCCAAATTCCTGAATGCGGGAATGACGAGTACGACTGATTCTTAATTCATTTAATAGTTCTTTTTCGATTGCAAGTTTTTAAGTTCGTTGGATAGCTGAGTAGTTATGAATGACGAGATCTTAAATACATGGTCGTGGCCTGTGTTAAGACACTGTCCTGCCGTTTGCCTGGAGAAAACGAGGAACATCACCAGTTACGTAATTCAGAAACCAAGAATAAGTGAAGAATAAGGAATTTTATGAAAACGCTGTGAGAACTTTAAGCAGAATTCCTGCAGTTACGTATTAAGGGTAAAGGTAAAATTGTCCCTACACTTACGTAATTAAGCACTGCGCCATGAAGGCGTATGGATCCATATTTTCTTCACTTCGGCATTAGTTTGTGGTAAGTTCCGTAGTGCTTATATTAAAGAATGAAATAAGAATATTACTATTTTTTTTATTTATTCTTTTTATTTTTATGACAATATGAAATGTTTTATGTCAGATGATTAATCTTAACCGTTTTGAAATAATGGTAGATATATCTGGACGTTAACAGTCACCAAGACAAAACAGAACCCTAACAGCTGCAATGAAATATTGCCCTTGTCAAATATAGGCCCATATACTTATATACGTATATATGTATGTAAAAGCATTTATGCACGTGAGTCTAAATGTGAATGTATGTCATAAAAGCATGTGATATTTATTCTTTAGTTGAACATAACAATATAGACCTATCATAAGAGTGTACAGACACGAATATTGTTTTGGGTGGGTAAAATAATAATGAAGTTATTCGTCTGTATGATTAATTAATTAAGATGGAGGCATAGCTCTATCCGGTGTCCATTGGATAAGGGACTGAGTGATCCTCAGAGGTTGTCTGGGCACTGGCGGGAATCGAACTGCTCGCTGGTCCAGCACGCAGCCTGGTCTCTGTACTCACTGATTCTGCAATAATAATAATCAATATTAAGTTCATGATACAATTAAATAGGCCTAGATTAGTAAAATCAAAGACGAGACATTTCTGTTCAAAGAGTTCTATCGCCTATTCTACTTTCAGAATATGAAATATGTTTCGTAATAGATAGAATGCATAAAACAAAATTTGCGTTCCGTTTCATTGCGGTTCGCTTATCTTATTTCGACGGAAGACTAGTTCATAATTTACGATATCCGTACTTACCACAGCAATAGCCTATATTTTTCTGTCTATTGATTTTAGAAAAAGCTCTACATTAAAATTTCCATTAGGTGTATTTGAAAACAAATGCTTTTTCAAGGTATTTTTTTCGTGGGTTCTTTAGTGACGCTTTCAGAGTCGAACTGTATAGCGTTGGATGATAAGATGATAGGTGAATGATGAATTGTGAAGGACTTGGAAGGAAGCGGTTGTTGCTTAATCGTTGTAGCATTCCGGCATTTTCCTGGAGGGACTGAATAAAACCACGAAAATTCTATCCCGGATAGTTAGTGTCGCAGCCGAATTTGAAACCGTGCATTAATACAAATGTGGAAATTACCTGCAGGCTAAGCTGTTTCTTGAGAATAAGTATTTGGGTCTAACTCACTGACTATATATAAGTAGCTGTGGGTTACATGGAACAGAGTCATTCTTGAGAAACTAATAGTCGCTCAGTTGGTTAAGACATCCCCCAAAAGCTAAATAGCATGTTCATAACAACCCATTATAGAACCCATTCTAAGCCAGTTTAATGGAATCTACTCTCTACTCCCGGCTCCTTTCAGATCCATTAAAATAAGTTATTTTTCTGTAGGCTATAATACACCTAGGCCTCGCAACCGCTCTGTTCCCTTCAGGTTTTCCAACCGTAATTTCGCATTTTGTTCCTACAGCTTCCACTTCCCGTCCATCCTAGCCTCCCTAGATTCACAGTCTGGCGAACAGTACAAATTATATCTCTCTCTCCTGACTGTTAATTGTATTCATGGCCATGTGTGTATTACCGAGGTTACTGCCTGCATATGGCCATCTGTTCTTATCACCTCATTTTTTTAATTTCACCATCAGAAGCATTTCGCCTTAACAGCCATATTCACTGTCTCATAGATCGTCCTTCATAAGTCCCTCACTGGTAGGACTTGTAAACCCCTGCGTCCATCCCCTGTTGATATTTGCCCATTATTTAGTGCAGCTTCGAAAAGTGTATTGTTCTTTAACGGCTAATATTTCCTTCTTGAATTAAGACATATATAATAACGTGGGGCAAGCGGTAGCGTAGCTGTTTGNCAAAAGTCCCTCACTGGTAGGACTTGTAAACCCCTCCGTCCATCCTCTGTTGATATTTATCCATTGTTTAGTGCAGCTTCGAAAAGTGTATTGTTCTTTAACGGCTAACATTTCCTTCTTGAATTAAGACATATATATATAATATTGCGGGACAAGCGGTAGCGTGGCTGTTTCAGGCACTATGCTACAAGCAGCAAGGTTGCGGGTTCGATTCCCCATGACATCATTTATTTCTCAGTTGACCCAGTCCTTCCAGCAGCACTTGTGGATCTGGGGGTCGACTCAGCCTCTAACAGAAATAAGTACCAGGAATTTTCCTGGGGTTATAGGGCGGTCGGCGCGTAAGGCTGACAACGTCACCGCCATCTGTGAATTGATTGTTTAAAGAAAATGTGGGAGCCTCGACGTCTCACAACCTTATGGGCCTCCATGGCTTGTTGAAAGGATAGCTTTGCTTTTATACTCTAAATAGGTCGGAATGGTGTGCACTTAGATAACCCTTCCGTTACGCTGAACCTTGAAGTTCGTGCGAGCTTTCTCACATAGTTCTGTTAGCCTCTACATAATTGCAAGTTCTTACTTGTTTATACTTTCTATACAATCAGAGTTTGACCGCTTCCCTGAGGGTTGATATTTAGGGTGAATGACATTAGTTTTCTGCATAAACCAATAAGAATACACAGATAAAATTAACATTATAAAAATACACACATGAAAAGGAAAACACCAAAACGCATTGGAAAAATAACATATATTTAAAACTGGTGAAAATAAATTACATACGAACGATACAAACATTGATACACATAACCCAATATTNTGAAAATAACTTTCATATGGACGATACAAACATCGATACTCTTAACCCAATATTCAGGACATTGCAGGAAACGGATACCAGCTATCAGCACAGACACAATCCCCCCCTACAGAACAAGTGAACAGAACGACCAAAATGGCTACACGCAGCAAAAACAAAAGAAACCAGCACACCAGAAAACGTAAGTAGCCTTACAGTCACAGAGACAGAATAACGTTAGCTAACATGTCCATCTCTTAAATCAAGGAAACGCTAATATAACCCATTGTTACATATTACAGATACACCAGAACCATGGCTGGTGTGCAAGCAAAAGTAACCACGGTAAGAGATAACTTATAACAGATTTTGTAAGCATTTTACATGCAAAATACAAAAGTGTAACAACAGAGCAGCAGTTCCCGTCTACAATCCTATACACCTATACACCGGGGGTAAAACGGCCAGGCGTGAATCTGACCGCTCAGCTCCATCTAGTACGGAGGTAAAGAATATTGGAACTATACCTCCACTCCCCCATACGTTTTCATGACATGCTGTTTAATTATTGAAACAAAGGAACAAATTTACCTTACCCACTAAGACACAGTCATACAGGAGAGTGCACATAGGTACAGTATGTAGCGCGGTGTGTGTTTAACCTCGACAATAGCTGCAAGTGACCGGTCAGCTTTATGATCAGGCCGCTCTATCGTGGAGGAAATATCTCCTGGGTGTTTGGTGGGCCGCAGAACTCTGTGTGGTTGCAGAGAGGAGAAACCCTGCTTCTGCCGGGAGTCAAACCCAGGCCATCTAGCTCCTAACCAGTCACTTTACTGAGTCCATTGCAGAGAACACAGATGAGTCTACCTAACACCAATTCATTAATGACAAATTTTACAAACATTTTGGGCTGTATAGGTCCATTAGTCCAAGTATAATTAGAATGATCAAGTCAAGGAGGATGAGGTGGGCAGGTATTGTAGCACGAATGGGGGAGACGAGGAATGTGTATAGGATATTGGTGGGAAAGCCAGAAGGAAAGAGACCACAGGGAAGACCAAGGCGTAGGTGGGTGGACAATATTAGAATGGATCTTAGAGAGATAGTATGGGATGATATGGATTGGATAGATCTGGCTCAGGATAGGAACCAGTTGAGGGCTCTTGTGAACACGGTGATGAATCTTCGGGTTCCATAAAATGCTGGGAAATTCTTGGGTAGCTGCAGAATTGGCGGCTCCTCAAGAAGGGCTCAGCTCCATGGCTAAGTAAGTAAGTAAGTAAGTAAGTAGGTCCCATTAGTCACTGCAGCCACACGAAATGCCGGTTCGGCTACCTCCTTTCTCCTCTGTTTCTAAATTAAAATTATGCAGTCTTTTATGTGAGATCTGATATTCTGCTCATGCAAATGGAAATAGCACCTAGCTCCTATCTGCCATGCTACATCAAGTGATATTCTCGAGGGCAGTGCTTTCAATATAGAATTATGTTTATATATTAAACATGGGCTGTAGGAACCGGGGTAGCGTAGTCGGTATAGCCACTTGCTACAGGCTGGACAACCGAAAGATCGGAGTTCGAGTCCCCATAGGTTAAAGATTTTCACTTCCCCATATCTGTAATCCACCCAACCTCCTACACAAAAGGTACCGGGTGCTCTTTCCAAGGGGGTAAAGCGGCCGGGGTGTGAAACTGACCACTCACTTCCAGCTAGTGCCAAGGTCAAGTAAATGTGGATCTATACCTCCACTCACCATACGCCTTCATGGCTTAGTACTTAATTAGTTAAGCTCAGCAACAACTTTACTTTCATGAAATATGGGCTATTGCACATCATGCCACTTTTGCACGAATGCATATCTTATTCATGTGATAGTTCAAGGGTTTGAACCGATGACGTATGCATGTAATACATGTCATTGGCTTGTGCCGGGAGTGAGAAAGAGCGAGAGAATTTGGGAGAGAAAGGAAGAGTAGTATGTTCCTTTGATGTTGCGCGATCTCTATAGAAGCTTTGATTAGATTTCTCCGCCGAAAAGAATTGAATGAGAAGCCTTCTTAAGGTATGTTGTCCAGTTTCATCTCACCTGCACTAACAACTGAAAAACATTGCTTCATTGTCTTTAAGAGTCAGAAGTAAACGTCCTCTTACTCTGAGGGAAGAACATACCATAGCCGACTTGCGACTACTCGACAACTGAGTGCAAAGATAATAAGTAGAAAGTAAACAATTTAGGATATCATACGCTTATAAAGGCCGATCACAGTGGCTGCGTTGCCTGAGGCATGAACTGTTCGCTCGCTCGAATGCTGGGATCGTGGGTTCGAATCCCATTCAATGCATGGATGTCTGTGTGCATTTATTCTGTATTTGTGTTGTTTTGTGTGTATGTAGTGGCCTCGCGGTGGGTTGAACCCCCGTCCAAGTAGTCTTATCGGCTGTGTATAGGATTAAGAAACTAAACAAGCGGCGAATATAAAAAAGGACTGTAGAACCGTAATAACAACAGGCTTATAGAGGAAATTAATATGTGTAAATTAATTTGAACGAAAATGAGTTCTTATTTTAGTCATGCGATTTTAAGTATGGACTCGAATGAATTATGCATGATATTTTCAGCTTGAGGCAACGCTGAGACAAGTTTTAAGTTTAAAGACAAGTAGGTCTTAATAAATATTTCACGTTTTTTAGAGACTAAGACGCGAGTTTGGATTGGTGAATCGGTTTATTGGAACTTCACTAATCGTAACTACAATTAGTTCTCACACTCTCAAGATTACTGTAATCTATAGCACATGTACTGTCGCACATAAGTCTTCTAATTCTTCTTCTGGCCACACTGCTGTTCCCTTGGAACTTCGGAACTCAAGTGAAGTCAATTTTCATTCCCGTATTCTCTCATATTCTCTTGGCACGTACCACGCACAGAAAACACAGTTCTAATGTTGCATAGTGCAGACCACACAGAAAACAAGTCACGTGATTACTATCTCGGCAGTCCATTGGATCGCTGACTCGCTTAGCAACGAGCTATAAACACTCGTCCTATTGTTGCGTGACCTAAGCGCCGTTGCCTAGCTATAAACGTTACAATATAAATGTAAATGTAGTAAATGGCAGCAGTAAACGAAAATAAGGTTTAATTAGAGTTTTCATTTATTTGCTCTGAAGTGAGATTCATTTGCTATGCAGACAAATAGACATCGGGCTCGTGTAACCTAAACTGAACCCCTATTTCGGATTTTAGTGTTATTGTCGCCTACCTATAATGACACTTCCAGTACTTACACGTTCCTATAGACTCAAGGTCCACCTTGCCGTTTCATCATGGCAGCCGCTTTCAATGTTCATATTTTACTTATCTGTCGCTCTTGTCATGGGTCAGAACCAGCGGTTTATGAAGCACTGCTAATCTGTAAATTGAACTGTATCGAATGTGGGGTCACAAAAATGTGTGGGCACAAAAAATATCCTAACAAATTATGAAGAATAATTAGCAAGCCTGCATACTTCCTGTCTGCATGTACAATTATGTAGGTCTTCATAAATACATCAGTTATAGAGGGCCGTGAAATGACTTTCTGAAATGGACAGGATTTCTCGCGCATGGATAAGTATAGATACATTCTGTAGACTCTGGTAGCATAGGCCTGTTGAACTTCTGATTTAGTTACGAACTCAATTGAGGCGTCCATCCATCCGTCCATCCATCCATCCATCCTTCCGTCCGTCCGTCCGTCCATCCATCCATCCATCCATCCATCCATCTATCTACGGCCCTTGTGGACTTTGGCTGCTTTTTCCAGTTTCTTAATCTATACACAGTCGATGGGACTCATTAGACGGGAAATCGGCCCGTCGCAAGGTCGCTACCTACACACAGAACAAACGCAAACAGACATACATGCCTCGAGTGGGATTCGAACCCACGGCCCCAGTGTTCGAACGGGGGAAGACGGTCCATGCCTTAGATCGCACTGCCACTGTGATCGGCTCTTGAGGAATCAATTTGCATAAAATAAGGGCTGTGTAAATTAATTACAACAAAAGCATTTCTCGACGCCGTATAACCGACAGGCCTCTCAGAAAGTGACAAATCGTGTTGGGAGTTTATATATAATAGTATATTCCGAATTTAGGTATAAGACTTTAGGACTATACGTTAATTTCCAGGCTTTTTAGTCCTGTTTTATGATTAGCAGTAAGCCCTAAGGACGGACATAAACTGAAGCTGCAGGCAATTATCATCATGCTCATGTGTGCGAGCCTTCTACCAACTCTTGAAACAGCTGTCTGCGCCTTCTACCAACTCCTGAAACAGCTGACTGAGCCTTCTACCAACTCCTGAAACAGCTGGTTGAGCCTTCTACCAACTCCTTGAAAAGCTGGATGATTTTCATGTAAATTCATACGAATGTCATGCCCCTAGAAGTTACTTCCTACGTTGGCATATTTCAGTTTCATACATCAGCAATACCAACAAGACGGCCTTTCGAAAGCTGGGGGGAGGTTAGCGACAGCCGCTACTAAATTTAAGTTTCTGAAGTTTTGTGTGGTAATACATTTTCCAAATATATGCACGTCTGTCTTAGCCTATGTGGTTATCAAATATTTATAGAGTTTAGAAAATCAAAAAGAAGGCCGCGTGAAATGTGTAAACCTTTTACTGATTTAGGTCTCATTATATAACGAGTTAACCCTTAATTATTCAAACCAAATATAAATTTCCTTCCCGTAGCAGAGAATATGAGAAAAGCTGTAACCTACAGTAAAAGATTTCAAACTAAATAAGCGATAAAAAATTAATTAGGCTCTATTTCCTTGAGTTGTCACAAAGAGAGAATTTATAATATTGTTAGCTTGTATTTGTCACCTACACCATTATAATAAAAGATGCCATAATTCTTGCAGGTATTTGTCCCTTGCTTTGCAACTTTCGTCGTGTGCAAAGACACGCAATATTCGGCTGTGACATACGGCAGTATATAGCCTGTGCACAGATTAGAGTTATCAAAACACCTTATATCTTCTGGGCCTCTAGGCTTATACCTTAGACGTGCTAATTTTTATCCCTAGAAATATTGAAACTGGCGGATGTGACGTAACCACTTCCACCGATCAGAAACAACTTCTGTAATTTTCCAAAGTCGTTGAAATTGAATGGGCGTTAAGCTATCAATACATTTGCCTGTTTTAAGCCTTACAGGATAACTTTCACTCGTAATGTCATACGAATAAAGAACTGAATTGAAAACGAAATTCAGTTTCTTCATAAGTAGGTTCATACACGTATTACCATATTTTTGGAAGATAGTCCGGGGCACAATAAAATTTAAGATAGATATTAGGTTATCACAGCCCTGAATATAAAGTGTACCAACTTCTGGTATATTATGCTGTGTAGTCCGGTGAAATTCAACTGACGTTTCTGAGAAAAATGTCACCTTCATCTTCAGGATAGACGAAAACTCAAGCAAAAAAACTAGCATGAAGCAGACAGCAAGCAGGCTGTACTTATTACTTGCTTCATTCTATTTTATTCTTTCTCCGAAACGTCAGGTTATTTCCAGCTGACTGCACGTCATTTTATCACAGAAGACAAAACACTTCACACTTTAAGAAGACAGGGAGGAATTGGGGGAGGTAGGAAGGTAAAAAGGTAAAGTTGTCCCTATGCTCAACGAATGAAAGCACTACACCATGAAGGCGTATGGGGGAGTGCATGTATAGATCCACATTTTCTTGACCTTTGCACTATCTAGAGGTTAGTGGTCTGCTTCACGCTCCGGCCACTATACCCCTGGGGAGAGAGCCCCCGGTACTCATTGGATAGGAGGTTGGGTGGATCCCAGAGACGGTCTTGACGTTTTGAAGAAGAGAAAATTCTTGACCCAACCAGGACTCGAACTCTGACCCCCTCGGTCTTCCAGGCCGTAGCCAGTCGCTATACCGACTACGCAACCCCGGCTAGGTAGGGAGGGGTATATTAAATGTTTAAAACTGTATTCATCTTTCTAAAAAATCACTTTTTTTCTGTTGGGCTGTTCACTACATGAGAGGCGGTGGTGGACTGGAGTTCCATGCGCCTACATAAAATTATGCTAAGTTTTGGGCCCTTTTCTGGGTAATGAAAAGGTTTTCAAACGCCCTTACATTTGGAAAAGTCTCCTTATTGCAGGCAGTAATGACAGAAAACGTGTTGACACCCTGCAGTAGAGTTTTGCTCTCAGTATCAGTGCCACCACGGAAGCGGGCTCGTTCCGTAACGCGAACTGTGTTCATGTGAACACATTTGTCCTGTTTCCAATCATCAACGTTTCATCTCCTGCTGGAGGCATTCCACACAGTCCTGCACGATACATGCATCACAGCTTATTGCAGCTATGCCTGTCCCCATTCTGTCAGTTTTCTAATGTGATTAGTTTTCCTGAATAAAGTGCGCTACCAATATTGGCGTTAACGTTGTCATCAAAGAAACTAGGAGCTGTTCTGTCCTTTGTTCTTTAATTGAACTTTTAATAGCATTGACAATGATTTCAGAAATTTAACCCTTGAAGGAGTGTACGTAAAAGTAAAGTTGTTCCTGTGCTTAACTAATTAAGCACTACGCCATGAAGGCGTAGGGGGGGAGTGTATTTATAGACCCACGTTTTCTTGACCTCGGCACTATTTGGAGGTGATTGGTCAGCTTCATGTCCCAGTCGTTTTACCCCCGGGGAAAGGGTCCCTGTTACCCTTTGGATAGGAGGCGGAGTGGGTCCCAGAGCAGGTCTAGATGACATGGAGAAGTAAAAAGACTTGCCTCCACCGGGACTCGAACTCCCAATCTTCGGTCGTCCAGCCCCTAGCCAATCTCTATACCGCCTGAGCTATTCTGGTTCGTGAATGAATGTACGTCCAATAATTTAATATTTACAACTTTCATGTGATGAAAGAACCGAATCACGATTAATGTTATCCCTATGATGACTGAATTTCTTCTAAATGGCTTACATATAGCTTCAGTTCATACATAACCAGCAGCGCATTACGTCTCTGGTACAGAAGCCGAGCTATTGGTGCTGCATAGGGACAAAATCTTTGATTATTGTGAGAACCAGAAGCAGCACACAGGTACACTCGGGGGGTAGAATGGAGAGTTAATATTAAAGCAGGCGGTATATAAAGTAACCACTGGGATGCAGAGGGTAATAGTACTGATTTTCTATTAAACGCTTCTCTGCTTGCGGGGAAAGAAATTACTACAGATAATTCCCTAGATGAAGAGATCTATCTTAGGGATATGAAACCGTGTAGTCCGCTGAAAGAGAACGAGTATTTCCGGGGAAACGTCACCTTCATCTTCAGGGTTGAAGAAAAGTCAATAAAGAAAACAGTGTGAAGTAGGAAGCAAGCAGAGCTCTTCTGTCCTGAGGTGAAAGGGACCAATGGTTGAGGTTAGCTCTGTCTGATAGACCCAACAGAGTAGGTACCTCCAACCCATACTCCTGAGGACGGAAACAGATCCAGTTTCCGAAATGGGTTCTTTACGTAGAATACCGGACGATAACACAATTAGTTCCGAGTTTGACACACGATGATCAGAATTATTTAATGTCGTCTTCGGTTAGAGTTTCACTCAAAACACAATTACGTTTCCACAATTTAAATTCTGAAGAATTTGTGGGGAACATATTACAAAACAGTGCACTCACACCAAAAGCTCGGCGCCGTCTGATTCCAGCTGGGGTCAAAGTACAACTGCACTTACCCACTCGAGCAATTGGACTCATTTCTCGTTTGCTTCTGTTCTCTCTTACAACGGTGCATAATGAAACTTTATGTCGATAACAGGCCATTTCAGAACATACGTGTATGCTCTGATTTTTCTCATTTTGAAAAGATAAATTGAGGCTTATGTTATCACTCTGCTGTCTGTGTGTCTATGTGTCCCCCTAACGTTTCTAGTCAATGACTCTGTAAATACGTTCCCGCGGCAACTAACACACACGCATACATAGAAGAAATCTATGCGGTCCGTTCCATATCGAATATTCAGTACATAGTAAAGGAAAGTGACCATCAGATGTTCCTGCAGATTCTTGTTACTGTAAGTGCACAGCGATGGTTAAATGTTGAAATCCGAGACGTTCCTCCAATTCTTAATCAAGCGGCCATGACCCCGGGTCAAGATATTAAAACACGCGATCACCACAGATAGATATCTGATAGATAACAACCGCTCGAAACTGTAAAGAAGTTCACGTATAAAATACTTGATATTACAATATATTCGGGGTTCCGTGACGAATAAAACGGGCTATGGATTGGATCTATTGGCACTTCCGTACAATTACAATTCAAATTCAATATAGCAGATTTATGTGAGAAATAAAGAAGTGTTAATTAGAGTCAGTGAGCAGAGGAATATCCTACACGAAATAAGAAAACGGAAGGCTAATTGGATTGGTCATGTTTTACGCAGAAACTGCCTTCTAAAAGAAGTTATCGAAGGAAAGATAGAGGGGCGGATAGAAGTGACAAGAAGACGAGGAAGAAGACGTAAGAAGATGCTGGATGACCTTGGGGACAGAAGAGGATATTGTCATTTGAAGGAGAAAGCTCTATATCGCATTATGTGGAGGAATTGTTTTGGAAGAGACTGTGGACCTGTCGTCTTGACAGATTACTGATGATGATGATGATGATAGCAGATCACAATCCACGGCTATGCAGGACTCGCTTCATTCCTCAGTGGACTACGAGTGGCTTCCCTTCCTACTGTGATTGGCTCGGTTCTGATTTACCAGTCGGTCGCTCTTCCAGCTCCGTTGTCCAGTGGTTAACAATCTACAGCTGAACACTGAACTCTCTTACGAATGCCGAGGGAAGAGTCACTTATGACTGAACTCTCCTGAACTGAACTAACTTCCAAGCGAACCGAATATAGCTCACCATCTCCAGCAGGTCGTGCATTATTCTGTTCCATCCGTTGCCACGGGAATATGTGTTTGGCGAGCCGTTGGCTAGCAATGGACCCTCACGTCTGTTAGTTGCCGTAGGGACGTGTATTACCGAAACGTTGCCTGGAAATGGTCATATTAGTCATACTATCATTCAGTTCAGAATGATTTATCCCGCAATGTCTCCTATCTAAATCCATAGACTACAGATTGGAACACAGTGCTACATATAGCTCTTCTAGTGGTTAAGGCACTATGCTACACGTCGGAAGCTCACGGGTTCAAATACCGTTGAGGTCATTGGATTTTTTTCAATTGACCTAATCCTTCCGGCCGCACTATGGCCCTGGGGTTCACTCAGCCTCTAACAGAAATGAGTACCAGGAATTAAATAAATAATTTTCCTGGGGAGTAAATCGCGGCTGACAACCTTACCGCCATCTTTGAGCCGATTGTCTAGATAATGTCACACAACCCTTTGGGGTTTACTTACTTTACTTACTTTACAAACAACTGGTCTACAAATAACAGTGGAGAGGTTACTTCGTCACACGAACAACATATCTCGGCCCAGACAGACCAGCGTCAGTTGATACGTGAGAAATCTATATAATTACAGTGATAATATAAATCTAATATTTCTGTCTAAATTACGTCGGATTGAACTTGATAGCATATGCACTAAAGAAAAAAAAATATTAAAACATAACAATGTACGTAAAAGTAAAAAAGTAAGGGATCTCTGTAACAGGCCGTGGAGACCCATAGGGTTGTGAGATGTTGAGGTTCCCACATTTTATAGATGGCGGCAAGGTTGTCACTCCTACACGCAGGCCGCCCTTTACCCTCAAAGATATTCCAAGAATATTCCTGGTACTCAGTTCTGTTAGAGGCTGAGTCGACCCCAGGGCCATAGTGCCGCTGGAAGGCTTAGGTTAACTGAAAAAATCCAATGACATCATCGGAACTCGAACCCGCGACCTTCCGGCTTGTAGTATAGTGCCTCAACGAACTACGCTACCGTGTACCCCGATCCCATATACCAACTGAATTAAAAAATTAAAAATAGTATATTGTTAAGAGAGACAGGGGGATTTCCAAGGGAGGAAGGACACACTTTCAGAGTTGACGTGATAAGTTATATGTGTATTTGTGTTGGGGGAGGATTTTCATGTTTAGTTTATGGTTAATTTATATTTTGGGGACAATGGTGAGGGAACTGGCATGAGAGTACATTGATTACGTGATGGTTTCTTCTTGAATGTTATTGGAATATAGATCTGATGTTAGTTAGATCTTTCGTTTCGTTGATGGATGAGGAATTACATAATTCGTAGGTCTCTACTTCACTTTATGCACTTCTACCAGTCTACACTTCTAACCGAGTAGGGTGAGGATGCGATCAAGGAGGATAAAACAGCTGAACAAGAGGACGGAAGTGACCTTTTGGGAACATAATATTAAATTGGATCTTTAATAAACAGAGTGCGAGTCTGTGGATAGAACAGGATTCAGCAGTGAACTTCTGTGAATGCAATTACGAAAATTCGGGGGCTTTAAAAGACAAGGAATTTCTTGACTAGTTAGCGACTATAGTCTTTCGAAGATCTGCTCCGTATATTTAGTCAATAATTAATGTGCAATTCAAGTCTGAACCAAGAAATGTGCTTCTCTATTAGGTTGCAAGGAAACTGGGACTTGGTCTATGAACAAAATTCCTTGTGCTAATTTAAATTATAAAGTTTAGAAGACAAGTATGACAATAGGGTTCAGTAAAATTATTAAACACATATCTAATGAGTAATGGCTCTTAATAGATTTGTATCTCAGTATTATCTAATTTATTCTGTGTTTGTGTTGTTCTGTATGTAGGTAGCGGCCTTGAGACTGTCTGATCCCCCGTCCAAAGAGTCCTATCTACTGTCTTAAGATTGAGAAATTGAAGTCAAACGAAGCGTTTCACGAATGCCGTGTGCTCCAGATGGGAGCAACAGGAATCGATTGATGGTTATATATATATATATATAGATGGATGGATAGATAGAGACAAACAGAAAGACAGGCAGGCAGACAGGCAGATAGATAGATAGTAATGTGGGCCCCACTTTTATATGGCTCTTGTGCAAATTTCTCTACGTGTCTCTATATTGCAGCTTAAATTAGTCCCAACAATCCTACATTCAACATAGCCTATGTCTAAGCCTGAACTGAGCCCTGCTTTCCTTTAAATAAATTCATAAATAATAATAGGCCTAAATAATTTATTGATAAGCCTTTATCGGTAGTCATTTTTTTAGATGACTCGATAACATGAAATATGATATACTTTCCTTTTAGGCATGGTGAACTGCACAGGCGCGAGACCATGGTGATTACTATTAAAGTATTTTCTGATAGGCGTACTACTCATTTGATCGCTAGATTAGCCTTATATTTGATAAGCCTGTAGTGTAATATATGATACTTCAAATTATAGTTCACTCTGTTTAGGCTACAGGCTTATTATTAAATTCTTTTAACGATAGTCAAATGGCCCACATTTTTATCAATATTTATCATAAATGTTCCTGTTATAGTCTCATTTTAACAAACATTTTATCTCAGTCAATTTTTCGGAATCTTTGGTCATTGTCAACGTATTGACATTTTCATGCCTTTATTGAATTGTTGTTGCAATTTATGTCCACTCATCTGATACAAAATTGTAGGTGGTCTGGCTCTCATCTTGTCGAGAGTGTCACATTAACATGGAGCTTATTAAATGACATTCTGCTCAGTCTTTTATTGCCTGTAGGAATAACATGACGAAACACCACGAGGGGGTGTTGTCGCGATGCTAGCTCGCAGCATGATACAGTCCTCCAACCCCGGAGTCGCTCGTTCAACTAACCAGGGGGTTTGAAACCAACAGCTTCTGCTCTTCTGGAATCCTCGTGGGCTGGGCTCCTGCGCCACAGTAGGGCGCATGCTCCTCCCCTCATCTTATCTACCATTGGTTAATCTGACGTTGTGTAACCAATGACAGCCATTCGAGTCTCTCACCAATACGCAGGGGTCCTTGTAAAGCCTGCAGGGGGTCTACAGCTCAGTTAGCGAATGGGAGAACTGATAATTCCCCGCCTTCAAGCCTTTTTTTTTCCGTCTTGTAGGGTAACCCCCTCTGTAGCTGTTGGCGTTGTTGTTTTGAGACGTAGAGGGAGGGCTACGTGATGTGCTCAGTCCCGCTGAGAATTCGGAATCAAACAGTTGCATACCACGACTAGTGTGCCGCCGACTTTTGTTCTTGTTTTCTGGAGCACTGGGATACTCCGGGGGGGCAGCACTGTGCAGTGACACCGATACATACGTGCGTGTGATCAAAATGTGTTTTTGTCAGAGATGATAGCCGTGGTTACATTTTTAGGGGGGGTTGAAATCTGGAGATACGTAGGCCTAATGTTCTCTTCGTTAAATTATCCAAGTTAAGACTGCATGTACAGTTGGGTGCTCGTAGCTGGAGAGTCATTTGACCGCCAGTAGGGGGTCTGTGGAAGAGGAGAACCAGGGCATTGTGAAACAGACTAGTTCATGTTGTTGGAAGTATAATATTTATAAACGAAAAGTGCCAGAGGTGGTGGAGGCCCCTGACCTCCTCCCACAAACTGTTTCCGGTTACCCAAAATGTTAAACCCATTTATGGACACCACTCATCATCACCTGGCAACGATGGGTCTGAAAATGAGTCCACCGCCTGTGGTATCCCCCCAGTCAGGAGGGCACCAAATCGCCTCTGCTGGGACCATGTCCTCGTCTGTTGCAACTGGCGGGTCCGCGACAGGCGACATCTCTGCTGGACAGCCAGGCTCGGCAATGAACCATCACAATCATTTTTCACCACAGGCCACGAATGGGTATCACCATCACACGGCGATGGGTCACCACCTGAATCCCCACGCCGGGTACGCGGCGAGGGACTTCCTTCTTCGGCGGGAACATCACCACGACTTCTCGGCGGCACCTGTGCCTTCAGCGGCCGCGGGAACCACTGACCCCGCGGCGGCGGCCGTCCTGTTCCCGTCCACCGCATTACATCACGACCCCGCGCCGCAGCTGAACCATCACCACCACCATCACCACCAGCCCTTAGCGAATCACCACTTGAATCATCACATGCGGCTCGGCATGGATGTGTATACCCGTGCTGCGGCCGAGCACCATCCATATCATCAAGCGTCAACACATCACCAATTCGCGGCCATGAACGCGGCTGCAGCTCATCATCACGCCATCACCAGCATGGCACCTCATCACCCGGCTCACCACGCCACTCACCACGGGGCGTTCTTCAGATATATGCGGCAACCTGTGAAGCAGGAGATGTCGTGCATGTGGATCGAACCCGAGCAGCCTGTTCCAAGGAAGACGTGCGGAAAGACATTCACGACGATGCACGAGATCGTGACCCATCTGACTGTAGAGCACGTCGGCGGTCCCGAGTGCACAACGCACGCCTGCTTCTGGCAGAGCTGTCCCAGGAACGGGAGGCCCTTCAAGGCGAAGTACAAACTCGTGAATCATATTCGTGTTCATACGGGCGAGAAGCCGTTCCCTTGTCCCTTCCCCGGATGCGGCAAAGTGTTCGCCAGGTCCGAGAACCTCAAGATACACAAGAGGACGCACACCGGTGAGTTTGTCTCAAGTTAATGCACCCCCCCCCTCCTCCTCTGCTGTGTTTCTATGTGTGTCGGGCAAAATGCATATATAAAATCATGGTTACTGATGTTTCACTTCCTAATAGAGTGTCCGAAGAAACCATTTACTTCTTTGTAGGTAGGTTCCCTATTTGCTGTAGGTCAGCAGGGTTATATGGGCCCAAATGCGTATCCATTTTGTGTTTGACGTGGTGTATTACAAACGAGAATGAAAGATAAGTCATAACGCTGAATCTGCAAATCACTTTATACAGGTTCTTGGATTTCTTCGATCCCCCTGTCTCTAGCAAGAACGGAATGCCTAGTGTAGAATATATAAAAAACAGAATGAAAGCCCGTAAGCTTATAATAATAGCATATTTAGATTAATTTCCTTGTAAATTTTGCTACAAGGAAACTTGTCAAATCTTGTAACTTACAGCTTAAGAAGAACATTGAAATAACGCATAATTACTTACGTTTAAATTAGTCATAATTTCGAGTGTCTAGAAAGAGGAACGTTACGGACTACCAATAAGGCGAAAATAATGCTGTGTTGTCATTTTTCTTTGATTTGGTTATGTTACGTTTCCTAAATTCTCTGTGTGACATTCACTCGTGAGTAGCACCAACCATATTAGTGACCCGTGAGAACAAGTTCAGGATCGTGAGAGGTTTTATTTGTAGCTAGAAAATATTATGAAAGTACTATTTTATCGTAAATTATATTTGGCCTTTCATAGACGAATAACTGCATTGCATGTCTGAATTAACAGTAAATTGTGTTTAATCACTGCAGATTTAAACTTTATTATATTAGGTCAGTGCATTGTGTTTGTAATAATCCAATGCCCCATTACCGAGTTTCCAGTTCATACGTACCTAGAAGTATAAAGTAAATTTGTTTAGTTTGTTGGCACACTTTATGTGCTCCGCCTTATGTTCTATGAGCTGCAGGCTTCTTTTCGTATCAAGTGCATTCCAGAGAAGTTGAAAGATTTTTGATGATGGTGTAACACTGCTCGAATTCGCTACTTTGAACACTGCCCTTGGCCCGAGTTCATTGAAACTTTGGTTTCATAATTTTAATAAACATCGACGGTGGATAAAGCACTAAGCGATAGTTTTAAACGGATTCCACTTGTTTTGGTCTGTTCCTTTTTATGATGTCACTATTTAGGCCTATTTGTGTATTCATCTCTGTTTTAGTTAGATTTGGCTTGATTAAATTAAGTCAAATCGTACTGGGTTAGGTTAGGTTAGCTTACAGGGAACCTGCTTTACACCATTTGCTCGCATTTAAATGCAGAGGAAATTAACGCTATACTTTTAATTTAGCTATATTGGCGCTGATTTCAAAACAAATTTGCGTGATACGGAGTTCTCTAAAAAAAGCTGCAAGTCAGTGGGCAGTATCAGGCGACATTGGTTTTAAAATTACCCAATTTATGGACTAGGCAGTTGGAATATTTTAAAAACTGTAGAAGAAAGCAGGATTGGAAATACAGAGAAGGTATGCGTGCTACATAACGTACGTAAATTGAAACCGTTTTTGAAACCAGTCTCGAAGAAAAGTTTTGAAAAAAAAAATGAAAACTGGAAAGTAACTCCTGTTAAACTTGAGGTAATTTAGTATTTTCTGCACTTCCAATGTCAGTGGCTTTGAGACATGGCCTGATAAGGACAAAAGCATTTATCTGTTACGCGATTCTGCAAGAACAAAGCGTTTGTGTTACGAAAGTCTTGTTACGTACTTTTATTTGCCTCTAGAAATAAGAAATTTACTAAATTTTGGTGATTATGAAGGCTACCGCAGGCCTGTCTTTGTAAATAACATTTCATAAGTAAAGAAGGCACACCGTACGACATAGCAGCTTCGTAATCAACGTGACAAATTATCGGTGTTTATATTAATCCGGTTAGCATAAAATGTGTTTCGGAAAGGTGTTTACCCAGAGAGTGTCTTCACTACGAAATATTTTGAGAAAAAATCCAATATCGCGAAAAATTTTCCGAGTTCAAAAATTATTTAACCGAAAATGTCTTCACGAATTAAGGTAATCAAGTTAGCTTGTAGATTTCATATAGAAGCCTGTAATTTTCTCTAAAACTTTCGAGCAAAATGTAATATGATTTTATTCTAGTCGATAGAACGCCGTTATATAGTTTACTGCATTATATAAATCATATACTTGCAGCAAGCGTAAATGGCGATATATTTGGGATGTACCAAAAAACGTTGCAAATCTATAGGCATTGATATCAACATTTCTGTATCAGAGAGATAGTGCTGACTTCAGCGTTTTTGTTTCCTTTTTTATTTTTTTAATTATGCTGGTACCGTAAATTTTATTTCATCAGTTTTTTTATTCATGTCAGTTTCACAAAATTTTAGTCTGTGACAGCTGAAAGGAGGAGTTCACTTGGAACCTCTAGACTCAGATGAGATTATACATACACGTATATAAATGGATCTTAAGGAAGTAGGATGTGAGAATGTAGAATGAATGCCTCTACTCAGGACAGCGTTCACTCGCAGGTTCTTCTGAAGACACTAATAAACCTTCGGTTCGATGAAAAGAAATTGTAATTTTCTGGCTAATTGAATGACTGTTAGTTTCTGAAGAGGGAGCCTGCTCCATGGAGTATGATGTCTGTGTTTTTCAATTGTAAGTTCAAAGCAACAGTAAAGGGTGTGTTTTTCTTCAGGTTATGAAACACTCTTATCAGTTAACTGAGAAATATGAAAAAATATACTGCACTGTGTTGTGAGGAGTCGGGATAGCTCAGTCAGTATAGCGACGGGCTACTGGCTGGACGGCCCGGTTTCAATTCCCGGCATGGCGAGATCTTTATCTTCTCCACAGAGTCAAAACCGGCCTCCTATGCAATTGGTACTGGAGACGATATCCCCAGGTGTAAATCAGCCGGGGCACGAAGCTGACCACTCACCTCCATATAATGCCGAGATTAATAATGGTGGAGCTGTACCTCCATTCCCCCATATGTCTTCATGTCACAGTGCTTAATTAGTTAAGAACAGAAACAACTTTATTTCTTTTAACTTTTCGGGTAAATTTAAGAACCCAAAGCGTTACGTAACTGAAATTCGTGATGGATCGCATGAAGTAAGCCTATAACTTACTTACGTTCGAGAGCTATGGCATTCGTTGTAATCTTAATGAACTTTCTCATATAAGGTTTAGAGTCCTGTAAGTTCATACCATTTGTCTATAGGCGCGTCTACATTACTCGTACTCGTGCTCGTGTGACTCGCTATGCTCGCGAGTAATGTGGACGATATGACAAGTCAAGAGCAAATTTAAAATTTTTAATTTAGAAACTATAGTCAGTAAATTATAATACGACTACAGCCTATACACACTACGAGTAAATATACGGATCCTCACGCGCCGAAGCCTGGCGAGCAACTGAAGTAGTGTGGACGAAGATTTACGAGCACAAGTAAAAGCCAGACGAGTCTCCCGACGAGCACAAGCCTGGCGAGCACGAGCACGAGTAATGTGGACGCGCCTTAAGACTATGGCTTAATATGTTTCTGCTTAAAAACACAGACTGTAATAGAAATTCAGACTATGGCCTTCCGAGGAGAAAGAAGCAATTCCTAGCGGTCTTCTAATAATAGCTTAACAACAGTATTTCGAAATGTTCGGGATCTTCGAGTCTTGATCTGTCTCTGAAGACATTTTTTTTCCCCCTTGGCATTACAGCCCCAGTGGGCCTAGGCCTACCTCCATGAACTTCTCCGTTCACTTCGGTTTTTCTAGATCTTACACAAATACAGAAAAACGCGCACACAAAAACTGAACATCCAAGCCCTGAGTGGGATTCGAACCCGCGATCCCGGTTTCGAAGCGAGCGAAGACAGTGCATGCATTAGACTGCTCGGCTACCGTGACCGGCCTCTGAAGACAATATTGTTGTTAAATAATTTATGTAAGAATGGGATAGTAACCTAATTTTCTGAAATATGAATGTGTTATGTGAATTCACTTCTTTTTTTGGTCCGAAGTGTCATATCCAGGGAGTTCACGGGTTCACAGACCGCTAAAATATTTGGTACGACCGATAGGAAGGTTTTACTTCCATAAAATTTTAGTCAGAAAAGAAAGAAGATGATGATGAAGGAACCAACGCTGCAACCAGCTTGCATGTCGCGTTTGAATTAGCAAGTTTGTATAATAAGCAAGATACGATTTTGAGTGCTCAGAACCTAGTGACACTTAACAATTTTACCGTAATATTTAACATCGAAAACATAGAAAAATCATGTTTCCAGAAGATCTTGTAAATAGGGCTTTTCATGAAACTCTCTCTCTCTCTCTCTCTATGGTTATACAGCTCTTCGTTCCTTGACCGCGTTTCCGTTTTTTAATCCTATACACCGTTGACAGGACTCTTTGGACGGGGGATCAGCCCATCGTAAGGCCTCTACCTACATACAGAACAGCACAAACACAGAATAAACGCACACACACATCCATACCTCGAGTGGGATTCGAACCCACGATCCCAGTATTCAAGTGGCCGAAGACGGTTCTGTCTTACACTGCGTGACCACCGTGATCGGTAAATTCACTTGCCGGCAAAAAGTAGTAGGATATACAAACTGCAACAAATGCGCGAAACGCCCTGTCAGCGCACTGTTACCAACATCTTAAGCAGTGTCATTTCAGTTCTGTTGCGGCCTACGGAGAGAAATAACATTTGTTGTTAATTTAGTACTCGACGCTTCAAATGAAGTTCTAGATACGCTGCTGCTACCAGGTCTGTTAACGTGTTCAGTGTCATAAAAAATTATTTCACGATGCTGTATAAGATGTACTGAATGGGATGGAGGCTGAACTGATTTTCGAGGTACGCAGAATTTTATAAGCACACTGCACTGCTTCTTTCCTATTACTTTTTGAATATAAAGTGAGAAAAATTAATTATAAATTTAAAAATTTGTGAATTGACTATGACATAGTTAGTTTTTAAGGGGATTCACATTTCTTTATGACACACCACTCAGCCCGATGATTTTGTCTGAACATCCGAATATTGAACGATTTTTTTAAAGAATTTTGAAATGAATGAGAATGAAATTGACCAACGTTTAGAACCCCATTACTTTTAAAATGAAAATAATAGAAGTATTATGCCACGCAAACCACGCGTCTATTTGTACTTAAATAGAAGACCTCGACCATGAAACTCTGGACTATGTTATTGGCACAATTGTTTGCCCCCAAATAAATACTAGGCCTAAGTGCATTGTACAGGCGTTTCCTTCAATTATTAATGGCTATCCAACTGACAAGGAGAGCCGGGATAGCAACTGGCTACGGACTCAACGACCGAGGGTTCTGAGTTCGAGTCCCGGGGGGACAAGAATTTTCACTTTTCAATATTGTCCAGACCGGACTACCCAACCTCCTATCCAATGGGAACCGGGGACTATTTCCTCGTGGGTAAAGCTGTCGGAGCGTGAAACTGACCGCTTACCTCCAACTAATGCCGAGATCAAGAAAACCTGGATCTATACATCATCTCCGCCATACGTCTTCATGGCTCGGTGCTTCATTAGTTAAGCATAGGGACAATTTTACGTTACCATCTGGTAAAGGAAATACATGTTTTTATAGAACTGCAAGGTTTATAATTTTTTTTTTTAGAAAACTTTCATTTGACACTATTCTGCACCAGTTAACTGAAGTTCATAATCTCAAATTTTTTCTGCAAAATTATCTATAATTATATAATTTAAAAATGCCAACCACTCGAATTCCTCGGAAGCTGTTTTACCATCATCCTATAGGAAGGAGAGAGAGACGCCGGCCACCAAAGAGGAAGAAATATCAGTTCATCGAACCCTAAGTTTGGAACAGGTCAAAAGACCTAAACCTTACAGATACGTATGATGATGATGATGATGATGATGATGAATATTTTCCTGCCGCACAGGCGTAAGTCTATTCCACGAGATGTTAAACTGGAATTTGTATGTATTTTCAATCGTTAGGCGATCGAAATTTGTAAAATTTGTCGAGTTTTCTTACGTAATCCCGTACATTCGAGTGCTTGATTTTAATAATTATACCTATCCCACGATATTTTACCTCCGGATTTCGCAGAAAATTCGGGTTGTAAACAGACTAAAGATATCGTTCGGGACAGCAGTTATCAAAGCGATATATGAATCGAGCGCCCATCACAAACAGGCCTAGGATGTATAACCGCTACACGCGACGTTCGGCGCCTTTGATCATGTGAACTAAAGTAGATATGGACACAGAAGGCCACTCTGATTGTCAGCACGAAAGGCAACGCACCCAGGGACAGGTTTAGACTGGTTGAGTTTCACGTTCGTTTTGGAAGCCAAGAGATGGAAGTTACAACGTGCCTTATCCTGGTGTGTTCAGAAGGTAGAAAATGAGAAGAAGAGGGCAGTGATATGACAGCAAACCATCCTTAGCTTGAATTGTTGAAAAAAAAAATTCCTTGGATTAACTAATTAAGTAGCCTACTACCCAATAAAGGCGTATAGGGGAGTGGATGTATGGATCCAAGTATTTTTAATCTCGGCACAAAATGGACGTCAGTTGTCTTCATGACCCCAAATGCTTTATCCCTGGAGAAATAGCTCCCGGTACACATTGTGCAGGAGGCAGAATGGGCCCCAGAACTGGTTTGGACAAAGTAGAAAATAAAGTAATCTCGCCTCTACTGGGACTCGAACTTTGATACCCCGGCCATCCAGCCCTTAGCCAGTCACTATACTGACTGAGCTATCCTATGCATTTTTAAGCAGCACGAAAACAAATAATCTTCACGAAGTTTAATTACAAAAAGACATAGGCACGATAGTCCTATTTGCGCGGGAACTTGAGAAATGTATACAGGTTTTAGTCTAAAAGACTCAAAAGAAAAGACCAGTTTGGGAGAATTATGTTTAGCATAGATGGGAATATTTTAAATTTGGTGCCATATATGTTTTATGAAGAAAACTGGAATAGGCTGACTAACTGTAGGATGTAACAGAAGAAGTTAGTTGAAACTGTAATGCTTCTGGTTTCCATGCCGGAGGTTACCGTTTCGAAACTGTATCAGAACACCGACTCTCCTGGCTGAGGGGTCATGTTTTCCTCACTCTCTCCAGTCAAATCCCGGGACAGTAAATTAAATTAGGCCGCGACTTTGGACATCCTTTCATAATCATAATCCATCATCCAAATATTCGACCATATAGCCTAGTATCCGAATTAATGAAAGCGTCTGTAAATCACTGACAATGATGGGTCGTAATGGCTGGATCTGGCGAACATGCAGCTGATGTTTACTGAGTGAAATGCAGTGTGCGCTTCTGCACTAGAATTGCTGGATATTTGTGTACAGGATGTGCATCGGTCTCTCGGGTACACTTCAGATTCTGTGTCTTGTTGTCACAGCAAAAGGAAGAAGTTTACGTAAAAAATTATATCTTGAAGGACTCAGTTTATTTCCGTTTCCTTGAGCGCAGTACATTAACAACTGATTAGCCTACAAACAGAACACTGAATTCTTACCAAATTGAACCTAAACTGATATGCGGAAATTATGTGCGAAAACTAACAGGTTTCCCCTTTGTACGTGACTTCCATTGAAGTATTTCATGGAATTTGTTAGCAGGAATGAACACTAAGCAACTTGTTTTGCTGAACACGTTAAACATTTATACAGTTCAGTGATTTGGAACGTCCTGTTGAGTATAGTGGCTGTTGTGGTGGTGGGGGTAGTATAGTAGTAGTATCAGTAGTGGTAGCGGCAGCAGCAGCAGCAGCAGCAGCAGCAGCAGCAGCAGCAGTAGTAGTAGTAGTAGTAGTAGTAGTAGAAGCATCATCATCAATCATACATTGTGTCTATAGCAATGGAGACTAACTACTTTACTGTACGTAGGTCTAAGTGTGGTAAAATAAATCAACGAGAAAGCTAAAGTCATCTTATGTAATAATCATCACCATCAAGTCCTGTAGTACATTTTGTGATTTCATTTAAGACACTGTCAGTACATGGCCTGTAGGATATGGCGTCGAAAGAAAGGGTGATTAACTGATTAACTAAGTGATTATTAAAAGTAATAATAATAATAATAGTAATCTAATTAGCACAAACCTAAGTTGTTATTGAGAACTGAGAAATAAAAAGTATAAATATTGAGAAATAATAATAAAAATAGTAATTCAATAAAATTTAATTCTTGTTTATATACGTGTAAACTTAACAGTTCAGAGGCCAAGTTAGCACGGGTACGTAGAAGGAAACAAAAACTTAACAAACAAAATACAAAATAATAACAATAATAATAATTATAATAATAACAATAGTGATATATGCAATCTCGATAGAGAATAGTCACTGGAATAAAACCGCCATCCACGTCTTCACTGGAAAACCTGGCGTCTTGATTTTATGAATAAAACAGGAAAAATTGATAATTATTGATAACCAGCACATACAGTTATTTGGCTCTAAGTATAACAGTGCAGTATCTGAACAAACTCAGAAACTATGCAGATCTGGGTTCCAAATAATGACAAAATACATTGTAATTACAAGAAGTGAAAATTGTGCCCGTGTTTAAGAAAATTGACCGACAATAAAACGTCAGGTGGAATAGTAAGAACCTTGTTAAATATTTTCCACTACCAGAGGAGATTATACATAAATTTCATGAGAATGAGTTCAAGCAGAACCAGTTATAGGCCTATATCAAATAAAATAAACAATATTATCAAAACATTTAAAACCTGTCGCTTTCCACAGCCTGTAGCCCCATTCAACTCAGTATAAATACCTGCCACTTCCGCAACAAGAAGAGTTTTAAACCACAAGCATACAATTTCGTAATCTGAGGTACGTCCGTGACAGATACGAACCTCAGGCAACTTGGCAGGGGCTACGCTTCGCGTATTCACAATCCAGTCATAACAGTCAATATTGAAAGAATACAAAGGACAGGTTTCGACAAGATTTTCGTAGTAAACATATTTAAGAAACATTCTTTTTGGTGAAAAAATGGCAATCGACGAGAGAGATATTTGTTGGTAGATCCACTAAATGACAGCTCGTGCTGCACTCTATCGAGATTTTGCATTACCACGATGTTGAGCAGCACAGTAAACATTTTATGTAAGGAGATGTGTATGTGAAATGAATAAAAAATGTAAAGGTAAAGCTATCCTGTAGTAGGCCGTGGAGGTCCATAGGATTGTGAGACGTCGAGGCTCCCACATTTTCTAGACAATCGACTCACAGATGGCGGGAACGTTGTAAGAATTACGTGCCGGCAGCACTTAACCCCCAGGAAGATTCCTGGTACTCATTTCTGTTAAAGCCTGAGTCAACTCCAGGGCTATAGTGCGGCTGGAAGGCTTTGGTAAATTAAAAAAAAACAATTATCTAATCGGGAATTAAACACGTGACCGTCAGGCTTGTAGCATAGTGCCTCAACCAACTGCGCTACCGGTAATATTATGATTCCAAGCTCACGAATAAACTTATATGGTGCACTTTATATTGAATATTAAACTTTAAATATATTTCGGTTTTTATAATGACAGGACAGTCATAATAAAAATATCCAATAAATTCCTCGAAATTGGACGAAGTAAAAGTATTTTAAAACGACTGTAACAAGTCGAACTTATATTCACGAAGAAATTAACAGAAAGTTTAACTCGGACAATGGTTGCTACTACTCAGTTCAGAATCGTCTATCTTCTCTTTCTCTGAAAACCTAAACATTAACAATAAGCTCTTAGAAGAATTAATCGCCTACTTCCCTTTGATAAGACACGGAGCTAATAATAACGAAAAAATTAGGTTGCTACACATATACAGACAGCAAAACTATCTCATAGACCTCATAAGCCCAAAACATTAAAGGGGATATACACACCGACAGACATCAGTCATCAGTGTGATATCATAAACCTTCTTTTATTTCTTCAGGTTATGGAAAGTAGGCTAAAAATATAAAAAGGCTGTGTACTCACCTGTTTGTTAAATTCTGTCTATACCCCGGAGGCAGAACATAGATTGAGGGTATGTGGATCTGCGGGAGAGGCAATACCAAGATACTGGAGAAAATAACATTATTATGAAGTTAAAAAGTTGTATTATTCATCAGACTTCATTATTAGAATGAACGAATCAAGGATATTGAGATGGAAGTCACATGTAACTCGCTTCGGTGAGAGGAGAAATTCATATAAAAATTGTAACCAAAGAACTTGAAAGGAAAACCATTAAGATATCTAGACGCAGAAGGGACGGTTATATTAATATGGCTCTTGAGGAAATGTGAGAATGTAGATCGTACTGAGCTGGCTCAGGCCTGGCTTAGGTGGCGCGCTCTTGTGGTTACTTGATTGACTGAGCGACTATTAGCTTTCAAGAAGGACTCTGGTCTCTGGAGTTAATATAGTTACTGAGTAAAGACTTAACCGTTGACTTAGTTGTTAAAGTTGCAACGTATAAGCTTATACATAATTATTTTTGGAGGCTGGATTTTACTATCGTAAACATCTCCGTAACAAACTTGACGCATTTTTAAACTTCATTTTGATTTTACGAGTCTCAAATAAGTTTACACTAAAAGGGCGTTACATATTTCTTATCATGCATTGAATTTCAGGTCTTATTTCGCTAGCAGTTGTTTGAAGCTTGCATCGTGGATGTGTTGAACATTAAATCAATTCTGGGTATTTACAGAAGCACGCGCTATAGCGCCGAGAGAAAAGTGCTTATATTAACGTAAATTTAGGTCAATAAGCTGAACAAGTTAGCCTAACTAGTAATGAGTCTGGACTATATTCGAAATGTACCTGGTTCGAGCTACGGTCAGGAACCGGTTTCCCTGACTGAGGTTGCTTGTGATTCCTGACTTTTCTAATAGATTTACATTTCAATAATTTGAAATAGCCAGCTCGAGTTTCACTCGTCCCATTTCCAGTTTATCGTACATGATCAAATTTGAATCTCGTCCTTGTAAAATGTCTGTAGTAGTGACAGCATCGGGGCACGCGGTAGAATAATTGGTTGAGGCACTATGCTACAAGCCGTAAGGTTGCGGGTTCGAGTCCAAGACGAGGTGGATTTTCTTCAGTTTAAATAATTCTTCCAGCCGCACTATGGCTTTGGGGTCGACTCAGCCTCTTAACAGAAATNCCGGCACGTAAGGCTGAAAACCTTACTGCCATCTGTGAGTCAATTGTCTTGATACTGTGGGAGCCTCGACATCTCACAAACCCTATGGGCCTCCATGATGTGTTACAGGAATAGTTTGCCTTCTCTCTAGAGACAGCATCGTTAAATAAGCCAGGAACCTCCATAAACCGAGGATGTACATATATACTGTATATGACGGTTATGAGTCAGGCTTGTAATCGAAAGCTATACAAAATTAAGACCTCATATCCTAACAAACATTTTTACACTGTTTCTTAGTGTAGAGGCCTATCGGGATAGTAAGTCTACCTTCAAATAGATCATAATCGCCTTCTTTAAGATCTTTACCTTGGCCTACTTGCTACGTATTTATGATCAGCATTCCTGTTTCAAACACTCTAGTAGAAATATCACACCCATCTAACCTAGGAATGTCCAGTCTGTCGACCGAACTCCACGTGGGGTGAAAGTACGCAGCTTCGTGACATACCATTCTTTGGAGTACGGCAGTCCAAATTCGCCACGAAATTAGATTGTTTCCTGCAACTGGTCATAACTCTTCCTTAGGTGGCTCCACTGCGTTCAATTGTTGAAACTAACCGTCTCTCTCTCTCTCACACACACACACACACACACTCACTCACACGCACGAACACTCACTCACACGCACGCCCACAAACACTCACACACTCACGCTCACTCACACGCACGCTCACACACACACACACACACACTCACTCACAACACACACACACTCAGATCAGCTCTCGTTCCCGTCGAACCTCCTATACAGTGGGTACTAGGGGCTCTTTCCCAGAAGTTAAAGCAGACGGAACGTGAATGAGGCCACACTTCTAATCTAGAGCTGAGGTGAGCGTTGGGCCCACTTTCTTGTGCTTCTTAACTAAGCAAAGCAAACTCCAGTTTTGGCCCTCTTTATGTATTCTCGAAAATGAGCACAGTAATGGCGGACGCCATGTAGTGATGGGCAAGTTTCCAAGGATATTGCTTTGGCCTGTGGTGAAAGTTTCTTTCGCTTTTATTGACACTGCAATCTTATTAGACCTTGTTGCATTATCTGAAATATGCTGAAGCACCAGTTTCGGGACTGAACACTACTCCCGTCTTCAGGTGATTGTTATTATAGTGGCATATGTTTTAAGGTTGTGCGTTTGATATCCATGACACACTGAGCAAGTTAGCTCAAGCGGTAACGCTTTCGCTTATATTCGGGACGTTCGTGGTTCGAATCTCGGGTGGGACATCTACTATAATGACAGTTTTCTCACGATTTTCTCAGTCTAGGCAAATTTTCAGGTAGTACCTTAATTTAGTCAACGAGCGCTTCTTGTACATTATTCACTAGTGGTCCTATTATTAGACTTTCGATTCAATAGGTACCAGTAATTTTTCCCCAGGAATATAGCGGCCGGGGCGTGAAGGTGACCTCTAACATCCGTCCAGTGTCAAGTTCAAGAACACTGACGCTATACCTCCACTCCCCCATACGTCTTCATTATATAGTGCTTTGTTGATTAAGCACAGGGTCAACTTAGGAGCCGGGATAGCGTAGTCGGTATAACGGCTGGCTATGGGCTGGGCGACAGAGGGGTCGGAGTTCGAGTCCCGGTAGGATTAAGAATTTTCACTTCTTCAGTCCTCCAGACCGGCTCTGGCGTCCAGCAGCCAACCTCCTATACAATGAGTACCGGAGGTTATTTCCCGAGGGTAAAGCAGCCGGGTCGTGAAGCTGACCACTCACTTCTAACTAGTGCCGAGGTCAAGAAAATGTGGATCTATACATCCACTCTCCCATGCGTCTTCATGGCATAGTGCTTAATTAGTTAAGCTCAGGGACAACTTTACATTTTACCAGGGTCAACTTCGTATACTTATGGTCTGCATTTCTGGCAGTCCTAACCGAAACCAAAGTCATTTTACTACAGTCACTGTTACCTCGAGGATGACAGGTGTTAGAAAAGAGGATTTATTTAATCAGATCTTTTACTTAATTTAACTGAAGTATGAATAACTTACAGGTCCACAGTTCGATACACGTGCAAGAATTTGGCAGTTCTGACCCACTTCTTGTAGACTTCCAGTTACGATACTTGAGTACAGTGGTGGCTATCAATGTCCTCATGAAGTCTGAATGCATAAGTTTATTACAAACAGCTGTGATCAGTTCTTCAGCATACTACAGGTCGCTTCTAACTTTCCTGATACCTACTTTCTTTTCTTATGGAACTCCTTTCTTTCCCACATCATTGCATTATTAAAAATTTGTATGCTACCAAATGAGTGTATTTGAAGGAAATAAAAAACACAATGAAATTATATTTTAGAACATCAGATATGTTGTAGTTGGTGACAATTCCATAGAGTATAGCCTTGCTCGAGACATAGTCGCCCAGATTGATTAAACTTATTCCCCCCCCCCCAATTAACTGTCCCGAAAGTGAATCACGTGATCAGAAGAGCCCGTTACTTGATTCTATTCTAAGCCAGGTGAATCCTCTCCCTATTCATTTAACATTCATTTTTATATTATCCGTCCATCTACGCCTAGGTCTCTCAAATGGTCACTTCCTCTTATGTTCTTTTTCGAATAAAATAATAGAAAGAAATAAAATCAGATTTTTGGAACATGAACTGTTAATTTGTAGACCTATTTGGCTGTAAATATAGACCTATATACCAATTAGCTCCATTTGTATTCCTCCGTTTACCTTATATTTCACGGCCGCCTGCAGACCGGTTCTGAGTCCCAACCGCCCTCCTATCCAGTGAACACTGGGACTCTGTCCCCGGAGGGAAGAGTAGGCGGTGGACGCAGCTAATCATTCGCATCCGCCTAGGCCTGTTTCCGAGTTTAAAAATGCTTAGAGACATATTTTTACTTTCCAACACGTCTTTAAGGTGTGATGCTTAATTAAGCATAGGAACGGCTTAACCCCGCCCAGTTCTCCATTCGTTTAATTTTATTTGTTTAACGATATTCCTGAAGTAGACCTGCTTAGTTAAAGCCCCCAACAGGATGAAGATGCTAATGATGACATGATGCATGTGGGAAGAGGCGGTCTTGGCCAGTTTTAGCGCATTTTCTCACAAGACGGACGCAGTTAAATTAAAGATATGACAGTTTCCATCCTAACATATGAAAGCGAAAACTTGGCTATCAAGAGATCGCATAGACATAAATTCTTGCAGCTGAAACGAGGTCTTTGAGATGAATTGCTGGCTACAATTGTCAAGCTCAGATATAAATTGAAGTAAAATAACGTAAAGAGAAGTCTATTGAGTTGTGTTTTATTAAAATACATAGACCTGTGACCACGTAACACGAAGTTCAGATACGGAATAGACACACTGAAGTAAGATAATAGTTAAATATCTATTACGTATATAAAAAACGGAAATCAGGCTGATATTAACGTACAACAAAAATTCGAAAGAAAGAATTGAAATTTCCATCTTCTAGAATATAGCGCTGTGTAGTTTGTATATCCCAGCTCCGTGATTTCAGTCCGCAAGCGAACTATACCGACCAAGCAACGTCGCTTGTCGGCGAAGTTAGTGCCAAATTTAGCGGATAGGGGGTGTCGCGTCGTCAGCGTAACGAATCCCCACGGCCGTCAATTTCGGTTTTCTAGATCGCCGTATATCCCAGAAGATGACAAATTTTATAACTACCGCTGTAAGAACCAATCCTGCAAGAAAGAATTCCCAAACAGATTCTGCAAGGCAGACCATCTGCAAGAAGTGAAGCATGTATACCCGGGGAAGATGAGACGGTTGCTGTCATGATGGACAAGGTGCAAGAGACTTAACCGTCTGGATGATGATGGGGATTATTTCAGAATTCGCTTTGAGGGACTAAGAAACGCCACAGAACACCATGAAGATAGCTGATCCCCATCGGGAATCGATCCCCCTACCTGCTGATCACTAAAGAGTAATGTTAACCATTCATCACGTCATTTACGATTTGACGTCATAGCCACTGCGTATGTGGCACCAACATAAGAAAAGCTCTCAGTGTGTTCATTCCTTTGACTTAGGCCATATTTGGCAAATCAAACAGAAAAACTGCGACCCTTTATCTATTTTCTGAAGGAAGTCCATAAAGTATTCGACTGAGCTTCTCGACCCGTGACAGGATACGGACATAGGCCTATACCTGCCCAAGTATTTTGATTTATTACCTTATTCTTTCACAGAGTGATATGTATGGGAACTGAGTGACCCGTCTCCCGCACCGCCTTGAGAAAAATGAGGGCCCCGGCCATATGAGTTGTTAATATAATTATCAGTGATTTGGTGGAACACAGCCGTGGGAAAACTGGAGAAGAGTCTAGCCGGCATTTCTAGTCATTATAAGAGCTCGAACTCGACAAAAAATATATTACTTATCGAAATATCTAAATGAGATTTAAGAATAAAACATCATGATGCTTGTTTGGGAATTCCTAGATATTGTGGCTACTATGCCAAGATCGCGAGATAAGTAAATACATAACAGCCGTTGCTTAGTAACGGCTGTTGCATATTTGCTTATCTCGCCATCGTTGCCCAGTAACGGGTCTACATGCCACAGTATGTTTCCAGACCCAGAAACCATCTGTTCTGACCGATTTTTTCGTTACTGAAAAATATTATCTTCTGAGAAGTGGAGACACATAGTCTGGTGTAAATGTACTGATGTTTCGGATGAACGCAGTGAAGCTCAATTTTCAGGGCTGAAGAAGCAAATAGAGATTTTCGTTGTTGCTCTCCAGACAAATGCTAAAAGTAGGCCTAACTTAAATTGCACAGAGACCGTGAAACACGCACATGTTTCATGCTCTAAAATCTGATTGCATTCGCATGACTCTTAAATGTTTCGTCTGTCCCTTACAGATATCTTCAGAGCTTTCTGTAACGACTAAACGTCAGATGTGCGCAACGGAGTGGACAATATAGAGTGACATATTTCATCGTTATGACTCCACTGTTTTGATTTTCTCGGCTACAACATTAAACCTAAAAGAGTAACTCTTCTCAAAGGCCGCGCCATAGCTCAAGCAGTTAGTCGCTGGCTTCCCATCGCGGCGGCCCGGGTTCGATCCCGGGTCTGGTCAAGTGGGATTTCTGGTGGACAAAGTGGCGCTGGGGCAGGTTTTTTCCGAGTACTTCGGTTTCCGCTGCCAATCTTCATTCCACCAATTGCTCCACAATCACCCTCACCTATCATCTGGGGCTGGTACAATAGGCCAGAAGTGGCCGCAGTACATGGGACTTAGTACCACTCCACTAGCATTAAAAAAATCTCTTCTCAAATTTCGGTATGGATGGGGGGCCGGTCTGTTATAGGGTAATTCAGGTTAACATAAATTATACGAGTAAACCCTCATTCCCTTAAATTCATACGGTTTGAAGTAAGTACGTCAGTATCTGCATAGCATAAAATAATTTGCAAAAAATATAAAATTATCCCTGGACTTAATATACACTATGAAGACCTGCGGGGAAAGGAGGTATAGCGCCACTATTCTTAACCTCGGCACTAAAAACTAAATTCGCTTATTAGGGGTGGTGGAGTCCAACTGGGTCCAGTCGGCACGGCGGCAACTGATTGGCCTATTGTATCTGCCCGGGTGATTATGATGATGGAGAATTTGGTGGAATGAAGCTTGGCAGGGGAAACCGAAGTACTCGGAGAAAACCTGCTCCAGCATCACATTTTCCACAAATCCCACTTGACCAGACCCGGGATCGAACCCGGGTCGCCGCGGTGGGAAGCCAGTGACTAACCGCTTGAGCTATGGCGCGGCCGTAACCTCTGCAAAAGATGGAGAGGTCAGTTTCACTCCTCGACAACTTTATCCCAGGGGAATGAGCGCCCAGATCACCTTGAATAAGAGGCCCAAAACGGTCTGGACTTTACGGAGAGAGAAAAATTTTCTGCCGGGTGTCGAACCCCGATTCTTTGGTTTTCCAGCCTATGCCTACTCGCTATAATATCCTAATTATGTGGGTGTGCTAAAAATCGTATACCTGCTCGAATCCACTAATTTCAAAGTTAACCGCTGTTGATACATTCAGTAACAAATATTAAGTTAATGTATCATGTATTTTAAGTAATCCTGTTCTACAAGTCATATCTTACTACAGTCTAAGTCAGACCCTGGTCCTACTCGAAAACTTCTGAATAACAGTGAATAAAATTATTTTTTTTTATTTTGATAAATATTTAGTCAATTAAATTGATAAATCTCTTAAAATAGTATGGTCACATAAAAATCTGTAGGAGAAAAATAGTTTATTATTAGGTTCAGACATGTCTTGCGCACATGCATGTAGTATTTTTTTTATTTATCATTTATTAGCAATCTGAATTTGCATTCTATGAGCTAATTTGCTGTCATGTACAATAATTATTCTATTGTACTAAGTTGGCTTGAAGAGCTGTAATCCATCGATTACGCCTCAGTTTTCCTGGAGATCGTTTGGCCAAGTTCGTCTTAGTCTTCTGTATTGTGTAGGTTGAAGGAGAGCTTCTATTGCGTTGTTGGGGTGAGATTCCAGTTTCTGATAATATTTTTGGATTCTGTCTGTGATTACGCTTCTTACATATGGGATCTTGAGGTCGGTCTGAAGAGTTTGGTTTGACACGTACCAAGGTGCGTCAACTATGACTCTTAAGTGTTTTGGATTTTCTTCACTGGATGATTGTTATGTTGGGTTTGCTGGCGCATCCCCAGAGCTCAATGCCGTATGTCCATATGGGTTTAATTATTGTTTTGTAGATCAGTAGTTTATTATCTGTTGTTAGGTGAGATTTCCGACCTATTAGCCAATTTATTTCCTTGAACTTAATTTCGATTTGTTTTCTCTTCTTCGCTATATGGTGTTTCCAGTTTAATGTTGAGTCCAGGTGTGGTCCTAAGTATTTCATGTAGTATGAATGTATGATATGGAGTGAACATGCTCGTCCGCCTTTCCGCGTTTTTATCTTCCAAACTGCTAATAAGATTTCAATGCATGTTCTTGTTGGGAGAAACGTTACAAGAATAACGAAGCAATATTCATACGTCAACGCCTATTTTACGTAGGCTATAACAGAAATACAGCTTGATCGATCCTTTAAAATTATTTATTATGCAAAATATTGGTTGCCTTTTATCGCACGTAAAGAATAATAGGACCAAAAGAAGGAAACAAAATTAAATAGTTTGAGGCTGTAGTTGAAAATCTAATTTGCTTCTAACGTATTGTAGTAAGGTTACAAATATAGCTACTTGCTTTCCACTTGGTACTATTTACTTCTTAGGCTAACAGGCTTATACTTGATTTTATATGGTCCTGCAGGTATAGAACTTAAAATAATCAGTCTGTAAATTTTTAGTCTTTTGAGTTGTGAAACTTTTGTTCAAAGTGCAAGATAATACAGGCTTGTAGAACTCATTGAGCTGATAAATGTAAAACATTTTCATATGGCAAATATTGCAGGAAATTTAAAGCAACAAATTTTCTCAACTGTAGCTAATATGAGTAACTTTGTGAATATTTGTATTTCCAAGGAAAGAACTGATTATTGATATTAGTTTTTTCTTTCTACTCTAGTTTCATATTCCAGTAATTTATTTTGATATTATGATTAAGACGATTGATGACCTGAAACCATTTCAGAAGGAGATTCGTTCTAGACTTGTTTTGGGGATGTACTCAATTCGAATTCTGCCCGGTACGCCTAATATTCTGGGTGAGGATTTCCGTGGTTTTACAAAGTATCTTCAAACAAATATCGAGAAAGTACTTCTATTAGACCATGACCACTTCCCTCCAAATCCTTTATAATTCAATATTTCACCAATCGTCCTACCGTTCGACGTTATATAATTAGCCAGAGATACTGACAACATCTTTAAATAAATCACAAGAAAACAAGCGATGTCATTATGCTGATATTAAAAATTTAGTGACTGAGAAAGAGAGAGACATTTCAGTTTTCTCGCTACGGATTTGCATCAACAAATCATGGCTGTGTATTATTTAAAATAGTAAAGAAGGCCCTTAGAAAATATATGTAAACTGTCTACAAATTGTAATTGGACTGTACAATTTGCTATTCCTTTATAATTATACTCTTTTTCAGTAATTCATGTGCATTGAGATTATTTTCATAAGAATTTAGACTCTGCAATAAAGAAGTTATCTAATATGGGCAATAGGCCTAAGTGACTTTTATAGAGAATACATAGCAGAATATATACACACTAACGGAGAGCAGTGTATTACAGCCTTCACTTGTTATAGAACTTGTATAATATATCAATGGAAAGTTCCAGGTAAATGGGGAGTACCCGAAGGTTACAATTTGTCCGAGTAGCAGCAAACTGACCTCCCATTACACTTAACGTGCGCTAAGCTTAATACTGTGACAGTTCATAGTCATGTCTGTAGGTGACATAATTAGGCAAGAATTACAAATTTTGCGGTGGTATAATATTTGCTGTATTAGTTTTAATACTTTCTTCCTAAAAATACACTTACCTTAATAAGAAATTTTTGTCATAAGTACTTGCTGAAATCTTGCCTTTTAAATACGAGGAAATTTATAGAAGGAATTGATATTTTAAATTAGCTTAAGGGTGATTAAACTATAAACAAAATAATAGTACAAGTAATAACACAATAAAATGGAAGGTTTAATTAGATTTTTGTTTTTATCTGGACCTGCACTTAGTTTTGAAGCGAATGAAACACATTTTCCTCGGAGTCCTTTGGAAGCCGACCGACGTTTTGAAAGACTCTGTCGGCTCCATCTTCAAGGTTCAGGAGTAAGCTCGACAAGAACCAGCGTGAACTAGGCAGCAAGCGATGTATTATTCGGAAACATCAGTTGATTTTCAATAAACTACACGGTGTTGCATCCCAGAACACAGTAACCTTCATAACCACAGCTGCGAGAACTTCAAATTCCACTCATTTTCTCCACCTCCTCAAGGACCCTTTCTCGTTACCAGTATTAGGCCTTCGTTTTCCTCAGGATTTCTCCTTAGGTCTGTGTTGCCAGGAAATGAGAAAATTGAATTAAGAGAAATAGTTTTAACTAAGTACGGGGTAGACTACAACTGAAGTGGACAAGATCGTTTTTTTTTTAATACGGAAACCACATTCATAGTTTAGTATATTGATAAGCCGCGTTTGTTTTGTTTTAAAAATGACAAGTCCTTCATTAGGCAAGAGTTTGCGCACTATTTACACCAGGCACTAACTGAAGGCCAGCATTTTTCGAACTACAGTCTTACGTAGGATCACAGAAGGAATTATCAGATTACCAAACTATGGGCAAGTAGTCCTATGGACAGAGCCTAATATGTGAGAAATATAAATAAATATATACATTATCGAGACAGTAATATGTTAATGAAGACACAGTAGTACTGCTGATGATAAGATAAAACCTGGTTCAGAAAAATCTTATTGCTTTTATCATATTTTGTATGAAGCTCTTAAATTCGTAGAAAGGACTTTTAAATAAAAATTTATGATACAACATTTGAGAAAGGCTGTTGTGTATAAAGCCAGTATACTAGCGCAAATGAGGCAGTCTACACAACAATGATATCTACAGAATGAAGACGAAAATAGATACTAACTTATCAACAGGCGCAACGCCTGTGCATACTAAACAAATGTCTATACTTTTATTATCTATTTTTGTTTTCATTCTGTAGATATCATTGTTGTGTAGACGGGCCCATTTAGGCTATTGTACACACACAACAGGATGCAAGACCTCTGAAACTAAAGCGCTGATACTTTTGCAGTTTTAATGTTTCAGTTACACTCACTGATAACGGTGGTGTATTTGAGTACTAGAATTTCTAGATATATTTTCACAAGGGGAAAATACAACAATGTCTTCGAGCTTGTCAAAAGATTTATGTTATGTAACATCAACGTAAAGATACTGATGGAGCAACACATAAATTAAGTTGCGTATGTAAGTAGGCCTCTGTCACTCCACAGGCCGCCACTTCCTGAGCAACTTTAGAGACAGGAGACACAAACACAACGCCTATGTTCACGAAACGAACCTCACCGCAGACAATTCTGTGGTATTTTATTGATGGATGTGGCCCGCCCAGAACCACAACCTGTGATAAAACTGGGGGCTGCTTTGAGCGTTTGCGTAGAGTGGCATTAACAATTCTACTAAAAGTGAGCCCAATAAAAGTAGTACGCTCTTTAATTGCACCAGCAAATATATTTCAGTGAATTAATGCATATATGTAGACCCATGTACAGAAGCTTGAAGCTTCAAATTATGCTTTTTCTGTGCCTAACTATACGTTTCAAGAAGTTGAAAGGTGATAAGGTTGTGATTATGGCCTATTTGGAGTATCAACGCCTTTGACAAAAGTAGAAAATAAATTATATCTGATTATAATCATTCCACACGACTTCGTTGTTTATTCATTTGGACAAATGACAATCTATTCCGACATTCTTCTACATAGCCACCAGCATCGGGTCGAGATTCCAATTAATGGTGAAATGTCAACCACAAGACACCTTAAGAAACATGATGCAATGATTAGTAATGCTAAAATGAATTTACTCCTGTGACGGTCAGCCCCATAGAATGGTTTAAATCTTCGTATGTTATATTAGCATTAATGTGGACTCAAAGGGTATATTTACACCTAGGGAAATTTCAAAGAATTGCGCCCCCTCGGACCCTTAAATTTATAGAACCAAGAAATCAAATTATGTCATTCTCGTGTGGATAATTTCCAACGTACCAACAGACATTCTTTCGCTTCTTTCGAATAATTAGTCGGTTTTAATCTGACAGTATTTAAGGTCGATTTATCTCAATTTAATTCTATTTTTTGCTGAGTTCGATGGATGACTTTCGTTCAGGATTAATCACGAAAAGAAATACTAATGAATCTGGCCCTCTGTTTCTTAACNTTCGATGGATGACTTTCGTTCAGGATTAATCACGAAAAGAAATACTGAAAATAAATATTTCGCAACAAAAATTACATTAAAATTGCTGGACGCGGAATCGTCTGAGGTCAGTCCGGGGAGGGTTCTGTCCACTGCGGCGGCCGATGCGTTGTGACTGACCGCCACAACATAGTCACGCATCCCGGGGTCCAGCAGGTGGTAACCGCGACGCCGAGAGGTCGTGTAGCGGGTGGGACCTGCTGGAGTAGGCAGGAGATCTTGTACGGCCAGGCCTCAGTAACAACAACACTTGTTCCGAACTTGGCAACAAGGAAGTACAGTAACCATGATACAGACATCCCCCTCTTGTCAATATTTGTGCTCCCAAAGTAGGAAGGGGGGAGGGGGACAGCGTTACTCGAAATTTTTGTTAATGGTTCAGTTTTATTGCCTCTGATTTTTCAATGCAATACATATACGAAGGTGGACCCCAGTGTTTGAACGGGCGAAGAAAGCTTATGGCTTAGACCGCGAGGTCACTGTAATCGAAACTTGTATTCTTCGCCAAGAATAACTGCGGTGACCAGGTGAAGGAAGATGAGATGGGCAGGACATGTAGCACGCATGAGGATGAAAGAATGCATATAGAATTTAGGTGGGAAAGCCGGAAAGGAAGAGACCACTGAGAAGACCTAAATGTAGGTTGGAGTTTAATGTTAGATTTGATCTTAGAGAGGATGAGTTGATATGAACTGGATTGATCTGGCTCAGCATAATGGCCAGTGGAGGGCTCTTGGGAACACGGTAATAAACCTTCGGGTTCCAAAAAATGTTGAGAAAGTCATGAGTAGGTGCAGAATTGGCGGCTTCTCTAGCAGCACTCTGCTCCATGCACATTCACGTGTGCAGTTCACTCAACTTCACTTCATTTCAGCCACTTATGAATCATAAACTTTTTGTTTCTGATAATGTTCGCCATTATTTGTTAATTCACTATTAAAGTAAACTTAAAAAAAAACAAATACGAAATTGTGAAACTCGGAGGTTGCCTGCATACGAAGAGACCGTGCAAAATTAAGACAAATACAATGCAGAAGAAGCAACGAAATAATTCAATAATTTATCTATTTGTAACAAGTTTTTCTAACTGCGGTGTCTGTGTACACAATGAAGAAATCTGTGGTTCCCGGAAGATGCACTTAGTTTTAAAGGGACAGTGCTGTAATGGACCATGTGAATCCAGTCCATGCCTTCAAGCTCCGTTTCTATAACTTTTTAATATTATGCTACTAGGTTCCCCAAGTGGTATCTTCTGTTCAGATTTTCCAGCGTGCTTAGACCTTGATAAACGGTAACAGCGACCATAGTTCCTCTCAGACCCAGCTGTTCGTAAAGCCTTATCGTGTCAACTGCAGTTTCGCTCACCGCCGTGGTTCCGCAGTGCTCGAGGGGTTGTCATTCTGTAATCTGGTCGTCTGTGTCTGTGCATAATTATAAAACACTTTTACTCACCACTCCTCAGTTGACACAAACGAAAATAATCAGAAACATACTGTCAGCATATTAACGTCAATAAGAAAGAGGAGAACGGAAACAATGTTAATATGAATGTCAGCTCGTCAGCGCGCACAATCTACTGGCCACAAGAGGGCGGGTAGCGTAATTTTAAAGCCATGATGATGATGATGATGATAATGGTGATGAGCTATTGTATCTTCATCTTTGTTTATAGTCTCTGAAATACCCTTTAACAAAAGATATTTCTAGACCGTGGAACGTATAAGACAACGAAAGTAGTTTTAGCTTCATTATACAAATTATTATATTGGACATTTTCCATCGCCTTATGTATTTATAATTATACAGTTCGAAGCTGGACCTGCTTCCGCTATTAGGTGTGAGGGGAAAAGAACACGATTCAGTTTAGCCCGTTAGACAGCGGTACTGTCAATCACTGGACTGTCACTAGCTGTCTAACGGGCCCAGCTAAATAGGATCCTTCCTCCTTTTACACCTAAAAGGGGAAGTAGATCAGCCTTCCGAAACAACGTATAATTTGAATATAGCTAAGACGATAAACAATGTCCAACATAATGATTTCCTAATGAAAACAAATCATTGTCACCAATTTTCGAAAGCAGGTCTGAAGTTCCTTTATTATTCAATATAAATTCTGCTAAATTGATTGTGTCACTGAGCTAAGTGTCTTAGACAGTCAAATGCCTTTAAAGTCGTTGTAAAGTAAAGTTTAATCAAATAAACACAAAAAACAATGTCATGTTCATGAGGGTCGATCACAGTGGCTGCGTGGTGTGAGGCATGATCTGTCTTCGCCCGCTTGAACGGTTGGATCCTGGGTTCGAATCCCACTCAGGGCATGGATATTTGTATTTTATACTGTATTGGTATACATCGTAGATAGGGGCCTTGCGATGGGCTACTTCCCCGTCCAAGGAGTCCTGCCGGCTGTTTTATGATTAAGAAACTGAAGTGAAACAAAGCGTTTCACGGATGTCCTATGCTCCGAAGTGGAGCAAAGAGAGAGAGAGAGAGATGTTCATCAGGGAATAAAATTAAACAAAGAAAACTACCGTACTATAATTATAAAGAATAATCTGATTACATAAAATATATAGGAGCCGGGATAGTTCAGTTGGTACAGCGACTAGCTACGGGCTAGACGATCGACGGGTCGGAGTTCGAGTTCCGGTAGGGTCAAGAATTTTTTCTTCTCCATGTCTTCCAGGCCTGGTATGAGGTCCACCCAACCTCCTATTCAATGGGCATGGGTGGCTTCTTACCCGGTAGGAAAGCAGCCGAAGCGTGAAGCTGACCACTCACCTCATCTGGATCTATACATCCGCTCCCCCATACGCCTTCATGCCGTAGTGCTTAATTAATCACAAGGACAACTTAACTTTTACGTAATATATATAAACTATTGTTATTGTTATTATTGTAACCATCATATGCAGCAGTGGTGCAGGCGTGTAGGCCTACATGACCATATCTTCTTCCTCAACAAGGGTTGTGTGCTTGTGCCCGTTCCAAACTTTTGAAGTCTTTCCTAATTTTACTTTCTTGGATTTTAGAAGGACGCTTCTTAGTTTCTTGTTACCCCGTCTTGTAAGGGATCTGTCGATGTGCTTCTGCACACGACTCTAATTTAAATGGTAATTTTATGTTTCGTCAGTTGTTTGCAGATTGTTGTGTATGTAAGTCTTCCGCATTTGTGCATGCATAATACATATATCTGTGTAATGCAATTCAATGTAACTTGATACATTTTATCTCCATTGATTGGTCTATTCTTCTAAGAAGACTTCGTTAGTGGAAACTATCAGTTTTCACACGTCCGTCTTATGTAGGTCTGTACATACAGTCGCATAATGTTACATTCTGCACCTTATAGGTAGCTATGGACTGCTAATTTGGTATAAGTTATGCCTATTTTGCGACGCTAAGGAACACCAGGAAAGCAGCTGCGGTCCACGTAATTTGCCGTATGATATTCACGTGTTCTAGTCCCGTTTGGTACCCATTTCATTGAACTCAACACACAACAGGGCTTTTAAGACTGCTTGAATTTTCGGACCCAGAATGAGAGAGGGCCGATTCAGAGGCTTTAATTTACTGGCAGCTAGTTCTGAAATTCGTCCCATTATTTTCTGAACCAAAGGACAGGAGGAACAAAATCAAGACGGGAGAGTGTAGTTAAAGGAAAGAAAAAAAAATATGTCTGATTTCTTCTCATGACCTTTAAGTACCGATGTGAGTAGCTTGACAAGAATTTAATATGAACCGAGAATACACGGAGGTTTTCCCCTGTTTATCAGCAACCTGCACGCAAGCCTAGGGTTAGCCTTGATATTAAGCGTGTTGTCGCAAACCCATCACGTGTAATACATGGAAACAGATTCGTTGAATTATTTTGGAAATTTATGCTGAATTTCTGTACCTCACTATTGTCAACCACTAAGAGACGAATTCATCTTTACAAAAAATATTCCGGACATAGGCCTATCTCTGTATGTGTTGCAGATTGAGTGTAGTTTCGAAAGATTTGCTCGTGCAAGTTGAACAAGAGTGCAAATGGTTACCCCAGCCTGTGCACATATTTTTGAAATGAGTTGTTTGCAACATTTCTTACTTCATTTTCCCTGATAATCATTTATTTCTGATGCAGATTTACTGTTGCATTAGTTACTATATGAGAATGCGTAGTTAAAAGTTATTTAGTAAATATTCACCATAGTCATAAACTTGTGAGACCATGTATATCCCAAGGATATCTGTATATTATGTCATGTAGGTCAACTAATTTTTGTTGTAAAAGCCATTTTCGGAATGCCTATAATTATTAGAGTTGATTTTTATGTGAAATATAAGTTACACCATAATAATTTTCCCGCACGCGCGAAGAGAAATCTACCCAACAATACAAATATAAAATAAAAGAGAATCTCGAATATTTTTGCTGACGAATATAAACAATTTCTGCATTAAATAATTTGTGCAAATAATGTACAAAAATACCAATCACCATTTCTATTTCAGAAAATACACTTTTCTTCTGTGTGTTATTTTATCTGTGTTTCCTTCAATTAACTTTGTTAGAAATAGAGTTATGTGTCCAGTATATAAAAGAGATGGGGTAGCATAATCCGCAAGGGGATTGACTATAAACCGGACGAAAGAAGTTCGATTCACGAGAGAAACACATCCACGGCAACGTCCAGACTTTTCTAGGGCCCACCCGGCCCCTTAACCAGCGAGCACCGTGGATTCCTGCACCGGAGCTTGAAGCTGACCATTCGTTCTATGAGTGGAGCTTCACTCCGCTTCTCCCATACTTCTACATGGCGTGATGTTTAAGCACAACTTTATCTTTATTGTCTGTATAGGAAAGCGCTGAATTGTCATTGTTCTTACATTAACCATGAAGGAATTTTTAACCTGTATGAACTAAGATGCAAAATATATGCAGTAAGTAAATAATTTATCTTTGAGTCTTAATACAAGCAGTAATTCCCACGAAGGACTGTAAAATCTTTGCGAATTGTTTGCGTTAAACAGCAGTAGGCCCTACACTTTTCCTTTTACGTTTTGAAGTCCTTTTCATTTTCAACGTCTCAGCATTGTTCTATAGTATTTTCATGCCTCCCAAACTGGAGTAGAAATGAGCAGTTCCTTGCACTCTCTCCTTCATTGCAGGATGATTGTTGTTAGACCAAGTAATTGAGAGTTGTCGAGAATTCTCCAGTTCACGAGAGCTCTTGTTTCGTGTTTAGGAGGGCGACAGAGAGTGAGTTGTGTTTTCTTTTGAGGGTTCGCCATTTTAATCACTATGCTCAGAAGGTTCATTGCTCGCAGATTTCATATTGAAGAAGTAGAAAAAAAGTGACACATGTTTCGGCAAGTGAAACGAGTTGCTTCATCTATGTGGGCTGGGTTTCTTCTTTCACGGTGTTTCATCCAGTAGTTTATATTAATTTGCTGTTACCTCATGCATGCTACAGGTTACATTCATTTTAAACTTGTACATTTAATCACCTTAATAACAATATTAAGTAATAAATGCAAATTATGAAAATCGTCGTTGTGTGGTTATCAAATTTCTTTCGTGTTCATTTCTGCCATATCTAAATATATCCTCCGCAAATGATTTCAAATTCTAATGCTCATTTTCCTTGTAACTGTCGTAAGTATATTTTGGTATGTGTCTGTCTAGAAATGCTTAACACTGGAGCGTTATGAACGTTTAAATTTTCCACAGTTAAAGACGTTTTTAACCCTTTCTCCCATTTATTACACTTTTGTATAATATCTTATGTCCCGTCACGGTAGCCGAGCGGTCTAAATCATGTACTGTCTTCGCTCGCTCGGAAAACGGGATCGTGGGTTAGAATCCCACTCAGAGCATGGATGTTTAGTTAGTGTGTGTGCAGTTTTCTGTGTTTGTGTACAGGTAGAGGCCTTGCGACGAGCTGATCACCCGCCCAAGGAGTCCTACCGAATGTGTAAGAGCTAGAAAAACCGAAGTGAACGGAGAAGTTCATGGAGGTAGGCCTAGGCCCACTGGGGCTGTAGTGCCAAGGGGAAAAAATATCTTATACTTCAGATGCATATTCTTCTTCTTCTTCGAGACGAACTGCCTGCTTAAAGTTAATTGTGTGATCCTGTAGCTAAATTAGTCTTCTCATCTGTTATCGTTAAGAGTATGTGTAAGTTACTTCAAAGATGTAACATTTTTGCGTTCTGTCTACACATCGTCAGCGACGTGAATGATAATGTTCAAGTTTTTCCTCATTTCTTAATTGTGCAATATGTCTCTAATGTTACTCTCAGCCTCAGTATAAGGAACGCAGTATGTGCAGTTCGTATTCTTCTTTTTTCTTTCTTCACACAAACAAAGTTTCCCTTCTCTAACAATAAATCAGTTCAGGTACAACATCGTGTAAGATTTAACTTGGCGCAGGTCACGTCATCGCTTTTATAATAGATTTTAAATATGACATGTTGTTGATTGGATTCAACTGGCTCCGGAGAATGCAGTGGCGGCCTCTGATGAGCACTCTTATGAACCTAATGCTAAAAAAGGCGAAGAATTTCTTGACTGGCTGAGCGGCTATAAGCTTCTGAATGAGTCTGCTCTGTGGAGGTAATTAGTTGTGTGATATTGCAAAAAAAAAATATATTTTAATTTCTTTTAGAAAAGTCGTTTCATTACCCCATGTATCCGTGCTATCTCGTATTCGTTCATCTAAATCTAAGCTTTAGAAGATTAATTATTTTGCACGCAATGTATTTAAACTGTTGACTTATTCAGTAATTATCTGATAATTTATAACCTCGCAATATTTATTTTGTTTTATTTCCTTTTTCTGTCTATGTTTAGACATGAAGAATAAAATCAAGTATTTTATTTTATGAAGCTGACTGTAATAGGCCTACTAGACCCTTATTTCCGACCAAACTCATTGAATGAACGAAGATTTAATATTCGAATGTTATTTCATGGAATATGATGTTGGGTGAATTTATATATCATTTCCACTTTTAATTACAGGATTCTGACGGTTTAATGTACTTTTGTGGTTATTCACTGGAAATCGAACAATGAAAAATGAGGTGGATATTAAAAATAGCAGAGTACGTGAAGTTTTAAAATAATTCTACTCTGCAGGATCTTTCGGTAGAATGCTACCACTTTATCGAGCGTGTTAGTAAAATATTCAAACAATTTGATATGTTTCGGAAAACTGTAATCTACTTTCTGTTGCATCTACAGCAAAAGGGGTTATGGACAAACAAAAGAATTGGAATCGTCAAACTTTTCACACACAATTTAGACCTCTGATAACGGGAGAGATGTAAGCAAGTTGTGGAACAGTGGGGTTCACTGCAGTATTGAATGTCACATAAAAAAATTTACGAAGACCTGTAATACAAACTTGCTGCGAGGAAGCCAACCAGTGGAATCACACTGATGACTGAAAATTTCAGAAAATAAATGAATTTTATGATAACATTAAGGTGGATTCTCTGGAGGTATTTTGCGAAGCTTCTATATAAACAGTTTTAAACTGTCGGGTTATAACGGGGGAAGTTATTCCTGTGAAAATTCGGCGTTACTTTCCTATTCATTGGTGAAACTAAAATTGTGTCTATATTAAATTTCCCATATGCCTGACCTCCAATAAATGAAGACTCCTCCACAGCTCTTTAGAAGTACTGATAAAGCCGCAAACTTTTTCTCCAATAGTGATTGTACGATATTGTCTGTACGGAGAGGTAGCCAAAATTGTCCCTGTGTGTAATTAGTTAAACACTATACCACGAAGACGTATGGGGGAGTGGAAGTATATTTGCACCATTTTTGACTTCGGCATTAGATGGAACACAGTGGTCAGCTTGGCGTCCCTGCTCATTTTACCCCCGGAGAGAGAGTCCCCGTGCCCATTGAATAGTAAGCTGGGTGGGCCCCAGAGCCTGCTTTGATGCTGTGCTAAAGAGATAATTCTTGCACTGCCGGGAATCGGACCCAGGCCACCCAGGCCGAAGCGCGTAACTATACTGATTGAGCTATCCTGACTCCTGAGGTAATCAAATTCGAAAACTTTCGAGAGAAAATGACATTGAAACCTGTGCCTGATTATGTGTCACACTATGAGGGTTGTTCAAATGAAACACGTACTCATGTTTGGCCGATCCACGATGATGCATTGGTGATCCATCGGATGGTGTGTCAATGGAACACCTACCTCAACACCAATGAGGGCTGTTTTCAACGTTCTCCTTCGTCCAGAACAATCCCCGAACATGTTTTACTTGAACGAGCCTCAGTGAAATGTGTCTAACGGTAAATATTGTTTTCCCAGTATGAGAACTGGATTGGACAAGCCTAATGTCTAATTTTGGTGGAGAAGATTGTAAGCGTAACTTCCATGGTCGGATGGCTAGCATCTGCTCAGGGACAATCCAACACCATACTGCTAGTTACCTGTAGGCACCTCCCTCAAGCGGCTCTTGGCAGATGTCTGGTTGCAGGCACTGCGCTTCGCTACGTTGCAGTGCCAGAAAGCTGCTTCAGAAAATGAATAATCTTCTCGGGACTTAAAAAGGGACAAAGAATAAAGACAAATGAAAAACCTCAAAATATTTTAACAATACGCTTCTCCAGTGGCAAGGCTGATTAATTAATTGTGCACCACACCATGAAGGCATAGCCTATAAGCATTCCTACCCTCAGCATTAGATGAAAGTGAGCGGACAGCTTCTTTCTTTTGAATACAGGACTTAAGAGCGCAAAATTATTAAAACAAGAAGTTCCGGGAAGAACTAATCGCCTAATTTCCTTTGATTAGACACGAACCTCATAGAAACTATATCTCCAACTACTATTCCTTGCCACGGGAAAGTATTTACCGAGTTATTACCTAGCAACTATAGGGTGATACACAGAAAGAGCCACAGATTCTCCTCTGATAAGACACGGACCGCATAGAAGATGAAACGCAGACCAGTTCGTTTATTGTTGCGTGTATTCGTTGCCGCGGGAACATGTTTATCGAGCAGTTACCTAGCACTGGAAGGACGGACCCACTTAACCGAGCCATTACCTTGCAACTATAGGAGAGATACGCATACAGACCCAGGCATTCAAAGGTTGAAAAGGGGGATACACAGACACACAGACAGGATGGAGACTGCATAAGCCTACTTTAGGAAATTAGGCTACAAATAAGAGTAGGGGAACGAAAGCAATTATCAAAATCATGAGAGCTCTAAGGATAATCATTTGAAGGTCGGAAAGCGTATGTCTGTATGTAGGACCTAAATGGAAAGAAATGAATTTTTAATTGCATTTGTTAAAGACCTGTTGGCCTTAATCATTTATTACAAACAACAAGCGTAAAGAGGCAGCCTACTCCCACGGACTCAACTTGGGCTTATTTCAAAAAGCTTTCTTTGCTAAATCTAATTCATCTATGATGATTATAGCATTTTGTTGCGTGTACACGCAGACCTCCGCTTTTACCTCGTCTTATACAATTCTGTGTTTAAGTCGTGTGGATGCAATTAATGATAAAAATTGGAAATGCAGATTAACATATAGCTGACAAAGCTGATTTCGGAGACAAATGTGTTACATCTTTCCTTGCATTTCGTTAAACGTGTATCGCATTGGAAAATATTTTGAGCAACTTCTATAGATTTCAGTAAGTTCTATAATGTGTACTGAAAATTTTTGTGACGAGCAATTATTAAAAAATTAGCCATAATTTAATTGAGTTGTAGGTATATTAAGGGTTCACGTGTTTGGCATACATTAATTTGAATTAAATTTGGAGTAAACCGACCAGCATAATCATGAGGGCGGTTCTTCCAATTATGCGGTCATTTCATGCAAAGATTGTATTTAGAATGAGCTGTTACTTCATTGGAATATCAACTATTGCTTCAAATTTTTTGCCTTTTGATGGTTAACCAAGTTGTTTGCGTCACTCTCTGGGCTGTGTGCCGAGGGAAAAAGAAGCAATGCTTAATCAAATATTTGGACCATTAAGGGCACCACACACATATTGTGAGGGTACCAAGAGCCCTCGAGGGACTTGTTCAGTAGAGTGGGCGTTATTAATTACGGGGGAGAGGGGTTGGTGCAAAACAGGACCAAATCTTGGATAGAGCTCCTATTACAATCCCCTTCCTTATTTATAGGCATCAAAACCGAGAATTAACGACAAAGATGTACCGAGTGGGTTAGCATGGCGGTAAAGTTGTAAACCCGTATTCTGGAACCGCTCGCTTCGAAATTCGGCTGAGACACTGGTTGCTTTAAATAAGATTTTATAATATAAAAATTATAACAAATTAATTTGAAACGTAAGCCAGGGTGTTTTTATTTTTAGCACATTTTTTACAATTTTCCTAACGCCAGGTGTAAATAAACTTACTGTACTTCCCCCCTTCTTCTCCTTCTTAAGCACTCGAGTATACTCATTGTCACTGGCGTCTTTTCAGAAGTCTCTGAACTCCATATTCTCTCGGCTAAACTGATATAAAAGGAAATCACTCAAAGTTAGTTAAGCATAGAGACAATTGAAATTCAAGTCTACAGAAAATACTTTCATCATAGAGACCTACCTTTAAACCTTCAGAATAATTCGTTTATTTATTTACTTGTCTAGCATTTTGAGGCCGCGCCATAGCTCAAGCGGTTAGTCGCTGGCTTCCCACCGCGGCGGCCCGGGTTCGATCCCGGGTCTGGGCAAGTGGGATTTGTGGTGGACAAAGTGGCGTTGGGGCAGGTTTTCTCCGAGTACTTTGTTTTCCTCTGCCAATCTTCATTCCACCAATTTCTCCACAATCACCCTCACCTATCATCTGGGGTTGGTACAATAGGCAAAATGTGGTGGCAGTACAAGGAACTTAGTCCCACCCCACTAGCAATAAAAAAAATCATGCAGTCATTAGTTAATGATTATCTGTATTTTGACTTTAGTATTTTCACTGTTGAAAACGCTGAGTCGCTTAACGAGAACCAAAATATGCATTTACCTTTTGTAACAATCCCTTTAGAATAGGGCACTATGCAGAAGGCATTAAATTCCAAACGATGTGGTCATTCATATTATTTTCAGTCATAAATTTTCTTGAAAATTAACAATATCAAGTTTTATTTCATTCTTATTTTCCTCCAACCAAGAACAAATAAGTACAACAGTCTCACGTACCTCTCTTGAAACAGATTAGTAAACGTGAATCTTCCTTGAGGGTAAAGCGCGGGCGGCTCGTAAGGCTGACAACCTCACTGCCATCTGTGAGCCGATGTCTAGAACATGTGGGAGCCTCGATGTCTCATAATCCCATGGGCCTCCACGGCCAGTCTCGAGGATAGATTTACCTTTTAAACGTGGAGCTGGGACGGAAATGGAAGGTGACGTTCGTGATGTACTTTAAGGGGCTATAGCAGCATTTAGGCCTACGTCAAGGAAATAAGAAAATTTACTGAAATTCTGTTTCACATTAGCTGATCTTCTGGTTGTAATCGAAAATTTTAAGACCCCTAGATGTTAATAGCCCCGTCTATTTGTTAGGAGCCGAAATAATCAGTATAATAACTAGACTACTATAGGTAAGGTTTGATTCCCGGCAAAAATAGGGACGGTTTTCCCTCTACAACGTGCAGACTAGCTCTGGAGGCAAATGAGTGGCGAAGGTTACTTTACCGGCACTGAAGCTACAGGGTGTTTTATAAGTAAACGAAGAGTCATCTTTACGTTTTGGCTATTTATTTTGTTTCTTACCTACCTGTATTCAAACCTGGAGTTACATAATGCCGAATGATATGAAAGTTGGTATCATGAATGATGAAGCAGAAGGGATTCAGGGGAAGAAAACTGTGACCTATTCTGAAGTAGGCCCTTATATTCTTGTAGCCCAGTCTGCCTCAGTTCTTGACGCATTTAATGACGTTTTTAAATTGTAACACTACATTTTGTTTACTGAAATAGCAGGGGTGGATTGATTAAAACCACGAATAACCACCAGTCAGTAGGTACGTGTATATCTGCAATCTGTCCAGTGAGCATCGAGAGGCCCTTTCCTCTCTTCTTCTCGATACAAGACCAAAGCAAAGTACAGAATTATCACAGTAACTACAACGAACAGATTTGTTTTTCATTAGTCAGTAGGCACTGCCTTATATATAATATAAATTTTCATTACTGTTAATTACCTGAGCTAGTGAATATAGTCTATATCATTTCACTTTGTTTCTCTAAGGTAAATTTTAATATTATTATTCTCTCTATTCCTAACTCTCTGAAGTGCTCTCTTTCCTCCAGATTTGCCTACTAAATTTTGTGCTCATTTCTCATTTCCCATACGTGTTACAGTCCTCATCCCTTGCCCCTAGTCTCGATCAGTCTAGTACTGCATGAGGAAGAGTACAAATTTTGAAGCTCCTCATGGAATTTCTTCACAGTCGAGTTACATCCTCTCTATTATATCCGAGATTCTCGTTAGCATCCTGTTCTCAAGCACTTTCAGTCCGTTACATGTTCCTTCCTTACAGTCTGTATTTAAGTCTTGGGTTCTTAGAAAGGAAAAGTGAAGACAAAGAAGTCATGAACTGATTGGAAACAATCACTTCTCAGACTCTATATAGTCTTGATTTATTCCTGAATGTAATTTTGAATTATTAATACTTATTAATGTCGGCCACGGTCGTCGAGCAATCTAAGGCATGCACTGTTTTCTCTCGCTCGGAAGCCGGTATCAAGGGTTCGAATCCCACTCAGGGAATGGATGTTTGGTGTTTTGTGTATATATATTTGCTTTTTTCTTTGTTTGTGTATAGATAGAGGCCTTGCGACGAGCTGATCACCCGCCCAAAGAGTCTTACCGAATGTCTTAAGTTCTAGTAAACCGAAGTGAAACGGAGAGTTTCATGGAGACAGGCCAAGACCCAAATTGGGGCTGTAGCACCAAGGAAAAAAAAAACGTATTTATACTTGATATTCCTTCAGAAATAATAAAAAGAATAAGGCCACGAGTGATGTGGTTTTCAGAGGAAATTTGAAGCAACTAGATCATATTTTAAATGGTTTGCTTGTGGTTAACAAATGGGTTGGGACCGACACACATCTAGAAACGTTTAACACTCAGACGACAAAGCAATTGACATCAGCGGAGCAACGATTGGAGAACGTCTGCGCAGGAATCAATGAACTCTCCAGCAACCCTCGTTCGCTTGTGAACACGAGGGTGGTTGCATTAAGGGGGGATGTTCTCCAGTTCTTGTATAAACCTCCCTTTTTTCTCCCGCCTTATAACAAGGGATTGTTCTCCAATTATTCCACTTCAGTTCATGCACTCACTGAAAACCTCTCGTGGTGTTGAAAATATTGGATCTTTCTGTTTAAAAACATATGCATGCCTCGAAGTACACAGTGGGGTTGTTAAACGGCGTGCGAAATCCTTGTCTTCAGCCCGGTCTTCTTAATCCATTCCACTGCCCCTTAGATTGTATAAAGTACCGAGTCTGAGTTAGAGAATCTCGGTTATTTGTTACGAATGTAGGCGTGGCCACAAACTGTAATTGACGTAAATAAGGAGGTTGGTCTAGAAGTAAACATAGAGAAAACTACGTAAATGTTGCTGTCTCGTCACCTGAATGCGGGGAAAATCATGATATAAAGACAGAAAACAGTTCAGATATTTGGGAACAACGATGACAAATGAAAACCTGATTCAGAAGGAAATTAAGAGGAGATTTAACTCATGTAATGCTTGCTACCGCTTAGTCTAGAACCTTTCGTTTTCTCGTCTGCTGTCCAAAAACATAAAAATTGGAATATACAAAACTATAATTTTGCCCGTGGTTGTGTATGGGTGTGAAACTTGGTCTCTGACATTAAGGGAGGAACATAGACTGAGGGTGTTTGAGAAAAGGGTGTTGAGGAGAATATTTGGACCGAAGAGAGATGAAGTGACAGGAGGTTGGAGAAAACTGCACAGTGAGGAGCTTCATAACTTATACTCTTCTCCAAGTATATTTAGAATGATCAAGTCAAGGAGGATGAGGTTGATAGGGTATGTAGCACGAATGGGGGAGACGGGGAATGCATGTAGAATGTTGGTGGAAAGCCAAAAGGAAAACGACTACTGTGATGATGAAGGCGTAGGTGGGTGGACAATATTAAAATGGATCTTAGAGAGATAGGATGGGATGGGATGAATTGGATTGATCTGGCTCAGGATAGGACCAGTGGAGGGCACTCGTGAGCACGATAATGAACCTTTGGGTTCTATAAAAGGCTTGAGTAAAATTCTTGAGTATCTGCAGAATTGGCGGCTCCTCCAGAAGGGCTCAGCTCCATGAGTAAGTAAGAAAATAAGTAATGTAGACGTGGCAGTAACAACAAAAAAGAAGAAACTACTCCACATATGCGTTACTTGCAAATGATTATGTGTCGCTGACCTTACTACAGATACAAATATATTGTTACAAATATGATAACGAGATTTTCACGGAGGTGGACATTGTTATACAGTAACAAGGTAAGAAACGTCTTCGCCCGCTCGAGCACTGGGTTCGTGGGTTCGAATCCCAGTAGAGGCATGGATTTCTACGTCCTTTTATTCTGTGTATGTGTCGTTCTCTGTATAGGTAGAGGCCTTGCACTGGGCTGATCCCCGTTTCCAAGCAATACTACCGACTGTGTATAGGATTAAGAAACTGAAAAGCGGTCAAGGCCCAAAAAAGGACTGTAGATCCATAGAGAGATAGACAGACAAGCAGGCAGGCAGGCAGGCAGGCAGACAGGTAGACAGGCAGACAGATATTCACACCATGTATATCACACGGCGCAGAGTTAGAAAACAAAATTTCCTTGCAATTTTTTATATGTATACATTTACGATTTCATGTTCTGACTTTGTTGGTTGCTGACGATGAATCTGCTTTTGTTTGTTGACACCATGCAGGTGTGAGCTGTATTGTAATATCCGAACGGTGCACTCACCCCAGAATAGGATTAATGTTGCCGGAACTTCATAATTTGAACATATCAGCTTATAATATGTCCACGTGTTAGAGAGACTCCATACGGGTTTTTGATTGGTAATTGGATTTACTGAACTCTTGTAGATCCGTGACTACAAGTAACTATAACCGTTTCACTAATTCACACACTTCACTAGAGCACACACGTAAGTCTTCTCAGCTTGCTGTGTCTTCACCAGTCTTCTGGTAACTGCTTCCCACGGCGGATGTTCTCCTTCTGGGTTACCGAACTATCCCGGCCTCAGCTACAGCAACTCTTCACTGACTAACTCAGTCACTCTCATTCATCAGTCAACTCAACTCACTAACTGTTCTGCTTATAAAATCTCGGCACAGACCACACAGAAAATACTGTTCCTCTATTATTCTTTACAGGCCGTTGCCTAGTTATGTTATACTGTCGTTGCCTAGCAACGAGTCTACATGCCATAATATTTAGGGAAACAAATGAAAGAGCAAAAAATGGGTGTGATATGTAGGATGTAGCCAATAAGAAAGCTGAGAAAATCATAGTAAATTTTGGTCTTAAACTAATGGGCAGAATTTATTTGGGAGACAAATCTGTAGGAGAGGATCTTTCAGAAATTTGGCATGAACTGGATATGTCGAACTCAGAACAAGGACCAGTGAAGGAGCCGCTTGATAAAACTGCATGCACCATTTCAACTTGATGTTATTAACTGAATTATGTTTAAGTACTTGCTTCCTGCCCTCCCACTTGACGGTACCAGACTCGGGCCCTTTCTTCCCATTACAGATGAAGAGCTGCGAAGATGTTTTTTCTCACTTCTTGCAGGAACAGAATTTCTGGAGGATGAGAGTCCTCACTCTACATTTATTCTCTATAGAAACGCGTGCAATTTTCATCTGTTATATACAAGAAACAGGCCTGTACCTGTAGAGTGTAGACCTATCTATCTCCAGTCTTAGAGAAAGCCAGAAGAACTCGACCAGCTGGAACATATGTTCTTTTCCTTTAAAACCACAGACACTTTCCGATGTCCCTATTCATTCACCTGAAGAGAAAGAGAGCTCTGGACTGGGCTTTGTTGCACTGTACCTTCCTGCCGGTGACAAGTAGAAGCTTCCTTAGAAGTCTCGAAGTTTTGCTCTTCTAATCCTTCATCCAGCATCTGTGTGTGTCTGAACCAACTCAACGAAGTTCTTGAAATCTGGTGTAAACTGGAGAAGCTAAATGCTTTGTGGGATATGACGCCGTATAATCGGATAGAATTTTGCCGCTTGTATGTTTATTTGCTAGACTTTTCTTCGGCCCTCAAAATGGAGACTACACGTTCTTTCAAAACCTCGGCAAACTTCGCGTCCCAGAAGGTAGTACTTCCGTGAGAAGTTTAATCTCGTCTATTTCTTTTTGATTTTTCCTCGTATTAGGGTCTAGACATAATTATTATATGAAAACCCAGCCATCACTTAACGAGACTTCTGCCTAGGTGGTTCGGTAACATTAAAATTAACCTTAGAGACTAGGATATTGGGGTGAGGGCTGACTTACGGTAGAGTCCAATGCGGTCTTTTGTAAATAAAATAAGCTAATCCATTTCCGGATTTCATGAAAGCAGAGATTTTCTGGTCCAGATGTGTAGATTCAAGGAAGATTCTAGGTATAAAATCATTTATAATAACTTTACCTTATTACATTTTTTATTTTTACTAGTTATCATCCATCCAGCACCTATGTCAAAGTATCGTATTTTATCTCTACTGCCATGGATATCTGCACCGCTCAATGTTTAAGTGCATAAACAATGCCAATTTTATTTTCAAATATTTCATTTAGGTCCATAACTGTATTTTGTACAGTGATGCATTCGATTGATACTTGGTCTGAATCCTGGCCTCGCAGACTTTTTCACAGCACATCCAAGCGATTGGTGGGATGGTGCCCTGGTATATACTACAAATACTCACGTCCCCACTCCTTTCCTATTTGGTACATAAAATTCCTGTCATCTCGGATCCCGCTAAATAAGTCCTTTAACTGAAATAATGTCGTTAAGAAGCTCAAATCCAACCAGAAATGATACATTCGCGGCTTATTTATTAAGTATATTAATCTTGCATATTCTTGCAGGGCGCTTACACGCTTGTCAGAAGTCGATACCTGTGTCCCAAGAATAGCATACATCAGAGGGACTTGGAATATCTGGGGATACGACGTACAGAGCATTTGAAGGCTGGATCTTTATACATTTCTAAATGAGATGTTTTAGAGGTTCTTACGCCTAATAGTGCATCTTTAAAGTATGGTTCCATCAAACTTAATCCTCCATAATAAGCTGACAGTCTCTGAGCGTACAAGAATTTTCATGTCTTCTGTGGAACTCTTAAGGTACATTATTGTGTTCATGAGAACGGTTTCTCAGCTGCATAAATCATAGCCTGCGGCTTCGAATGAAGGATAATTATAAATGACGAATGGGAAGACGTGTAAGAAAGCGGCCATGGAGAGCTTTAAATGGGTCTATTAGACTGATATTTGCCCGGAGGAGGTGATAAAATCTACACGAAGCTTGTCATGATAGTTGACTTCAGAGACAAGAATCAAACCCAGGACATAATTTATGAAAGTTGTAGTTTCAATAGAATGCTAGCATGAGTAATGAAATTGACCTATTACCTCCCGAGTACTCTGTCTCTCTGTTCTCTGTAATGTAATAAGCCCACGAAGCATCCTAACTACTTAGTACAGACGACCACTCACACCAAATTTTATCGAAATCTTTTAAGTGATTGAAAGCGAAACATGCTGAAAAATAAGCACGACCTCCACATTACACTCTGCTTTATATAGCTGCTTCGCTCAGAGGATTAGTAAGTGATTATAAGGAAGACCCTCTTTACCTTTGCTGCCAGGTGGCAATCGTGGCATTTTCGACATCCCTGCTAGGGTGCAGTTTACGGGGCGCTGTTTCCTGGTGTGTTTGTATTGTATTTAAGTGGGTGCTCATAGCGGCTCAGTGTATAGGAGCGGGCGTAGGGAAAGCTTATTTATTGAGTGCCAAAACCCACCACTGTTCAGCTACTCAGGCCTGAGTAAATCCTGGATTATCCCCTCCACCATTCTGTGTAACATGTCTCCTTTAGTAAGAACACGAAAACTGCGGCTGAGAGCTGTATTGAACTACATAGATTTAAACTTCCTGAAAATTTGGAAATAGAATGAAATAACATCTTCTCAAACACTCAATTCTTTTTTGTTTGCGTCTGCACCTCTTGGTAATAGTCTATAATCGCATGTTATTGAAATATGCTTTGCAAATTCAACAGAAAAATGTGAAGTCCAAAATTTCCATTAATCCTCTATTACACAGAATGCATTAGCCCTCGAGAACCATTCTGGAATCATGATTTCACTGGCTGTATAATATTCATTGGCAACTGTCAAAACTGAGACACCGATTAAAGCTTAGGCATCTCTGTCGTTTGCTGCTGTTATGTTCCGGTCTTCCTCATTGGTCCACAATAATGCTTAACACACATACACCGAATGCTAAGCCTGTTGTATAGATATAAATTTGGTTTTAGAGAAGCACTCTACACCAAGGTAAGAGCTGAATTGCTCGATAATCCCCAACTTCCTCTGCACGGTGCCCCGATGCTGAGTACCTCAGCAGCGCACCAGATAACGTTGGCATGTTATTGCATAGCCATGAGAGAGTGCAGGATATGTAGGCTATGTGTTATTGTTTTTGATATTTCATTATGCTTTTATTTATGCAATTAATTACGTGATAGAGGAGTGGGTTTTGAAAAATGTTAGTCACTCAGCTGCTCAAGAAATTCTTCGACTTTTATGCAACTCAAGATTTGTTACTGTGTCAACAACAGTCAGTCACAGGACTTGGTACATGAGCCAGATGAATCCAATTCACCACTTCAAGTCCTAATTCAGATTAATTTTTGGCTTAATGGTATCCTCCAATCTAGGCCTATTTCCTCCTAGTAGTTTCGTCCATTTTGATTTTGCGAATAGAATTTTGTTTTCATCCCTATCTCCGTGCATGCTAAGTGTCCCAGCCTTTCTGTACTTTTGGTTTAATCTTCATATTAATAGGTTTTCGGTAAAATTATAAATTATGAAAATCCTCATTGTGTAATTCTCTCCATTTTCTTGTTCCTTCCTCCCTCTCGCCTCCAAATTTCTTCTTAGTACCCTCTTCTCAAACACCCACAACTTGTGTCATTTTTATATAACCGTCAACACAACAAGTAAATAAACAACTCACTTCCACATATGTGTCAACTGAGTTTATTTAACTTACGGTACAACTACGCAACGTGTTTCAGCTCTCATGCAGCCATCATCAGGCGATAAAATACATAAAGTATTAAAATACTGAATTGTAACTGTTATGGATCCATATTACAAATTTCTTGTACGTTACAAAATTATTTATAAAAGATTTATAGAATAATTTGTATTGTTCTATGCACAAATTAATTCTGTTCCTATATAAAGAGTACGTGTAAATATCATTTTAGATTATCGAAACAGTGTGCTACTCTGTTGTATTAATGTTACACATCAGGTGTTCATACACTCTTAGGTTTGCTTTGTTGTCTTTTGTCGCTGCTATGCTGTTTACCTTCTCTCGTTGCTCACAACTTATACACACACTCTACTCAGTCTGAGTGAGAAAATTCTACAACGTTGTAGAAGAGCAGTTAGTCCTACACATCTTACAGCTCTGTAGTTCTGTATGTTATAAACTTTAATTTATTAAATAGCAGAGAGTAAGGTAATATGTTTCTAGCAAGAATTTTCTGAATTACATCTACTCATAATGATATTTTTAACTAATTCTGATTTATTACTTTCTTTCCCAAATGTTAAACTAATACAATTTTTAAGTGGATTTTTTATCTTGTACGTATAAGGCAGCGATTTTGCTGTGAATTATCATGACGAGGCATAAACATAAACTCAAGGGTCCTCTGTGTTTACCCTGTCTCTAGTCTAGTCTCATCACTTGCTTTCTAACGGAGTTACTTTGATTTTCTATATAATACTCGTACATAAATGCCAGTAAATTAACATCAATAACATAGACCAGAAGCTGATGTGTCCCACTTAATTCCAGTCCATTTCTGTTCTGTTTCGCGTGCATAATGGCTTCATTTAAAAATTTCTTTCCATTTACGTACTTAATTGTGGGTGATTTGTAAGAGCAACACAAGTAATTCACGGGAAAGTTTAACAGATTAAGTACGATTAATAAGTGACAAGTGCGACAGACACATACAATGGGCCGTCTGATATTAAAATCACGGCTTGTAACAAATTAACAAAATTAGACACATTGTGGAGAGAAATATGCAAAATATCGAGAGGGTAGAAATTTAATAATGAAACAGCAACATAGGATTATAAATAGACAAAACAGTGTTATATTTCAGCGTCCATTTGTATTGATTCACGTTCATGATGTGTATTTGTACCAGCCGTCTTACAGTGCACACAATTTCACCTTTCTCTTCACAACATGTTTCGGCACTAATGTGCCATCTTCAATACAACGCACGCAGTCACAAGGGAAGGACACAACACAGGACACAATATACACAAGAATATAGGAAGAGTACTCCCATAGGTGAGGATTGACGTAACTCGCGAATTTGAAGTGCGTCGTATAGATGATAAATCTTGAAAAGGTTTAATATATAACTTTTATTATTATACATGAAATATTTACATTTTAATCATTTTATAAAGGAGACATGATGGCATACAGTGCAATGGTTTGACGTAAACAAAACCACATCTGAAGATGGCACATTAGTGCCGAAACATGTATTGAAGAGAAAGGTGAAATTGTGTGCACTGTAAGACGGTTGGCACAAATACACATCATAGACAAAACAGGGTTGAGTCTCCTGCTGTTATCACATATTGTGAAGCACTTAAATAAATTGTTTACTGTAGAAACGAATTTTATATCAAATGCCATGATCTAAGAGTTGAGAAGAATTGATCGACCTGGAACAAGTGCACTTCTTTCCTATTTAAATGCTGTATTTTCCTGCAGCTTTATTACTATATATAGAAGGTCTTAAAATAGACGACAGAATGCTTATTCCAGAAGTTATGCTAATTGGGCATATTACGACTAAATTTAAACAATCAGAAGATATTTTTCCACTGTGTGCGTGGTCTGATAAAAAAATTACAAGGCTCAGAAAAATAAAAATGCTATTCCTGCGGCATTCAGTTCCATCTAGCGTGCGTGTGGCAGACTATTCTAAACAAAAATTGCATATACTCATAACATTTCATTGCTGCTGTATGCATTTGTAATAAAAATAAATGGAATGTTACCGGCATGGAAATCAAAGACAACCCAATGAATATAGTCTTATTTAGTTTGAAAATACTTTATATGCAGACGACCATATCATATTGAGAAAATTTGAAGACTACTTACATAGAGACATCTTTAAATTGAACAAAATATATGGGCCTAAAAAGTATAGTTTTATAATTCTCAGTAAGCAACCAAAGGAAAGAGTCCAGTTAGATCAAAACCTGTTCTAGAAGATTAGGTAGCAGAACTGTTGACTCGTTTATTTATTTAGGACTCGACATGTCGTTCGATAATAATAATAATATAGGCAATAGAACACCAAGGCGCCAAAGTACGAGTATACGTGGGACAATAACGGCGTTAAATATGAATGTAATCAAGGAAATTAAATTAAAATTTTTAAAGTCTTAGCGATTCGTGTTCTATTAAGGGCTCAAAGTAATGAATTTTGAGAAAATGAGAAGAAATTAAGTTCCTTGTCCTATAAAGGAATATTCGAGAGGGGATATAGTATCAAATCACGAGATAAAACAAGAACTGCAGACATTTGCAGCTGATAAAAGCGCAAAGAACATTTGAACGAACGAATCTGACCGCCTGCCGGAGCAAATTCTGTTGCACCAACAAAGGAGAAAGTGAGCTGGATGAAACCAAGAAGAGATGGAGCTCATGTTCGGTATTTTTTTTCTGTCTAATCCCTGAATGTAGGTGATGATTATGAATTGTATATATGACAATGACGAATGGCCTTTCGGTATGGGCCATGTGCTCACGGAGGTACAATGTACATTAGTAAACAAATGATCGATGTTCACGAAATTGTATGCGAATATTATGACGTCGGTGGTCGGTCAACATTGGTGCTTATTTATGCATAATTGCTTGTTAAGGTTTCAGGTCTGCTCCCTTAACTGTCCGTCTATATTTGTATGCCCCCCCCCCCAGTAACTTTTGAAGCGGCGGACCCAATTCTGGATGAGCACAGCACGACAGGTCAGCAGACTCTCTTGGCTCTTCATAGTACGAATATTGCGAGGTGGGGATAGGGTTAATACCCATGAGATTAATCAATGTGCGTTACTAAAACGTAGGAATGAATACATTAATATAGCAGTATTTTCTTCGCGGACAGAAAGGAGGGAAATATCAGTTGTTATGGCGACAGATTGGACTACCTTGGTTCGATTCCTGACAAGGACAAGGGATTTTTCTCCACGCCACAGAGTCCAGACTGGCTCTGGAGCCCATGCAGCCGCCTATTTAACGGGCATCGGTGGCTCTTCCCCCGAGGGGATAGAACAGGCGGGAAGTGAAGCTGTCCACTTACTTCTATCTAGTGCCGAGGTCAAGAATGTTGGAGCTATACCCTCCACTCCCTCATACGTCTTCATGGCTGATGATTAATTAAAGAACAATAGAGACAACTTCGCCTCTTTTGTGTATATTGAGGACGATTTGTGTAAGATGTAGAGATTGGCGTTAACGCCATGAAAACTTCGTTCACATTTAAATTTGAAAGGATAACTGAAGTTTTACTGTGGATGATCGTGCGAATAATTTTTATTGGTAGATTATAATTATATTAACAAATGCTGTGTATCATATTTTTCGTTTGCCAAAAATTAGAAGCACCTAGCGGTTAAAACTTGTTGTGATTTGCCTGTAAGAAGAGTCATGTAGTGGAACTCAATTATAAACAACATTTGAGCGTGCAATAACACACGATTTGGTGAGCTGTGAGATACTGAGACTGACGTCATTGGTAGAGTCTGAGGAACACTGCCATGCTCCGTGCTACACATTGTGTTAAGTGAGGTTCTCTTCAATTTGCAGAGCCGAAACGAGAGTTATACAGCGACATATTTTCGGCTGACGGTTGTGGTTAAAAATGGCAGAGGGTTTCGTGGCGGAATGGCAGAGTGCTGGTAACTTGCCAAGATAATCTGAGAAGATGGTTTAGTTTTTGACATCTCCCGCTTTTTCATGTTGCGGGCAAGCGAAGTGATTAATCAACAGATATTTCACGAGTGTGTTCTGCATGGCAGAATGTAGGCAAAAGGAATATCCAATTGTACTTCACACTATACTCGTAGAGTAAGAGTCCACGTTTTTTCCAAATGCGTTCTTTACGACTCAACATACCTCGTTGTTTTTTATGTTAAATTAGCGTGAATTCAAATCTGCCGTTGTAATGGCAATGTAGTAAAAATAATATTCCATATCGACGCTAAACACTTTGAGTTACTGACAGTGTCGTTAAAGGAATTATATAAATTACGCTTCTTTACCTATATTTGGATAGACAGACAGACAGATAGATAGATAGATGGATAGATAGATAGATAGATAGATAGATAGATAGATAGATAGATAGAACTTCATAACTTGTACTCTTCTCCAAGTATAATTAGCATGATCAAGTCAAGGAGGATGAGGTGGTAAGGGCATGTAGCATGAATGGGGGAGAAGAGGAATGCATGTAGGATATTTGTGGGAAAGCCAGAAGAAAAGAGACCACTTGGAAGAGCTAGACGAAAGTGGGTGGACAATATTAAAATGGATCTTAGAGAGATAGGATGGCATGGTATGGATTGGATTGATATGGCTCAGGATAGGGAACAGGGGAGGGCTGTTGTGAACACGGTATTGAACTTTCGGGTTCCATAAAATGCTGGGAAATTCTTCTTCTTGATGGATACTTTAATAGATTAACGGATATATGGATAGATTAATAGATAATAGATTAAAAGATATTCATCATGCGTGGGTCCATTCCTATGGCAGCACGCAATGGTTGCGGAGTTTGGTCGTAAAGAAGGACAAGGCTCACCCAGGGCTGTAGCGCCGAGTGGTTGGTAGGTAGGTTAAAAGTTAAGTAGGTGGATATATAGAGAGATATATAGGTACGTAAAGACACAACAAATAAATAACAAATAAAATATTTGCTGCTTTCAAGAAGTAAAGAATTAAGGCTTAGGTTTTACCAGTTGTAACAGAATGATGTAGTCTTACAAGGGGATATAAAAAGTTCGAAGAAAATTTGTACATCGATTTTCAGTTTCCATCCTGAAAAGGACGATAGCAGGCTCCTCCAAAACATTCACATTCGTTTAAAAAGTCTATACAGTCTCTCAGTCCGGAAGACCTCTACCTTACTAAATAGATACTGCATATACGGCCTATTCAGAAACCTTTTTCTCGTCGAATTCCGCTAAATACTCAACATGCAGAAAAAATCTTTCAATTGCGTCGTAAAGACATCTGCATTGTTTTCTTTATTTTGAGGCAGAAATATTTTGAAAAGTCGATAAAATTCGAGTCCCACATGCAGTGGAGTTTATATTCGAGCGGGCCGCGCCATAGCTCAAGCAGATAATCGCTGGCTTCCCAGCGTGACGGCCCGGGTTCGATCCCGGGTCTGGTCACGTGAGATTTGTGGTGGACAAAGTGGCGCTGGGGCAGATTTTCTCCGAGTACTTCGGTTTCCCCTGCCAATCTTCATTCCACCAATTACTCCACAATCACCCTCACCTATCATCTGGGGCTGCTACAATAGGCCAGAAGTGGCCGCAGCACAAGGGACTTAGTCCCATCCCACTAGCATTAAAAAAATTATATTCAAGCTATACGAAAAAAATTAATTTATTTCAACAACATTCAAGATGTATGTAGCCACTGAGGCTGACGCTCATTCCCCCCCCCCCCAACCCTTAATGCAGACCTCTAAATACAGAAGGTAAGTAGACGAAATCCGTGTAGTAGGTCCTCAGTTGAAACATTCTAATGAAAGGACATTACGATTTAATATCAGACTCTTCTTGCTAGGAAAGCATAAAAATTGTGTTTTGTCATTCAGGCAACGAATTCCACAAGCAGAAATGACCGAAACGCATTTTCCTTTGACTGCAATCCAATTTTGCTGTGTTGCTGTATACAGTGCATGGAGAAACGCAATTGGTCAGCTTTATAATGTGCTCATACCCTATAGGCTTTATTGTCCTGTTAGGGTCGGTCTCTGTAGTGTGCTTCTGAGTCGTTTGCGTTGCTGCTATTGGTGTACGGTTTGTGCTGCAGTATCGATCTCTCGAAAGCAACATGAAAGCGACGCGACGCTGAGCGCATCTTTCCCAGACCCGATACTAAGCTACAGCTGTTTTAGTTTTCACTGCGTTACACGGAAGAAGGACGCGTTTTTATGGCTGCAGTGAGCAGCGTGTCAGGAACAACAGCGAGGATGGCTGTACTCGGACGGAGCGCATGTGTTCCTTGTGGTTTGCATACCTCGTTGCCTTTGTTGTTCATTTGTTGAGGGCATAAATGCAAGAATGTGAAGTTCACCTCATTACACACGCCACACGACACAGAATTTGAAATTATTTTTGTTTGTATTTCGTTAAATATCAGTAACATTGAAAAATATTTAAGATATAATGAGATGTTTTATTTTAAAACGGCGAGAGATACACACAAAATTTTGGTTGGAAATCCCTAATTAAATAGACCAACTGGCCCCTTTCCTTCGAGTGTTCCGACAGGGTGTAATTTAGAGAAAAATAGTGGAATGGATCTTTTAAGAAATTTGGTTTGAGTGTGGGTTGAAGTCATCTCGCGAAGGATAAGGACTAATTGCGGGCTGTTGTAAACACGGCAATGAGTCTTTGGGTTTCTTAAAGACCGGGGGATTTCTTAATCAGCTAAGCGACTATCGGATTCTCAATAAACTCTATACCGTGGAGACGGTTCTGCTTCTTAAAGAGAGATGTGAGTTACGTGAGAAATGATTTATATCATTCGGGTTCATTACCCGGCCATTTTGCTCTTCCGTATCGACTTATGACATTATGAATCATCGTATGATGTAATCATTATAGAGGGATTAACTGAAGGCGGATTCGTCAATCGGTAGAGTGTCGGGCTAGGTGTGTGGACGGCCGGTGTTCTATTCCCGGCAGGGGCAAGAGAATTTTATCCACCCTTCAGCGCCCAGACCGGCTATGGGACCCACCCATCCTCTTCGCCAATGGGTACCGAGGATTCTTAACCCGGAGATAAAGCGAGCGGGGCGTGACACTGATCAATGACCTCCATTTAGCGCCAAGGTTAGGAATGGTGGCGCTATACCTCCACTTCCCTTATGCCTTTTTATTCATGGTGCTTAATTTATTACGCCCAGGGGAAATCTAATATTTACCGTAAGTTTATTGACTGAAGTGAGGGGATATGGAGGGATCCGTGGCCTGTTTAAGTTGGAGGTACTAACCAGAGCCGTCCCGAGGATGGAGGAGCGGCTCATACGTTAAAACATTACGAGGCTCATTTTCAATTTCGCGCCGGGCAATCTGGCTCGCAGCTGGAATGTTAGGTGACGCAACAAGACAGAGCAATATGGAAAGTATGGATAAGCTGCCTTCAGTTAATTGAAGAGTAGCTCTGTAGATCACCGTGTGTCGTCAGCTTTGTCCAGACGTGAAATTGGAGAGTACAATAGAAGAGAGAGTAAAAGTGAATATTTTGTGTTAAAATGCAGAAATCGTGGAGTGAAATGTTAGAGATGTTAAAAACAGTTTATGGTGAATCCCCAGGCCAAAGAAGCCGTGGATGTTACAGTCCAAGATCAAAGTAATATTGATTTTTTTTTCGACATCAGGGGTGTCATCTACTTTGAATTTGTACCCGAAGGGACCACTGTTCATCAGACATTCTAGATGGAGGTGCTGAAAACATTTATTGATGCTGTGAGGCGCAAGCGAAGAGAGTTGTGGAGAGATCGCTCATTGTTCCTTCACCACAACAACGGGCCGGCACATTCTTCGCTTCGAGTGTCGCAGTTTTTAGCAGGAAAAGGCATCTCTGCCATGGATCATCCTCCTTACTCTTTGATTGGGCTCCAGCTGGCTTCTGGGTGTTTCCAAAACTTAAAAGTGTGCTGAGAGGCGAGCTTTTTTTCGGACGTTGAGGGCATTAAATCGTCCGTAGTACAATTTTGAGAGATTTTCTTGTTCAGGATTTTGAAAACTATTTTGAACAATGGCCGAAGCGTTGAGAATATTGTAAAGAATGGATGGAAATTAATTTAAAAAATTCTAAGCTGCTAATATCCGCAGCTTTTAAACTATTTTTTTTTTAATTTAGTCTCGAAACTTGTTTTCCTTACCTTGTATATTGAAAGCGAATCAGACGAGAACCTTGTTCTGATGTTGGCCGAACTCTGTCTGATTGACTGATTGCTCTACTGACAGATTCACTCATTCACTCACTCACTCACCTACAAACCGTCTTACTACGAAATTAAACCTATTATAACAACCTGTAGTTCTATACCCAAAAACAAAACGTTAAAACTGTTAGGTTATGCTTATATGAGGATAAGAGAGAGTTTCTGAGTGTAAGTTTTGCAACAAATCTGCTCACTTCCGTAGAAATTACTATTCAGTTGTAAAGATAGGTTACTGCTATGGACTGAGTGGCTTCATTATGAAAATAAATACTTCTAGGAAATTATAAAGCCTACTTTTAAGTAGATGTATGGTGAGGTTGGCAAATAACTGTATTAATAAATTTTCTAAATTCCTTAGTGATCCATTTCTTTGTGTAATTTCCGCTAGTAATATATTCCATCTGAATGGAATCTGCAGGATCATATATCTGTAAGATATAATTATAAAGTATTACACCATGGCCAGGTTTACGATTATTAACTGACACCATGTGGTAGAAGCCTTCTTGAGTAGCTAATAATCACACAGCTAGTCAAGAAATTCAGCACTTTATGGAAATGTAAAAGTCATTACAGTATTTAACAAAATCTAATTACTGGTCCAGATCTTGACCCAAGTAAATCCAGTCCACATCTTCCCACTATTTCCATAAGATGTATTTGAATACTATCTCCATCTACTCCTAGCTCTTCAAAGTTGTGCTTTCCCTCAAGTTTATAACCAGAACTATGTGTGAATTTCTCATATCTCGCTTTTATAATTATTAATAGGTAAAATGTTTCTTGCTGAATTTATAGGATCATTTATTGTCTATCTACGAACAAAAGTCCATCTGTAACTATACCGATTGGTCGCTTTTATGAAAACCTTTTACTGGGTTGAAAATTTATTAAGGAAAGGGAGATATACGAAAATATAGTATAACCGCATTTCATAAAAAATAGGGTCACAAACACCGCTTTCCATATGTGTTCTACAGCTCACACTTGGGCACTGACAATTATGGCTGTGTACCGTACAGAATGCATACTTTCATGGAGATGTGCTAGTCACATCACAGAGTTTAGCTGAAGCATAATTCTTGGTGGTGTCCCAGTTCCGTAGCCATCTTCACACTGCCTAACGTGGATCATGTCACTACGCTTCTACGCGTCACGTTGTAATGTGTGTGTTTTGTTCTGGCTGTTCCAGATAGTGGAGAGTGAATTATCTGTTTAGGTCATTCATATTCTACATTTCTCAATTTATATTTATTATGTATATTATATTTATTTATATTTATATATATTTATGTCATCATAGCGTACTATTTTCTGTACTCAGTTCAGTTTCATCTTCCTACAACCCATGGTTTCCCTACTAAAAGCTCCGAGACCCCCCAGTGCTCTAGTTATCACGGTAGATTGACATTTTTATGACAAGAAAATCGTTTTAAATATAGTTTACATCGTCTTACTATGATGCTAACTTGATTACTTTTATTGCCGGTAGGTAGGAAGACAACGGAATTCTTTATAGACCTGCATTTGTAACGTGTTTCTTGTAGAAAATCGACAGATATATTTCGACATAATTTGTACCGTCTTCAGTGAAACACAGGCCTGTTACTAATGTATAAAGCCGGAGTGCGTTTGTTTGTAACACAAAATAAAATAAATATAATAAAATTACTACCGGTATTTTAAGACAGTTGCATGGTTAGCAGCAGGTCCTCCTTCGATCCTCACTTAGGTCTCAGGGCTCTATTCAGAGAAGAATGTTTTAGAAACAGGCTGAATTGTTTGGAACTTGAGAACAACATATAAATATTATCCAGCTGTTTTTATGCTCGTGTTGAAGACAAAACCAACGAGCTTTCTGTCATATGAAATTTGTATGTCTATCTCCTCTTTGCTATGGAAGCTTGTTAGCCCATTTTCACTGCCGTCAATCTTAACTCGGACTAGAGTTAGCTAGCGAACGTGCAGCTGCCCCGCACAATAAGGGCCGCAGTTAGGAAACGTCCTAAAATTAAAAGAAAATCATTGAAGATTTTGTTTGTGATTAATCCTATTGAAGCTCTAATTTAATAACTCAGTTTATAGCTGTGTTAACGCTGAATGCATATAGTACACTTCTAAATGTTAATCGGTTGATTTACGAACATCTTATATAAATAAATAGGTCCATTTGCATTGAAATTACGTTGATACAAAAATTATGATTTTTCTGAATGAATGAGAAGGGGAAAAAAACAGTAGATTTGAATACAGTTTGATAATATTGACGAAGAGTACAGCCACATTTTCTAAATTTTTTATACACAATCTCATTCCCGAAAAATATTTAAACGTGTTCAGAAGTTCGTATTTTTTGTCCCATTTAAATAGACTTTCCACTTGCGACCTGTAAACTTAATAAATCTCTTACGAGCCTTTGTATTTTTAGATTTGCAATAGTGAATTAAACTACGAATGACATTGTATACATACAGTTATACAGAACACATTTCTGACCTAACGACATTTTACAAACACAACAGTAAAAAATGAAGTTGATACATTTTTTAAATTCATTTATTGACAAATCTAAACCTTTCATGCTGAATCACACCTAAGTCAACGCTTTAGAGTTCCTCTTGGGAAGCTAAGCATGGGTTGAATCGTGACTAATAATTCCTCTTGAGAAGCTACCGGTAGGTTACATTACAGCTGAATATGAAGTATAAATGTTTGTCATGTGTTGGCGTTACAGTTGTTTCTAGGTCCTACAAACTGCGGAAATGGGGCGCAGGATTTATTTTAATAACACCGGAAACAGACATAGCCAGACTCCTTTGGCAAAAGGGGTCGGCCCATTGCAAGGCCTCTGTTTACAGAAGAAATAGTATGGAATAGCGCGGACATGCACCCATTCCCCGGAACAGAATTCGAAACCACAATCTCAGTGACTGACTACTAGGAAGATATAGACGTGGGAGGAATCCTAATAGTAGGATGGAGTTTAGAGAAACAGAATGGTGTGGTGTGGACTGGAATCATCTGGCTCAGGATAGCGACCAGTAGAGGACTCGTGTGAACACGGCAATTAACCTTGGGGAATTCCTGAGTAGATGAAAGACTGGCGGCTTGTCAAGAAGGACTCAGCCGCAGAGCAGTGATATCAGCGTGAGTGACGAGTGCGTGGCTGTAACCAAACGAGGCTGTCGGAATTGAGTCGTGGTTGGTTGCTTAATTAATTATGTAGATGAGCTTATGATATTTACTTATTTAGAAGGTTATGCATCAATCGTCGATCACAGTGGACGTGCCGTCTGGGGCATGAACTGTCTTCGCTCGTTCGAGTATTGGAATCTTGGATTCGAATCCCACTCAAGGCATGGATGTCTGTGTGCGTTTCATCTGTGTGTTAGGTAGCGGCCTTGAGACGGGCTGATCCCCCATCCAAGGAGACGTACCATTTGTCTATAGATCAACAAACTTTAAAAACGGCCAAGACCCAACAAAGGGCTCTAAAGCCATAGATAGATAGACAGACAGATAGATAGATAGATAGATAGATAGATAGATAGATAGATAGATAGATAGATAGATAGATAGATGTGTCAATCAGTTGATTGGTATTTGCTTTTAAAAAATAACGTTTCAGTCCACAAGAATACACTACTAACATTAAGATACCCATGAAAAGCTTTGAATTCCAACAGCACTTCTTATCTGTAGGGACACGTGCGAGTTGGCGCGAGCAGTGCATGTCTCGAGCTGATTGCTATGCTTGGAGTCTCCGAGCACCGATACACATCTCCAGACCCACAATAGCCGGACACTATTAGTTTCTTTGCCCTGCTAAGAGCTCTTCTCATCAACCGTAACATAAACTGATGAGATACGCATCTCGTCTTCATTTTACCATCTGTCGAGGGTAAACTCGCCCGTGTGTAATCCTGTTAAAGGCTGCGAATTCTGGTGTCCTAAGAAGACCGGCATTCAATGCAGCCTAAGGGCTCTGTGTTTACCTTGACGCGGCCGTCACACAAGAGTGACTGACTTCTTATTGTGACCGTTTTGGATTTGAATTTCGGTTGTTTTTAGTCTCACTCACTCACTCACTCACTCATGTAGCTGAGCCTTTCTTGAGAAGCTGCCAATTGTACAGCTACTCAAGAACTTCCCAGCATTTTATGGAAACCGAAGGTTCATTATCGTATTCACAAGAGCCCTCAGCTGGTCCCTATCCTGAGCCAGACCAATCCAATCCATATCCTTCTATCCTATCTCTCTAAGATTAATTTTAATATTGTCCACCCATCCACTTCTTGGTTTTCCCAGTGGGCTCCTTCCTTCCGGCTTTCCCACCAATAGCCTATATGCATTCCTCTATTCCTCATTCGTGCTATATGCCCTGCCCATCTCATTCTCCTTAGCTTGATCATTCTAATTATACTTGGAGAAGAGCACAAGTTATGAAGCTCCTCATTATGCAGTTTTCTGCAACCTCCCATCACCTCATTTCTTTTCGGTCCAAATATTCTCCTCAGCGCCCTGTTCTCAAACACCTTCAGTCTATGTTCCTCCCTTAAAGTCAGAGACAAAGTTTCACACCCATACAGAACAACAGGCAAAATTATTATTTTGTATATTCTAATTTTTATGTTTTTGGACAGCAGACAAGAAGACATAAGGTTCTGGACTGAATGGTAGCAAGCATTACCCGAGTTCAATCACCTCTTAATTTTCTCCTGAATCAGGTTTTGATTTGTTATATTCCTTCCCAAATGTCTGAAATGTGCAACCTACTTTCCTTATTTTGGAAAAAACAAATGAACGTGTGCTTATGAGGTCAACTTACCGTCTGTGTGTCTTTGTGTCGGTGCGTCCCCTTTATAAAGTTTTGAACGCCTGAACCAGTCTTTCTGAAACTTGGTACGGATGTTATAGCACTTAATCCTGTCTCTACGGCGTACTTCATAAATCCCACCCATTAGTCCGCGTGTCTGCATGTGTATCCCCCCACCCCTATAGTTGCTAGGCAACAGTTCGATAAACACGTTCCTGCTGCAAAGAATAGATGGAACAATAGAAGAATTGTTGAAGACGTTTTTTCTACGCGGTACATGTCATATGAAAGAAAAGAAGGCGATCAGTTTATACCAGAACTCTTAGTATTTAAATAAATTTGTGTTAAAATTGACAGGAATAAGATCAGAGAAGTATGTAGCATATACACACAGAAATACCCACAGAATTTGAAATTTAAAGTAATGGTTTGGAAAGTCAGTCAACATAATATTTCATAATGTGTTTACAGATCGGCTGCAATGCTGACATTCCCATGAACACTAATTTTTATCTCTCCTAATTAACTGTATTTTGTCATTGGTGAGTGCGAGCTCGTAACTCCTGATTAACATTCGTTCCTAGTCCAACAGATAGACTGACAGTGGTACTATCGGAAAAGTTTCGTTCCCCCAAGAAATAAGGTCTTTATTATGTAGGCCTATATGTTAGCTGACAGTGATGTATGGCATTGTGAAAGTGTTCACAAGTTCCATCAGTTCTGAATTAGCGTATGATTGTGTTCAGTGTTGGCCCAATGTCTTGTTACTTGCAGGTGAGAGGCTGCTAACATCTGTTCACAAGAACTCAGATTCAGCTGTGAGGCACAATATATATATATAACTGCAACAGAAATGTTAACATTCCGTACAGAAGCGGTGGCTTAGCTGGGATATAATGAAATGTAGTCTGTTGAAAGTCAATATATATTTCAGGGGAATATATCCTCTCCAAATTTAGGGCCGAAGAGTAAGTCAAGCAAGAAACCAACATGAAGTAGGTAATAAGCACTGGGGAACTTGCTTCGCATAGTCTTCTACATGGAGGCAACATGTTCCTTCGAAACGTCGGTTGACTTTCAGTGGTTCTCCTACTTGAAAATATAAGGATTAAAATATGGTTCTACAGGACATGACTCCCCATTGTGCGTTCATTCATTCGATCATTAATCGCTATACAGCCCTTTGTTGGACCCTGGCCGTTCATATGAAAAACGCACACACAGGCATCAATGTCTTGAGTGAGATCCGAACTCACGATCCCAACTTTCGTGCGACCGAAGACACTTCATGCCTTAGACTCCGCGACCACTGTGATTGGTCAAGCAGCCCATGGTAAATAAGAGTTATCACTTCGAGGCACTAATTAAACTTATCTGTATGGGAGTCGTGGCAAACTAAAATAGCTTTACGCGTGAAATTATGTCCTCCCTCAAGCTGACTCCGCTTAGCGGACTTTGTTAAAAACAAACAAAGGTGTAGTGTTCAGTATAAAATCTTGCCGATTAGCTTAGAGCGATGGGCTGACACACGCCGTGGTGGTCCAGGGCGACCATCAGCTCCTGTATTGTTTTACATGTGGAACCCTGAGGGGACAGTTTTATTTGTGGGCATTGAAAAATGGCACTGCACCCAACAGTAGAGCAACCATGTGGACTAGGCATACACACGCTGTCTTATTTGTCTCGTGAACACATATTCATTTTCAAAGTAACGTCTATAAAAATCCTTTGACTTGTTAAGGATAAAGGCGCAAGTAAAATATTGTGGTGCTTGTGAGTTGTAACAGGCGTCGAATTGTATACTCATATTATATTATAATTATAAGCGTCATGCCATGAAGATGTATGGGGAGTGAAGGTACATTCCAAATGTTCTTATTTAATCTCAATGATGAGCTGACGCAAGGCGAGGAAAGTTTTTGACCTGTTTCACTACTCAGCCGCTATGGCCTGAGGAAGAAACCCCCGGTACCCATTTAGTTGAACATTGGCTTGGCACCAGAGCCGGTCTGAATACAGTGGAAATATCATCTGTCCCTGCCTGGGATCGAAACCCGATTCGTCATCTAGCCCCTAGCCTAGTCTCTATGTAGACTGAAATATGCCTCTAATGGCATTATGTCCGTAGTGAGTTTTATGAAATGCTGTCAGTTGATTTAATGGTTATTAAGAAAGAAAGGTGCAGGACATGGCGGTAATCTTAATTCCATACAGCAGTTGCTCTTGAGAAAGTTAGTTACTGAATTAGCCCACCATTTTCTTCAATCCGAAATTTCAACACCGTGTTCACAAAATCCCGCCACAGGTCCCTAATTGAAGACAGATGAGTTCAGTTCACACTTTCCCATCCTGTTTTATTAAGACCCATTTCAATATTATCATCTCATCTACACCTAGATCTCTCAAACAATATTTTCGCTTCGGGTTTTCCTAAATTTTCTTTCAATTTCTCTCCTATATGTGCTACATGTCTGCCATCTCATCCTCTTGGATTCAATAGTCCTCTGACAGTGATGGAAACGTAGCCATGATAAAAGTAGGCTAATACTGAATAATTACTTTCGATAAGGGATCCAATTTATGCAATGGTAATACCAGTTAAAGCGAGGCCGTGTATGCTCCCCCCTCCAGCGCAATATTAATGTTCTGTGATGGCAGCTACATACACTGTATCACGGGAATATTCGGATGGCCGCCAGGAATATCGGACGGTTAAATACTGACAGCAAGAAGACATGACGAGTTCATGATGTAACAGAAAACTGAATAAATATTATTTCACAGGGTAGTGCAGGAACCCGCGTCACACAAGCACTTTTCTCGTCTGTGGCGTAGCAGTGACATGTACCAGATGGCCGTGATGCCAACCCTAGGAAAACGAAATCCACCAGTGATAATATCTTTTTAACACATGTGGATTCACGGTAACTAAAAGCGACCAAATTTTCTCAGTTGTCTAGCCAGGTCGGGTTCTCCTATTTATTCCAGTGGATCGCTCGATAAGACTTTCATTCATTCATCAGTAATCTGTCAGATGACAGGTCCACAGCCTCTTCCAAAACAGTTTCTCCACTTAATGCGATCTTCTGTTTTTGGAAAGAGACTATCCAGGAATAGTGATAATGTGGTAGTTTTTCCATTTGCTTTCCACATCGCAGTACAACAGCCGTTCAAACCACTCTGGTCACGCCTGTTGCTATACGAACTTGAACCATCTCGAGCATCATTTTCTCTGTGCTTCAAGTCGCCGCTGATGACGCTGCTTCCGGCATCAGTTTTCGGTGTCTCTCTTCGTCTGATGCCTACCCTTTGACCTGTCCAGCAAGGGAGGCCCTGCCAGTAGCTACGCTACCGCTGGTATAGCTCTCAGGGTCCTTGGCATACTCAAACACCCTCACCACGATAAGGTGGAGACACCAACGAGGGGGATAAGACTTTATCGTTCCAAAATTATTTTTTTTTTATTATGCGAGAATTCATATTTTTCTTTCAGTAATTTTAAGTGATTCAGTGATCTTAAGGCGATACTATTCTGCAACTGTTTTCTTATCTTAAGCAAGCTGTATTTATTATTAAAATACAACGAATCCGCAAAACTGTTCAGGAAATAATTTAGCGGGCTGTACACAGAGGGCGTCTTGTGGAATCAAAGTGATCACTTTCACTCAGTCGTCCATCAGTCTCCGATAACAGAAACAGCTGCAATCTCTGAAAGGTCCAAATTCTACTACTCATCAGTGCCACTGATTTCCAGAGAAAACTTAATCCTGTCTAATCGCCGTGAAAGCTTCAAATCCTGAACGCAGAGAACGGGAAGAAACAAGCGGAAGAGGAAGTAGAGGCAGGAAGGAGGAAGAAAGGTTGAAAGAATCTGATGCCCTTAAAAGGGCCGTTTTACAAGAGTAGAAAAATAGATGAAGTATGAGGGAACGGTCGGTGGTATGGGAAAGTTAGGAGAGATTGAATAATGAAACGATTATCGTTTTCGTCAACATTATTCTTCTTTCTTCCTTAGCCTCTCATTTTACAATAGGCATCGTCAAAATTTGTCCTGTGGTTCCTTAAAAGCAGGGCAAACATTTCTTTTGTACTCAATTTGTGTGTTAAAATTGAATATAGATCTATTTAAAATTAGGTAAATTCTCATTTATCTTTTCCGTTTGACCTATAAAAAGCTATCTCTGTAACAGGCAGTGAAGGCCCATAGGGTTGTGAGACATCGGGGCTCCCAAATTTGCTTTAGACAACCGGCTCACAGATGGCGATGAGGTCAGCCTTACGCGCCAGCCGCCCTTTACCCCAGGAAGATTCCTGGTACTCAATTCTGTTAGAGGGTGAGTTAACTCCAGGGCCACAGGGCGGCTGGAAGGATTAGGTCAATTGGAAAATGTAATGACCTTATCGGGACTCGAACCCGCGACATCTCGGCTTGTAGCATATTGCCTCAACCGTGTGTCCCCTTTTGACATGTAGTTACCTGAAGTATCAAGAAAACATACAGAATAATTGTATAGACAGCTAAGATGATTAAAAGCATAATATTTTGTAACTGTTAACACTTAAGAGGAAGACTTGAAACATGAGATTCAGGCAAGGGGGAAATGGAACCGGTGTAAGCATGAGATGATGGACAACTACATAAGGCAGCAATATGTGCATGACAGATTGTTCGTACAACAAGCTCGCTCTTACAAATTCTAATGGAATAAAGCTAACAACATCTTGTTATATTCCATTGTTAATATGATTGTGCCTCGCTAATCGGAGAACCGGCGTTCATTCGCCGTCTCGTTCGATTCTAGCCATAGTATTATCTGGTATCTTTTAGTTTCATTTCCTGTTGTTGGTATGAGGACGCAGCTGGTGGAGTCCTTAAACACAATTTAGGGACTTTAACCTGTAGGCTATACATGTAACACACGCCTACAACCAAACTGTCAGGACTTACAGGTTAGTTGAAACGCTCCAGACTTCACACTTCTAAATAAACACTCCCACTTTCGTCAGCTAGCAGTTAACTATATGCCTGTTCAGGTTTATTCTACGAGAACCAGGTGGTACTTTTTACCCTACTTTCCTAACTTTATGAGGAAAATATAGACATATGTTGTAATTTTCATGTTTGTGTGTGTCTGTCTGCCTTTAATAGTTTTTGAATCAATTGGCGGGTTTTCTTGAGCCTTTGCATTGTTATCATGGTACTAAATTCCACCCACCTTTTGTAATATTTAATTTTCTGCCATCAGCAATATTAACATGGCCGTGGCGCGAAAATGTAGGGTGAAAGTTGCAGATGCAGCACTTAACATAAGGGCTTGAAATTTTGTTGTGGTAAAATATCTTTTAAAGAAACGCACAGTTTTATTGAAGACACGTATTTGTAGACTGTGAAACACACCAGTCGTGAGAAATCTGTAGGTCTTCGGTCTGATGAGGGCAAGTAATGAACCGTTTGGGCTGCGCATGCCGAATTCTGTATCGGAATAGAATATGGTCAATTTATAAGTTCGACTATATTCATTTGTAGCCTTATTTTGAAAAATTGAAAGAAGGTTTGTGAAGTCAACTTTCTGTCTGTCCGTCTGTCTCTCTAGATCCACAACCATTTTCGTTAATAGGCTTCTAAGATCACCTTGTTGTCTGTGTGTCTGTATATCCTGCCTATTTTTTTCATATTCCGTCCGTGTCGTTTCAAAGGAAAGTACACTATTAGTTCTTCCCAGAACTTCTTATTATATCTTTGTTATTACATCTTGTAGACTAAACATAATAGAATCTGTCCGTGTGAAATTTGTTTATACTTACAGAAATTTATTAGGAGGTGGGATAACTTAGGCGGTATAGCGACTGGCGTGGGGCTTTACGGATGTGTCTGATTTCGAGTCCCGGTAGGGTCAAGAATTTTCTCTTTTCCAAGTCTTTCAGACCGGCCCTTGGGGACTTCTATTCAATGAGTACCGAGAGATGTTTCCCCAGGGGTAAAGTGGCCTGGGCGTGAAGCTGACCACTCATCTCCATCTAGTGCCGAGGTCAAGAAAAATTTGATTTTTACATCCACTTCCCTACACGCCTTCATGGCGTAGTGGTTGCGATTAATTAGTTAAGCACAAGGACAAATTTACCTATAGAAATTTATTAGTAAATTGTGCAATTAGTAATTTACAGTAACACGGTTAAGTTGACCCTGTGCTTAACCAATTAAACACTACGCCATGAAAGCGCATGGGGAGTGGTTGTACAGATCTACATTTTCTTGACCTCAGAACTAGTTTGAGGTGAATGTTGGGCTTCATGCCCCGGCCACTTAACCCCCAGGGAAAGAGCCCCCGGTTCCCATTGGATAGGAGTCTAGGTGGACCCTAGTGCCGGTCTGGCCGAAGTAGAGAAGAGAAAATTCTTGACCTTAGAGGGACTCGAGCTCCCACCCCTCGGCCGTCAAGCACGTAGCCAGTCAATATACCGACTAAGCTATCCAGGCTCCCACTAATTTATAGTTGATGTTCAAATTATAAAGTGAAGTATTTAAAAAAAATAAACGCCACAACTTCATATTCTGGTTTTATGGCGAAGGTTCATAAATAATAGGTACGCCTGTTGAATATTTCCTTGGGATCTCTGCATCATGACAGTATCCAAGAACAGATTAAAAACCTATCGTAAAAGTTTTATAAATATGCAGAACGCCTGAGCGAGATTCATTGATTCATTTCTATTTGGAACGTACAATTGAAGCCTTCCAATCGTGTGGATATAAGCCTTTTTTTACACTGTAACCTTACTGTAAATCTTTATAAAAAAAAAGGAGACAGGGGCGTATCATAGGTTAGGCTACTGAACCGAGCTCTGTAGCTTTGTATACCGAGGTTTACATTGAGGAAGATCGGATGACGTGAAACTTGATCTATTAAGTGACATGCTTAGAGCCGCATAGGTCCTCCTTGCTTTTTGTGTTCTTCCTAAAAGAAATGTGATAGCTCCGTGTATATACTGAAAGTATTACAATTCATTCAATGTATTTCCGAATATATATCCACAAAGCTATCTTTATGGACCCTCGAATTACCCGGCCGAGTGGAACAATTGTAGAGGCGTCCTTTCAACAAGTGACATAGGTGCACTGTAACATCGTGTGACATGAAGGGTTTTGTTTGAATTGCTGGTGGTTATACGCAGTGCTGTTTGTACTCCATTAAATATTTGCTATTTTATTCTATCAGAAAGGATCTGACCACAAAAGGAAGTGACAGATATGTGTTGGTGATATAACTGTGTGTTTCAAAGCCTAAATTCATTACCTACAGTTTTCAGCTAATCAGTTACAATTATTCTAAATCGGTGTTTTCCCAGTCTTAATATATACTACCTGCAGGTCGGTATGTTAGGCTTAAAATTTTTGGCACATTGGGGGTTGGGCGTAGAAGCACTCTTCAGGTTACACGGGCGGGTTGCTGGGTGTTTTCCTTCTGGAAAATTTTGTAAAAGAACAGTGTTTATTAAGCTGTTTATACATGAAGAAAACATAGCGCTCTTGGAATAATCATTCTGAATTGATGTTATTGCAATAAAACACTTAAATATTATATTGTATAAATAATAGTATGTTCTGAATGGATCAAATAATATGATATAATATGATATATCACGTAAATAAAAAAGTAAAGGCAGAAGTACTCGCGTGGCACATTTCTACTGTTGTCGCCGCACACAGCTATTCTGCGGCTCCCACTTCAGGAAACACTGATCCAAGTGTAAGTAAATGAAAAATCGGGTTGGGCTTGAGGCTGATGTCCTAATCCTGAAAAACTTTCCGAAGTCGAGGATCTAAACAAGACAATGTCTGGAAGCGGCCAGGGCCCAAACTGGGCTGTAGAGCAATTAGTTGCAGTTATTAACCATCACGCCATGAAGACAGTTGAAGGAGTGGAGGTAGAGCTCCATTCATTATTAACTTCGGCATTAATTGGAGGTGAGTATTCAGCTTCACCCCACCGCCGCTTTGTTCCCGGAGGGAACGCTACCAAAACCCATTGGTTATGATGTTTGGTGGGCTCCAGAGCCGGTCTGGAGCCCGTGTGTGAGAGAGAACCAACTCTTTGCCTGCCGGGTATGGAACCACAGACCCATAGTCATTTAGTCAGGCCGTCTGGTCTCTATACCGAAAACATGAGGCAATTGCAGCAAGAGAATGGACATTGGTAGGCCTTTTCATTGGGTACCGGTAGTCTTTTCCAAAGCGGTCTCGGCGTGAAGAAGAAAGCAATAATTTCCTGCTGACCTTCGCCAGCATATTTATTCTTGGTTTCGGGCCCTGTTGGGACCCACGAACATATTTTTCTTTCCAAAATATATATGTGTTTTCAAACGAGAGTAGGGCGGTCTTTGTCTGAACAGAGAATTAATTTGCTGCTCTGTCTGGCTGAAGCTGACTTCTTATCCCGATATGGTACTGAGGTTACAGATTCGTGACGCTGTACATACACCCGCCAGACACCTTAACGACGCAATGTTTAATTAAGAACAATGATTTTTTCCTTTAATTACTCATATGCATTAAGAGCCTTTGCATTCTCAGGTGGTTGTGTAAACTGGAACAAGCAATGTTGTTCTCTAAAGGGTTGTGTCGATGGTGTATGACAGAATTACAGGGTTTTGGGATTTTTTCCGTCGTACAGTATTCTAGAGACTAGAAAACACAACGTTTAGAAAACTCGATCTGTTTCCGTCCTCAGATGAGGAAGGAAGGCACCTACTCAGTTGGGTCCTTAAGAAAGAGTTAACCTCGATCACTGGACGGTTAGCTCTTTTTAAGGGACCCAAATCTACTCCCTTCACCTGACGACGGAAACAGATCCAATCTCCAAAACGTTGTGTTTTCTAGTTTCTAGAATACTGAACGGTGGACAAGGTAAAAAATACCAGTAATTCTGAATATTAATTTTACAATTTACATTTTTGATAACGGGTTAAAGCCATTCCGATGTATCATGAGGGGATTTGGGGGTAGGAGTGTGAAGCATAATTGTGAGAGGGGGGTGGGCATATTCTTCAGAGGTTCCCGGTCCCTCAGAAGTTTTGCAAAGCTGGTGTACTGCTACTAGAAGAACTTTAAGCTCATCGATACAGATACACATTTCCCATGTCACTCATGACAGCTTGTTCTTGTGGATGCTCCGAGGTATCGATAGTGGGCTAGTATCGAGGCTGCGCATACCGCATAAACCTACCCTCGGAATTTTGTTGAAGTCGCGACGACGAAGAAACGACATAACTTAAACAGGGCTGATACAAATGTCACCCCAATGAGTCTTTAGTCCTGGTCTGTTATCTTAAAAAATTGTGTCACTTACAGTAAAGTCTGTTCATAATGGAATGCCATGTGAAACAAACATTTTTATTTTTAACACGGTTACTTTATTGAACATAAAAATGTCTACTGCTCAGTGCACTACTTTTTAAATCATGATTCAGATCACAATTTGAAATCCATGCTTTTTATATATACATTAATGTTTCTAAGCAGTAAGCATACATATTGTCGCCTGTTGACTATGTAACCCGTTCACAGGGGTCTCGGATTTGGCTAAGACGTTTATTGGACAATCCCTTTTACACTCGCACTTGCAGTTGTTCACAACTTCACTATCACAATTACTTGCACCGCTGGTCTTTGTGAAGAGTCTTCTGTCCTTTGTCGGATGCGAGCTGGCTTCTGCTCTAGTCGGAGCTACTTTAAAAACTTACTGGTCTCAAAGTCACATTGCGACTGACGGTCAGTCAGTCTGTCAGTAAGTCTGTGGGGCGCCCTCTCTGACGAGAGGACGGGTCTGTCTTCTGTATGTGCTGCTGGCGCTTGCCAGTGCAGTCTTTCTGAGGTCCGAGTCCCTTGGGACTCGCGACCATATTTTACTCTCTCAGATTTGACACCTCCCTTTTCGTCGCCTCCTACGACTCGCAGGGTAACTGTGGAGGTATTCGACCCCACCTCCACACGGGTGTGACTGGTCTCAGAATCTAAATCAAATTGAATAGAGCGCACCCTGTTCAAGGGTTCGGTTTTATCCGCTGGTAGTATTCGTTTCCATGGATATCCTTCTATTTCCGGGGAAACGCATTTGTTGTTTGGGCGATTCCTACGCAACGGTCTCCTTGTATTGCGTTTCCACTGAAGTATACATGTTTATTGCAGCCGTTGCTTATCAATGGACGTCTTATCGTCCGGCTTTTTGGCGGCACGCCAAAATATATTCAGTTTTCTTAGTTTGAGAAACTCATACAAGTAAGTATTTTGCATACATTTCTCTTTCGAAAATTGGGCTAAAATAATTTTGCTCCGAAATATTTTAGAAATATAGATCAAAATTCTGTGAAGAGGAAGTAAATAGTAAGGCAGATTATTTTTCGTTTATATTTCCCTGTTTCTTCTTTCGTTATTGCCTTAAATAGTTTCCGTCTGTTAAGTGCATTTTATACTGGATTTCACTTCTTGTATTTCTGTTGCTCACACTTGGAGCATTAGAAATCCGTGAAACGCTTCGTGTCACTTCAGTTTCTTAATCTAAGACAGTCGGAAGGACATCGTGGATGGGAGATCAGCCCATCGCAAGGCAGCCACCTAACACAATCACATAATAAACACAGACGTTCATGCCTCAAGTGGGATTCGAACCCACGATCTCAGTGTTTGAGCGGACGAAGACATTTCATGCTTTAGACTGCACGGCCACTGTGATCAACCACTTCATTTCACTTCATGGTTAATATTTTCCCATAATATAAGTCTACGTTTAATCCCTGCTGTCATATAGCCAGGTCTTACGGTAATATATTGGTTCCATACAATAAAACAGCTAGGTTCAAATATAGGCTTATATCCTTGGAACTGCGGGCACACAGAACTGGTTCAATTCCGAGACCTTTATTTCTCATTCCACTTCTTGTGAAATAAGCTACCCAGTGGTAGCCTACAATAATTAATTTTCTATTATAGAGACGCGAGCTGTAATTAGACAGGAACTGGCTGTTTGTATCAATTATTTATCAGAGATCGACAGCAATAAACCAATGAAAAAGTGACTGTAATCTGAAGCGAGCTTTTCTCACACTGCATATTTTAGGTTAATGACCCTCAGACAGACAAAGAGATCGTCGCTTATTCATTACGATGTTCTTGGCTCTAAAATGAAATAGACTGTTGTAACAAGACAAACTTGTAATTGCAACATACCCGGCTAGAATTTCGTCCGAATCAGTGGTCATATGTCGCCGATCACAGAGACCGTGCGGTCTGAGGCATGAACTGTCTTCGTCCGCTGGAACACTAGGGTCGTGAGTTCGAATCTTTCTTGAGGCATGGATGTCTGTGTGCGTTGATTCTGTGTTTGTGTTGTTCTGTGTGCAGGTAGCGGCCTTGTGACGGGCTAATCCCCCGTCTAAGGAGTCCTACCGACTGTGTAAAGGATCAAAAAATTGAATAAGCCGCCAAGGACTAACGCAGGGCTGTAGGGCTGTAGTGTTATAGATATATAGTGGTCATAGTTCTCAACGGTGTTGGTAGAGCCCACGGCTGTACTACTTTTTCTCTAATGGAAATCGAGGCTATATATCATATGTAATTGATATCGAATTATCAATAACCTATAAATCTATTGACAACGTGTGGTATATTCAAAATGTCAAAAGTGTTTATTAGAAGTTTGAGGAAAATAGAGTTATAGAATCTTAACTGTATTTGCAACATCTGATTCTATTCTCAATTACAAAGAAAAGAAGCCATATCCTAAAGAATTAGACTTCGTTTTATTCATCCTCCCTTAATCTTCTCCATAGATTTTCTCATCTCAGAAATTCAGCGTGTCCACTTCATTCGTAACTGACCTAATGCATTTGTTTTACGCATGCAGACTTAGGCCTGTCACGTTTCGTGCATTTTCGTTTTGCAAGTTTTCCTAATATACCCAATTTTTATTCTTAGGAATATTTCATACTTAGAATGAGGCCCCCCCCCCAAATATATATATAGGCTGGATTCAAGAAGCCAAATAACAGTTATCTACTCCAGAAACGCTTGTATCACAGAGTTAACAAGGAAATTCGTTCATAATTTATTCTAATGAGTAATTAGTAGCTATCTTGGGAGATAATACTAATATGGATCCTGAATAAACTGGGCATGGACTGGGTTTCGACTGACTCAGTTGCGGACTGTGGTGAACGCCGTGATAAATATTCTGACTATAAAAGCAGATGCATTTTCTTTCTGAGCGACTTGTAAGCTGATTTAGTTATTCAGTAAGGGCCGTGCAGTGGCTCAGGCGATTAGTCGCCGATTTCCCATTACGGCGGCCTGGGTTCGATACGAGGTCAAGTAATGTGGGATTTATGGTGGACAAAGTGACACTGGGATAGATTTTCCCCGAGTGCTTCGGTTTTCCATGCAAATTCTCATTCACCGATTTCTCCACACTTATCATCATATATCATCCGGTGCTGGTACAATAGGACAAGTAGTGGCCGAGGTACCAATTGGACTCAGTTTCACCCCACTTTAAGAAATATACGTTAATCAGTTATTCAGTAAATATTATGTTCTGTTTCGCTTTCAAATGTAATTCAACGTTTTTTGTCCTGTTGAGAGCCTAGTGGAATTGTGTCATTGTTTCACTGAACAGGTAGAAGAGTATGTGTATAACTGTAGATGACCTTTGACCTGTGGCGCCGTGACTGAGCTGTCCTCTCATGAGTTACGGGCTGGGAATCTCGTCTGCCTTCTCTCTGTTTGTTGTAGATACTACTCGTACATAGCAGCGACCGGTGAATTTCCCCCTCCCCCCAAATTCTTCTTGTCCACCGCTTTTCCATGTCCATTCAAATGACTAGCAGATCTACTGAAGATTAACGTATGAATTCAAAAACTTTAATGGCAGTTTCTATATGGGCTAATTCGGGGTTGCATCTTATGTCTAAATGTAGCCTGTGTTCCAATTCATACTGAAAGTCAATCGCATTGCATGAATCTTCGTACGGAAGAATGTCACGGATATCTAATATGTAAACGGAGCAATGTCATGGATACCTAGGTGTAAACGGAGCAATGTCATGGATACCTAGGTGTAAACGGATCAATGTCGTGGATACCTAGGTGTAAACGGAGCAATGTCATGGATACCTAGGTGTAAACGGAGCAATGTCCTGGATACCTAGGTGTAAACGGAACAATGTCGTGGATACTTAGGTGTAAACGGAACAATACCGTGGATACCTAGGTGTAAACGGAACAATGTCGTGGATACCTAGGTGCAAACGGAGCAATGTCGTGGATTCCCCGGTCTGTACTTACTTTGTTTTCCCCTGTGTTCGTTTTATCCTTTCTGGCCTTTAACCTTCATTCCGAATTGGTGTTCTGCCCTAAATTTTATGATCAATAAGCGTATAATAGCAATAGCCTACAACGATATCTTTCATATCCAGAACACAAATCCATTTCGTTCCTTGCAAATCGGCCATCTTTGGCTATCTGTATAACATGAAGGACGTTTATATCCGAATAAGCAACATGACTCAGGTCAGGTCGTGTGGGATTTGTGGTGGACAAAATGACATTTGGATAAATTTTCTCCGAGTGCTGCGATTCCCTCTGCCAGTTCTCATTTCACCAACTGCTCCGTGTCCTTCATCATTCCGTTAGAGACATGGTACTGTCTCGATACGGACTTGAAGAAGAACCTGCTACTTACTACAAGTATATTCCTGAATGTCTGTACCAGTCTACCCAACTAAATTTCTTCACATCCCGTAAGACAACCATCTTCAGGAACATCTTCATGAGAACCTAAAATCTCAAAACAACAAACCTATGTTAAGTACTGTAATGCTGGCAGAATACGAGTATAACAGGTTCAGCAGGACTGAGGTTCATGAGCGAAAACGGCTGGCATATAACTAACTCCATGGAGTCGATTCTTTCCTTTCAGGCAATACCGTGTTGAGGCCGGGTCGAATACCTTCACCGTAGTTCTGGGAGTCTTAGGAGGCGAAGAAAAGGAAACACGGTGCCTGGAAATATAACCGGGCCACCCTGTTCCTGGGGGAACATACAATACGGGGACCTGATTCTCCAGGTTGGGGGAGTCTCCAATGAGACAGTAAAATGTGATCATGTATCCCGTGGGACTCAGACCTGAGAATGACCGCGCTGGCGAGGACCAGCACCAATTATAAACGACGCACCCATCCTCTCGTCAGAGAGTATGTTACATAAGGACTATAACAGCAAGTGTTCGGTTGGAAAATAAAATTATTTGTCAGGAGTCTCAAGGGGTTTGTCGCCAAGACGTCGCTCAGCCACTCAAGAAATTCTCGGAGTTTCATGAAACCCCAGCGTTTATTGACGTGTTCACTAGAGCCCGCCACTGGTCTCCGTCCCTAGCCTCGCGAATCCAGTTCATACCCCCAAACTCCCATTGAGATGTAGGTCTTTCTAGTTGTGCCTTGTGTCTTCTACGAAGACTGGCTCACTCCGTTCTCCCAGGTAGCACATAGCATCTCATTCTCCTTGCCTTTAATATTCTAATTACATATGTCAAAGAAGCTCCTCACTATGCAGTTTTATCCATCCCATTCTTACTTAATCCGTCTTGGGTCCAAATATTCCTCTTAGCACCCATTTCTGAAACACCCTCAGTCTATGTAAGATTTGAGGTTTTCGCGGCGGTGACTATGAAGAAAGCAGTCTTCTGGGATGTGGCACCATGTAGATGTGGTGTTAACCGACGTTTCGGAGAACGTATCGCCTCCATCTTCAGGGTAGAAGGAAAAATAAGAAATCCGCAAGCGAAGAAACAGTGAGGACCGGTCGGTTAGTACCATATCTACACGGTGCCACATCCCAGCAGACTGCTTTCTTCACCCTCAGTCTAGTTTCCTTCATTAATATCAGATACCAAATTTCATGAAGACTAAATCGATCAGCAATGCAGGCCGAACGGTGTCACGCCAGAAGCAAGATAAAAGCCCTACATTTATATTCCTGCATATCAGTTTGCGCGTTTCCGGAAATGCATGGTTTACATATTCTTATGAAGACTGTTTCACGTGCCACGTCCTCTGTAATATAGGGTCTATGTGGTTCCACCCACGCGCCGTGTTTTACTCTTGACACTTTTCAGGTGTCTCCTACATTGAAGTTTCCGGTTAATCTTAGCATATAATATAATGTTCAGAAGGGCTTTAGATAGTACTATGGTAAATGCACGTAAACTTGTTCCTCATTAGCTAACTCAATAAAGCAGAGAAGCTAAGGGTCGCACATTAGGTCAACTTATCTTCATTTCAGAAAAGCGAAGGTTTATTACAGTGTGCAAAAAATCCTACCGCTGTTCCTATCTTGAGCCAGATGAATCCAGTCACACTCTGACAACTTATTTCTCTACAATTCATTTGAATATTATCTGCCCGTCTACTCCTAGGTCTTCCAACTTGTCTGATCTGTTTAGGTTATCTAAATAAAAATGTTCTCTGCAAATTTGTCTTCTGTGCCATGAATTCTACATGTTTCCCGTGTACCACCCTCTTTGGTGTGGAAATAATAATGTTTAGTGCGCTCCTTTAGGAGACTCGGTAGAATATCTGCACCTTAGCCCTGCGAGACGTAGAGGGTGACGAAAAGTGAACCAGGCTCCTGGGAGACACCCGGTCACTGGTGGACATAAAGACCTCGAGGTTGGGGATTGAACTCAAGGCTGATAACCTTGCTCTGTAAAAAAAAATTGTTGCGAAATCCGAAGAAGTGTAAAAGAGATGCGATCTGGCAGAACCTTGTAAGGAAGACCATGATTGAAAAAGGGTTGTTTTGATAATGATGATGTTTGGTAGATTACAAATTATGAGGCTCGTCATTATACAACTATTTACAATCTAATGTTCTCTGCTCACTTCTCCCTCCTTAGATCGAAATATATTCCTGTGCATAATATTCTCAAATACTTCTATCGAAGTTTTTCCCTTAATATGATACATCATGTGGCACACTTATGCAAGCAAGAGAGAAATATATTTGAATATTTACGCTTTTAGATAGGAGACGCGAAGGCAGAAAGTTCTGAACGGAATGAAAACAAGAATTCCTCTAATTCATCTCCTTCATGCCGCATTTTAATATTCAAACATATTTTATACTATTCCCTACAATGCCGCTCTATTTTCTAACAACAAGAAAGATCATATCATCAAGTTATCCTTTTAACAAAAAAAATCCTCTCAGAAACGCAGACTCTAGTTTTAACATAGAAAAAGAATTTTTATTCACAATGTTATGCAGTAAGAGGCGCTATTTACGAATGAAACGTCCAGATACGCCGGGGTTCAGACATACCAGTAATCAGTTTGTTCGAGATGGTGAAGTGAATAAGCGAACAAAGTTATTCAGTAGTTTAAACCTCTTTCCGCAACAGCTCTGTGCTTGGATCATACACAAAATAAAGCTTCTGTTATATATCTTTATTGTTTATATCACCAAATGGAGAAGAGACTGTAACACTATCTTGGGGCACTCATCTTTTTTCTGTCGTCTAGAGAGGCTGTTTGTTCTTCATCATGGCCCACCTTATCACCCGTCCTCCTACGGCATAGCTACTGGTTTTCTCCCTCCACTCCCGCATACTAACCCATATTTCACAACAAACTCTCCTATACAGAGACTTTTTATTTTTCACGGTCCCTCGAGATCCTACAGACCCCAGCGACTGTGCAGTATGCATATTACCTCGTCTGTTTAATGAGTTGCCCAGAAAATAATTATCCTGTTTCTGTGCTGGGCTCTTTAACAGAGGTCAAATAAACAAGAAGGCTGTCATGTATTAATGTAAGTTTGACCATGGCCTTGGTTGTGCAGAACTTGTCACGTGATTGGATGTGGAAGGTAGTGAAAGCTCTTTTTCCTCTCTTGTCGTGTCTGAGGAAGGATCGACTCCAGACTAGTTCTATCAATCGTATGAAAAACATTGCTTTCGCACAAGTGCTGCACTATATGTTTGTGGATTCTGTATACAGACCCGAACTAAAGATACAGGCTGCTATGGTAGAGAGTGGGTTGAAGTGGCTCAGGGTAGAATCCATTGGCCGACTCTCGTAATCTCTCTGTGGCTCTTCATAGCTAACGTTGTTAGAATCTAAAATCTTACAAATTTGTTGTTAGAGAAGAAATTACACTGTATAGAATGACTTAAATTTATTTTGTTTGGAGTTTTGTTAAATATTTACCATATCGAAAATTATTCCAGCAAAGTTGCATATTTTAATGACAGCTATATTCCATTCCACTTTTGATTTGTGCGAAGACTTTCTGATAAAGCTGATAATTCTCTGTTTCAGCTTCATATACGTAAATGCAATTGATCTGAACCAAATTTGCTTCCACTAACAAATTTTGGTGAGGATTTCTAGTATCGAATTATGACCGAATCTTTTCAGTGATTTTGATGGTGCATGCAGAAAGACAGACAAGATATCCTCAATGGCCTATCTGTTCCATAATATACATTCAATGCAGATAATGCTTTCTTTAGGATCCGAGATAGCTCAGATGGTACAAGGGGCTGGGAGAACGGATTTCAATTCGCGGCAGGGGCAAAAGATGTTTTATTCTCCATAAAGTCCAGGATCGCTCTGGAGCTCACTCAGCCTCCTATCCAATGGATACAGGTTAAAGCGGTCGGGCAGTGAAACTGACCACGCACCTCCATATAGTTCAGAAGTTAAGGATGGTGGAGCTGTACTACCACTCCCCATACGCCTTCATGGTATAGTGCTTAATTATATAATTAAGGACAGGGATATGTTTACATGTTTTTTAAACTTTAATGCTTTCTTTAATACTGTGGAGTCCAGTTGGGTCCATTCGGCACGGCGGCCACTGATTGGCCTAATATACCTGGTCCAGGTGATTATGATGATGGAGAATTTGGTGGAATGAAGATTGGCAAGGGAAACCGAAGTACTCGGAGAAAACCCGCCCCAGCTCCACTTTGTCCACCACAAATCCAACTTGACCAGACCCGGGATCGATTCCGGGCCGCCACGGTGGGAAGCCAGGGACTAACCGCTTGACCTACGGCGCGGCCTTTCTTTAATACTGTACTCCAAATACTGTTTTGGTTTGAAGAAACCCCTTTTTTATTTTCACTGTATCTTAACCATTCTATTTGAACAGTGGTTAAATCTGATATTTTCTTAGGTAATAGAAATCTCTGCCAGTTGGTCCTCCCTCTGAAAGCTATATTTTCTGTTCTTAATTGCTATCCCATGGAGTGTAGATACGATACGTCTGACAATGGGAAAGCTAAATTGTTTACGGCTAATGGGAGTGGATACCAGTTTCGCGCCTGAATGAGATTATATTTGTTTTACGGTTGCTTTTTTATGTTTGTACGCAAGTTCATACTTAATACGAAGTGATGTCAAGATCTTTGTCAGACAGGAAATTCTCTTAAGACCAACATTACAATTGGTGTCATATACCCGCTGAGCAATGATAATTGCCAACATGAAGTCTGGGTTCCATGCATTTGTGGCAGTGAGGAGAACCTTGCTGGTTTGCTCTACAGTAGCCAGTTCAGACAGCAGCAGAACTGGATATTGGCGTGATATTGTTTGGGGGCAAGATGGCAGGTGATCATTACTCCGAGAAAGTGATCATTATGTGGTAATAGTCAATATCAATTACTATTTCCTACTTTGATTCCTCTCCTGACTGCACGAATTACTAAGTAGTACTGTTAGGCCGCGCCAAAGCTCAAGCGGTTAATCCCTGGCTTCCACCGCGGCGGCCCGGGTTCAATCCCGGGTCTGGTCAAATGGGAATTGTGGTGGACAAAGTGGCGCTGGGGCAGGTTTTCTCCGAGTACTTCGGTTTCCTCTGCCAGTCTTCATTCCACCAATTGCTCCACAATCACTCTCACCTATCATCTGGGGCTGGTACAATAGGCCAGAAGTGGCCGCAGTACAAGGGACTTAGTCCCACCCACTAGCAACAAAAAAAAATAGTACTATTAAACTGTATCTTGTTGGACTTGACGAGAGTGAAAAATATTGTCACGTGTTTAGTGACTAGGGACGTGTTTCGGATTTATTGGATTCTTACAACACAGCTACAAGTAATAATACCGCTATTTCTAATTCACACACTTCACGATTCACTATTGCAAGCACTAATTCTTCTCTGTACTTGTCCTCTACTGACTGCCTGGTAACGGCTCCCAGCACTGTAGATTCCTCAGCTTCCTTATTGAAGTCCTTACTGACTGCCGGCCGTCTCATAGCTCCTCATAGCAACAACTCCTGGCCATTGACTTCAAGTCTCGTTTGGCCAGTACTGGCTAATACTCGTTATCACACGCCAGCACTCGACTACTCGACTTCCATGTGACTCGTTAAAATAACATTACAACGGATTTGGGGCCGGTCGGTCGGTTAAATTACTGCCGGTCTTCGCCAGCGCAGTCATTCTAGGCTTCAGTCTCCTCGAGATCCATGACTAAGATCTCTATTCTCTTCTAGACATGTACATGTTTCGAAATGGTGACTACTCTTCGACGAAGGAGAGGTCGGTCTTTCTATGCAGGCACTACGTTCGTTGCACGGCAGTTTCTGAACGAGTATATCCGCGCTGTAACGACGTCTAGGTCACTATGGACTCTGTGCATCCTTAAGTCAAAGTCAGATTTACTTTACGACTGGCGGTATACGCAAATCAGATCGTCTTGGAGCCAAACTTTTCGAGGTTCATGACAAGATTTTTTTTGAACTGAATTCTTTCGGCCATAGTTCTTATGTAACATCCTCTCTCACGAGAGGGTGCATTTGTCTCTTATCGATAGGCTGTGCTTCGCCTTTGTCAATTTTACGTATTGCACATATAACATGTTATTGAAAATTCTTCCTTGAGCACTATATACAAGTCCTCTGTCAGTCCAGGTTTTGCAAAGCAGATCATGTCTAACTCAATTATCTTATGCCACAACGGCAGCTTAGTTACGTGAATGTCGTAAGCTTGACCGCCGCCAAATTTAAGCCTTGTATATTCTTTGCAGTTTCGGTCTTCGGTATATAGCCGCAACCGATATTTCTTCTATTTTCGTTTGCTTATCTGTTACTGGGGAAGCGTGTTTACGTAGCCGTTCCCTAGCAACGACTGTCTCTTGAGGCTCCACAATTCTGTTTCGGGGCTGATATCTCAAAATATTTGTAAGGAGTGGACGTCTAAGAGACATGTAGACATGGTAATGAATAATGTGATAACAGAAGTATGAGATTTTCACTGGGATTAAAGTTCGTGTTGTGGTCCTACGTGTAAATACGGCGCAATCTGACAGCTAAGTACCCACGTGTCAGAGAAACTCCCATCGACGGAGTACGGTGTCACGACTTTATAGACCTGGTAACAGTATTAGTTCACAGCACATCTCATCTGGTTAGACACTGGTTTCTCACAAGGAAGTCTCGGGTTCCATCCGGGCTGACTCTCTATGAGGTATATGGTGGAAGAATTGACTGTAGCGCAGATGTTTCTTTTATTTCACCTCCATGCCCATCTGTCGGAGCTCCGTGATAATATATGCAGTGGTCCTGACCAGGCAGCATATAATCACTTCTTCACTCTTTAACTTGGAGTTTTAATTCCTGGCCCAGTATTTATCTGGTTATAGAAATAGGAATTTTTGTTAACAATAATATAATGCAGTTGGTAATTGATCCTAATAATAAAAGCTGCTGCACGTTATATTCTGGGTATTATTATAGTGTTGGGAAAATTACCCTGCAGAGAATGAGGAAAATTACGAAGATTCTGATGAAAGTTACAGTCCCGGCCGAACTTTGAAGAAAGGTAACACTTCGCCAGTTGAGCCAGCGTCCTTCTATGGTTTTGATTAATTCTTCCTTGTTGCGCCTACATTGAAATGGAGGCTGAATAAAGGCGGGTTTACACTGGGGCAACTTAAANGCAAACATAGTCGCCCGAAGAGGGCAACCAGGTTGCTTTAAATTTCCCCAGTGTATCCCAGAACGACTGGTTGCTTCAATTTTTACGTCAACTTGTGTAGATATATCACTGCACACAATTGCTGCTGCTGCTGCGGCTTATCTCATTTTGAGCAGGAGAAGAAAACGTCAGAGAATAGTGTGGTGCAGGAACATTTTTATTAATAGTGATATACCTCACAATGTCTTTTTTTAATAGACTTCCTTCACCGAACGTTCAAACTTCGTGGCTAGTTGCTCCCATAGCTTCAACTTCTTCCGATTGTCTTTCTAACTGGGATCCCGCAAATCCCACAGAATGCGCTTTTCGCGGTATTCTTCGATAAGGCACTTGGCTTTAGCCGTGTCCCAACTCATGACGCCGCATGCGAGTAGGCAACTGAACCCACAAGCGATGGCTAACCTTGCGGCATGGAGCAACTAGAAGACGCGGGAAGCAAGCCGCATGCGACTGCGCTACCCACTACCTGCATGTGAGCAACTTGCAGCATGCGATCGCGTGGCGTGCGTCGCGGTTGCCAGCGGTTGCCTTAGTGTAAACCCGCCTCAAGGGTGAGTTTCATGGCAATATTTATTGACATATAAGTTATTTCTAATAAATTATTTATTACTCCTGTAGAGTTAATCGCTTTCTTTATATGCTACAGAACATGTGATCAGTATATTTGCTTATGAAATACCAATATTGCTGACAGTTTTAGAATGTCAGAAAACTGTTATTGGTATGTTATTCCCTTTTGCATTTAACAACATGGAAGTGGTGCCATTTTGTTTGTCTCCAAAAGCAAGTAACATAAATAACATTCATTACTCACTGTTTCGCGTCAATTTATTATGGCGATCATTAAGTGAAGCAGTTCTGGCAGTTATATATATATATATATATTTCTTTTTTCGAATTAGCGACCCAGCGTGTAGACCAGAAGGGACCCAGTTCGAATCTCTGTCATGCTGCAATCTAACCTAGCCGAGCATGATTTCTTTAAAAACATTTCATGTGATTCATCAATTTTACTGCCGGTAAAGAACAAGGTTTCCAACCTATACGTTTCTAAGGAGAGTAAAGTAAAAGATGAAGTTGTTCCTGTGCTTAACTCATTAAGCACTAGGCCATGAAGACGTATGGGGGTGTGAATGTCTAGATCTATATTTCTTGACCTCAGCACTAGTTGGACGCTAGTGGNCTAGTGGTCAGCTTCACGCCCCGGCCACCTTACCCCGGGGAAAGAGCCCTCCGTACACACTAGGTAGGAGGTTTGGTGGACCCCAGAACTGGTCTGGACGACGTGAAGAAAAGAAAATTCTTGACCCTACCGGGACTGCAATTCCGACTACTCAGTCGTCCAGCCCGTAGCCAGCCGCTATACCGACTGCGCTATCCCGGTTCATTCTAAGGAGAATACGGTTTGGCAAAATAAAAATAAATATAAGTTCTTATTATATTTACCAATGGACGTTGGTAATTGCGAATAATAGCAGGTAATTATTCATAATTACAGGTAAAAGTTGTTCTCCCGACATTTATCACATTTACCATTGTTTGTGATATTTTTTATAATTACGTACCTATTCACATTTACCGCAACATTATATATATATATATATACCTACATTATCATAATCACGTACCACAGAGAATGAAGCTGACTTGCTTGTTCCTGTTCCCTCCAGGTGCAGCGATTTCTCCGTCTCTTCTTGGAGCCCCGAGGTTCTCTCTTGCCCCAGGAGTGGTTTCTAGTGCCTACTTTGGCATTCTGTCTGTCTTCATTAGTATACATACACACAGACACACACACACACACACACACACACACATATGCTAGTCACGGTAGCCGCGCGGGCTAAGGCATGAACTGTTTTTTCTCGCTCGGACGCAGGAATCATGGGTTTGAATCCCACTCAAGCCATGAATGTTTGGTGTGTGTATGCGTGTATTCTGTGTTTGTGTTGTCCTGTGTTTAGGTAGAGGCCTAGCGACGGGCTGAACACTCGTCCAAGGAGTCCTACCGTCTGTAAAAATGATTACGGAACTGAAAAATAAAACTGAGCCCTGAATGGACTGGAAGAGCAACATTTACCTCCTTCCCAATGTCTAGGCCTACATACGTCGATATCTATATAATAGACTACTGACTAATAAGGGTTTCAAAAATCTGATTTTAATCTCTTCCAGTTCTTCACAGTGCCGGTCCTCACTATACTATGTCAGTCATTTATATATTTATTTTTCACAGTCGCATCTGATGGGCTCCGAGGCCCACCCACCACATATACAATGGATCTAATAAAATCCCTCACTAAGGGAAAGACTGACCGTTCATCTCCGCTTACTGCTGAAATTAAGATTGCGTGAAAATTACCTGCATGCCCATACACGTTGTCACAGCACACTCTTTCATGTGCGCAAGCTTGGCCCGGGGCACAGTGCCCCCTGTCTGTACATTGTTGTGTAACTTCCTTAAGAAACACCCAGAGACAGTGCGGGAAAAGCAGAGCAGTAGATACATTTACACAGTGTAACATGCAGTACATGTGGGCGGTCAAGGCAGCGAACCTGTAATTAACAGCAGCCGTGTGACGTCAACATCATGTGATGGATTTGCTTGGTCACGCAATAGGCGGACGGACAGACGGACGTGAGCGATTATATTGATCCCAGGTAGTGCACGCTGCATGTGGCTAATCCACCAATCTGCGGCTTGTTCACACAATTTCATCGTACGATTTCTGCATATATCCTGGGTCCTTCCATATGCTGTATGTTGTTCGGTGAAAATTAAACTGAAAACCAAACGGGAGTGATGTGATACAGGATGGACTGCCAGATTTCTGTTCCTCCATGATCAGGAATATTTCAGTTCCCCATCACAGCCATACCATCTCTGAGGCGCATCCAGCCACACATCCAAAGGGCGTCGGAGACCCTTTCCACAGGAGTACAGTAACTTCAACGTGAAGCTAACCACTCACTTCCACCTAACGCCGAGTGAATTAAAGAGTGGAGCAGCTTATCCGCGTTGTTTATGCATTCTCCAGGCGTGGTTCTTAGACACGGGAACAAATTTAGCTTTACCTCTTGTTGAACCTTAAAATGTAGATTAGGCGTCTTCGGTTAGCACGGCATCAGTACAGCCAGTTCTACAGTTTTGAGCCCAAGTCTCAGGAAAGAGATTTCTCTCTGTACACTTCTGTTGGATGGAAAAAGGTAGGAGTTTAAAGTCTCATATGCTTCGTGATGGATCCGGGATAGCGCAGTCGGTATAACGACTGGCTACGGGCTGGACGACAGGGGGGTCGGAGTTCGAGTTCTGTTGGGGTCAAGAATTTTCTCTTCTCCAAGTCGTCCAGACCTGCTCTTGGGTCCACCTGACCTCCTAACGGATGTGTATCGTGGACTCTTTTCCCGGGGGTAAAGCGGCAGGAGCGTGAAGTGGACCACTCGCCTACAAGTAGTACCGAAATCAAGAAAATGTGGATCTATACATACACTCCCCCATACGCCTTCATGACATAGTGCTTAATTAGTTAAGCTCAAGGAAAGTTTTACATTTGTATCTGACCAATAGATCTTTACATTATTTATATCTGTAAGTTTACTAAAAATATTTTATGTTATGGATGGTCCCTCCCTACCGGATTGGCGCAGCTATAACGCTCTTATCTCGTATTTGGGAGGTGTTCGGTTTGAATCTCTGCTGGGACTGATATTTTTCGTGATTTTTCTCAGTCCTTTTAAACAAATTTTTTGGATAGTGCCTCGATTAAGTCGCGGCCTCTTCCTTTCAAATCATTTTAATTTCATCATTCATTTTTCACTCTGTTATTTGACGCTATGCTGTCGCCCTCCTGAGAGCACAGTAACCTAACCCCCAGGCTTCAGAGATTTCAGATGTATATTATTATCAGAAATCAGTATTGGGCTCACGAAGAGACCAATGCGAGAATGGAAGTTAAAACAGTTAATCACAGTTACTTTTGTGATAACTGGGTAGGTCTCATTGATTCATAGACAACTTCACGATGTGTCATTTTTCTTGAGTTTCTGTCATATGAGGAGAGAACCCCCCCCGGCCCCCCAGGGGCCCTAGCATATTTCGAAAAGATATAAGGTTAAGAATGGTGGAGCTATATCTCCATTCCCACATACATCTTCATGGCGTAGTGCTCAAAGGTAAAGGTGTCCCTGTGCTTAACTAATTAAGCACTATGCCATGAAGAAGTATGGGGGAGTGGATGTAAAAATTCACATTTTCTTGACCTCTGCACTAGCTGGAGGTGAGTGATCAGCTTCATTCCCCAGCTGCTTGACCCCCGGGAAAAGAGTCCCAAGTACCCATTGGATAGGAGGTTGGGTGAACCCCAGTACCAGTGTGGACGACGTGGAGGAGAGAAAATTCTTGACCCTACCAAGGCTTGAACTCCGACCCCTTGGTCGTCCAGCCCGTAGCCCGTCGCTATACCGACTGCCCTATCCTGGCTTAAGTAATTAAAAGTAGGGACTACATTTCTCTTCTACCTTAGCAGTTCTATATGTTTTTGTCTGAGCTTAAAATTCAATTTCTCTCAATAACTCTTGATAACCGCTTCAACGACCAAATTTAATCAAATCCAGTTTTTTTAATTTCGTAGATAGGGCTTAAAGCACGTGACCAGACGGACAAATGTGTGAGAGTGACCTCCCTATTATGTCCATTATACTCTTCGTGAAAAGAAACCATAAGGAAACTCTCTCTTCTTAGATTTTCATCAATTTATTAGAAGTGTTTCACACATTATACTCCCCCCCCAGCATAAATTCATTTCACTAACATATTACACATTCATATTCCCTTCTTACGTCTCCCCTTCTTCAAGTGCCATTTCGCTTTCCATTCATACAGCAGACTCCCTGTGATCTTTGAAAACCAATTCGAATCCCTGTGTCAAGCCCTGCATATCCCTTTATCAAAACCAAGGCTACTACGACGTCACACAAAGGTTCTGTGATGTTGTTACCGTTGTTTGCATGTCTACAACAAAGCGTACGGAACGTTCAACATACACAAAGATGACAGGGTTGGGAGGATAAAACAAAAAATAAATATCCATTTGTTTCCGGTGATGTCGAATCCATATGATCGATTGTAGGCACACATGGATTTTGGAACAAATTTTGCAAAATCCTGTCACAGTGCAGACTTTAACTGTCAATGCATAAAACCTCTTCTAGAGGCTTCTGAGGTTCATGGGCCTGTTCCACACAGTGATCTGGCTAATTCGATGCCAGGTGAGGGAATGCGAATCCTAGAACACCGCGATTAGGCAAAATCTTAAACTAATTCCATGGAGCAAAGTTCTCTTTCACAAGCTGGCAGTCTATCTGCTGGTCAAGACATTTTCTCTCTTTTTATGGAACCAGGTGCCTCCAGACCACACATTTTCAACAAATTTAATAGTATCAGTCGATATATAAGTCTCCCAAATAACTAACTAACTTAATGGAGTTGAGCCCTTCTTGAGTATCTGCCAGCTGTGCAGCTACTCAAGAACTGTCAAATATTTTATGGAACCTGAATGTTCATTACCATGTTCACAAGAGCCCTCCACTAGTCCCTACCCTGAGCCAGATCAGTCCAGTCCATACCAAACTGTTTTATTTCTCTAAGATCCATTCCCGTTGAGAGATTGACAGACTTTCTGTTATGAGCCATGGTGCCGCGGAGCCGAGGTAGCTCAGTAGCCATAGCGATGGGGCAAGGGTTGGATAGCCGGGGTCCGACTGTCGGGAGGGACAAGGGTTTTATCTTCTCTATAGCTTTGATACTGGCTNGCCTCCTGTCCAATGGGGACCGGGGGGGGGGGATCTTTCCCCCAGGGTAAAGTGACCGTTGTGGGAAGCTGACCACTCACCTACATCTACTGTCAAGGTCAAGAATACTTTCGCTCCCCCACATGTCATTATGCCATAGTGCTTAATTAATTAAGCACGGGCTGTGGCCTCGCGCAGCGATAGCTGTATGAGTTGAACTTGGCTGGATATAGAATACAGGACTGTGGCTGGATAAATAATTTTATTGAACTTATAAGATAGATCTAAATGTAAAAGTCTGTTTATACTGATTTGTATCTCTTGGACATTTTCTATAATCCCGTTTTAGTAACAGTAGCATGTTTCGAAAGTTTGCTCTGCTTTTTCCATCGGGTGAACTTATGAAACCTACTCTGTTGGGCCTGTTAATTTGCGCTAGATATTAGATAAATTTGGCGAGCATAATATATTTTATTTCAGGCTGAATTTTTAGTATGTTTTTCTCAATTTTCCCATGAATTCTAGACTGCTTGTCCTCATACTCCTTGATATGGTCGCATTAAAAGTAAAAAAGTAAAGCTATCCCTGTAGCAGTCCTTGGAAGCCCATAGGGTTGTGAGATGTTGAGGTTCCCACATTTTCTAGACAATCGGCTCATAGATGGCGGTAAGGTTGTCAGCCCTAGGTGCCTGTCGCCCTTTAGAATATTCCTGGTGCTCATTTCTGTTAGAGGCTGAGTCGACACCAGGGCCATAGTGGGATAAATCGAAAGGAATCCAATGACTGCATCGGGATTCGATGCCACAACCTTCCAGGTTGTAACATAGTGCCTTAACCAACTACGCTACCGCGTGGCCCGGTCGCCTTAGTAAGAGTATTAAGTAAAATATGCGAGAAATGAAGCTCGTCATTATGCATTTCTCTTTGTTCCCTTATTTCATCTTTCTCTTCCAAATGTTCTTCCAAACCATTCTTTCTCAAACGCACTCAATCTACATCCTTTCCTCGGAGTGAAACAGAAGCTCCATTGCCACATGAAACTTTTCTCAAAATCGCACTTTCATGTATTTTAATCTTTAGTTTTTGGTTTGACTTTGGAACATCAGTATAATATTGGATTAATAATAAGCTCTTTGGATTTATGAAGGTCAGAATGTATAGGCGACCTGTTATGAACAGTAAGTGAAACTGGTTAGGAGGAAAGGCAGTGGACAAATCCGGCTCTTACATACTTCCCAGTCTGTAAAATACTCTCTCTCGTTCCATAAGCCTGAGCCAGTATCTTACTCACACATATGCCCCTCTTGTACACAGCACTTCCTTTCAGTTGTGAATGCAATAACGACATTGACATTGAAAATTTTCTACTCTCCGAGCAAATATACGACTTTCTCCTTTGACCATAACACAAACTTACTGCACTTGTCGAACAGACACGCACTTTCAATTCCCGAGGAAAGCGAGAGCACTGCAAATGCAAAATTGTTTTAATTTTTGAAAATAAGGTAAAATTGTCCTTGTGCTTATTTAATTAAGCACCGCGTCAGGGAGACGGATGAGGAGTGAAGTTAAAGCTCCACCATTCTTCACCTCGTCCTCACGACCCGGCCGCTTTACTCTCGGGGATAGAACATCAAATTTTTTAAAATGCTAACAAAATTACTCTGGAATAAAAGGCCAAAACAAACACTTTAACTTAAAAATCACTTATGTCGTTCAAATAGGCCGCAGATAGTAATAGAGCGTTGTAAATATCAGGCAAGGGTTCAGATATCAGGTCTTGTAGGAAAATAATAAAATGTGATTCTAAATTATAAGTTGTGAGGTTTTCACTATGAAGAATGCCGTCTTCTGGGATGTGGCGCCGTGTAGATCTTCTGCGACCACAGACTGCAGCCACATGCTCACGCTGATTCCTTTTATTAACTTTTTGCGTTACATTTTGATATTTCGTAAACAGTTTTATTTTATTTTCTCAGTTTTGAAAATTATAGGTCACGGAAAACCCAACAAAAATTTAGACTCACCATGTATTTTGGTAATACATTTTCATTTAAGTAAATAGCTGGATGAATTAAAACGACAATGTTGCTGTTGCTACTACTGGCATGGTGCTACAAGGTACGGCCCATTTGTATATCATTCGGTTCCGCAAACACTCTATGTACTCAGTTAAACACAATATCACGAAGTATGGCGCAGTAATTGTGTAGCCCCACGGATCTTTGATTGGGGAGTGAATAAACCTGAATGGTCAATTTCACGTTCTGACAACATTACCACTGAAGAAAGGGCCCACGACAGCGGACAGTATGGGCCCCAGAGTCGGTCTAGACGAGATGGTGAAGAGATAAATTGAAAATTGAAACTGTTCAGCGACAGTTTGCGTAAAGATGAAGCTTTTTTACTTTAATTTCAGTACAGCTGCGTCACAGAGGCGTATGTGTTTGACTGCGATATGAAAGCATGAAGCCTGCGACGTATTAGTCCTAAATAACGCAAAATTATTTGTGCAGTTTTAGTTAATAATTTATAGATTAATTATGTTAAATTTGATTTGTTTCATTTTGGTCCGTCACACTAACACATTGGAAGGAATTGTCTTTTATAATTGTAATTATGTTAGTTACAGATATAGATAACTGTCTTCTGGCATGCGACACCGTGTAGACTGGTAGAAGTATATTAAAGTTTCGGAAGAATATGCTGCCTCCATCGTCAGAATAGAAGAACAATCCAAGCGTGGAGAAATTAGTAAGACTATAGAGAGAAAAACAACAGGGAAGCCCCGAGCAAACAACGCACCTGGTTAGCTCGTTGACCCTGAAAATAGAGGCAGAAACTTGCTCTGAAATATCGGTAAATTATATCAGACTACATGGCCGGTATAGTTAAAACGGTATAGCTATGGGCTGGACCTACGGGGTTCGATTCCTGGCAGAGCAAGGGATATTTCTTTTCCCGATAGCGTCCAGACAAGCTGTGGTGACAACTCAACCTCCTATCCAATATATAGCGCGAGTTATTCCGGAGGTATAAAAGGCCCAATGCGTGAAGCTAATCACTAACCTTCATCTAGTACCGATGCCAAGTGTTGTGGATCTATACCTCCATTCCCCACACGTCTTCATGGCATTGTGTTTAATTAAGTAAATACAAGAACAATTTTCTATTCCACTGGAAATATAAGAGGCTTATATTTTCAATGGGATAGAATATGATTTGTATATGTAATATTATTACGATTATAAAATCAATAAACTGGTGACCAGCAATACATATAGTACATGGTGGAAGCAGTAGAATTTGCATACACAAATTTAATCATGCGCGTGGGTGGAGAAATATACATAATGTCACGTGCTTACGGTTCCGTGACTAACAATAACGGATTCTGGACTGCATGATTGGATTCATTAACAGCTTCTTTTACAATCTCTCGTAATGACAACCAAGTACAATAACTCAGAATACTTCTTCAGCTGAGCCGGTCACGGTAGCCGAGCGGTCTAAGGCGTGCTGTCTTCGCTGGCTCGGAAGCCGGGATCGTGGGTTCGAATCTCACTCAGGGCATTAATGTTTGTGTGCGTTTTTCTGTGTTTGTGTACAGGTAGAAGCCTTGCGACGAGCTGATCACCCGCCCAAGGAGTCCTACCGAACGTGTAAGATCTAGAAAAATCGAAGTGAACGGAGAAGTTCATGGAGGTAGGCCTAGGCCCACTGGGGCTGTAGTGCCAAGGGGAAAAAAATTCTTCAGCTGAACTCTTCTTCCTTGACTGCCGAAGACTCGCGCCATTCTCGTTCTCGTTTGCGTTCTCTCTCTATGTTCTCTCACTCTTTCCTTTGATTCGGTGTTTTACTACTTATATAGTTTTGAGGCGGACACATAGAAAACATATCCGTTGCCCAGCAATGTATATATGCAAACCACATAGAAAACACCCCTTCTTTTGTCAAGAATGCGTGCTTATTGGCTGGATACTTGGCAATGGATCTACATGTCACAATAAAATGAGTTAAATTGGCTCATGAGAGGGTTAAACCTCGGAATTCTTTAAAGACGGTGACTGGCTAAACCTCTTGTTCCTAAAAGCAAGAAATTTCTTGCTGTCAACTTTAGAAGGGATTTAGAAATCTGGATAGGCCCAGTGTTATATTTTTCCTGCTTAAAATATTCGAGCCTCGATGTTTGTAAATTGTCTTGTTACGTTATCGACATGGTTGTATATTTCTGTCCATTGAGTCATAATAAATCTATGGATAATATCGCAAATTGAATGAAAGTAAGAAATAATTAAACTGCGAACCTACGTCTCTTGTTCTCTGTGCCAGTGAACAGTATTTCTGAATACAAGGAACTTGAGTTGTTCCTCCACTGGCTGTCATTGAATAAGCTGAGGGTCAAGAAGTCGTTTATCACGCTTACACACTGGCAGCAGGTAAAAATGACAAGGGTTACTTTTCTGCTCTCTTCTTCTCTTTGGCGCGCATTCTTTCGGACGGCGATCCAGGTGAAACCAAGTAGAGGCTGTCCAAATTTCGAACAATTTCGCTGTCTGTGGGCCACGTCTTGGAACGATCTGTTCTTGAGCTAGGGTCTATGATAACTCATTTTACGAAGACGCGTCGTTCGCAGGGACGGAATTCCCTGCACTAAAATTAATTTCGCATTAGCGGTCATAGAAGTAAGGAACAGATTGATGGTATTGGGACCGTCGAAACAGCAACGAAATCTATTGGTCATGATTTTATAAAATCGATTAAAATACATAGAATATTGTGAAATGACGCCTGAAAGAAGAAATACTGGCGCCAGAGCGGAAGTCCATTGCTAACCAACGGCTCTCGAAATACGCGTTCTAGCAGAAACAGACGCGGAAGCCCATTGCTAGCCAACGGCTCTCTAACACATGTTTCCGTGGCAACAGAATAACAGAGGAACTGTAAGACAGGGTGATCTATATTAAGTTCGCCTGGAATTTAGTTCAGTTCAGGAGTGAGGCGTGAGCCGTGAACCGTAATATCCCGTGTAGAGGTGGGGTTGAATACATCCACCGTAGCCCTGCGAGTCGTAGGAGGCGACAAAAAGGAAGTCTCCAGTCTGAGACAGTAAATTATGTTGTTTCTTGACACATTCTTACAGACTGCAACACCACTTGTCACTAAATTTCTCTAAAAATCCATTTCCTTTAAGATTCTCATTTTCTGCTTTGTCCATCTTCCGAAATTATTAAAACCCCGTTTTCAGGTGAATATGACATGAAAGAGAACTTCTGTTTAGCCCTTCCGTAGAGCGGGTTCATATACTGAAGGTGACCCTACCAAGAGATGCAACAAAATGAGGTTTCTTCAGCATCTTTTACCCTAAGGATGGAGAAGGAATGAAATTCCGAAGACTAGTGGTTTTACAAAACTCAGGCGGTGAAGGAAACCCATAAGAACCTGTTTAAATAACTCTTCAATGTGTTATATCACTGTCATATACCTTTACACTTACTTTTCCTTTGTTAAGGGGGCACGCGGTAGCGTAGTTGATTGAGGCACTGTGCTAGAACCCGGAAGGCAGCGATTCGATTCCCGATGAGGTTATTAGACTTTATAGTTGACCTAATCCTTCCAGCCGCATTATGGACTTGAGGTAGACTCAGTCTCTAACAGAAAAAAATACCAGGAATCTTCCTGGGGGTAAAGAGCTGTCGGCGCCTGAGGCTGACAATCTCACTGCCATCCGTAAACCGACTGTCTTTGAAAATTTGGGAGCCTCGACGTCTCACAACTTTAGGGGCCTCTACGGCCTGTTACAAGGATAGTTCTACTTCTTTATTTACTTTTCTTTTGTTAGTGACATTATTTCCTACGAAGCTTAATTATGAAATGAGAACTGTGCATAAAATTGCAGTAAATGTATGCATGACTGTTGCATCTTTACAGCAGTGGGGGGNCGCTGGTGGTCTTAGGGGGGGGGGGGGGGGGAGTGAAGATAAGAAGTAGAAGAACCAGAAGAAAGCGTAAAATGAATAGAAGGAAAGTGAGAGCCAGGTGTGAAGGCAGGCCACCTCCTGCATGATGTAACCAGGACGAGCTTATCTTCTTCACATCCTCGATGTCTGCTTCCCGCCAGTCCCTCGAACTCATACGTCATCCGTGTGTTCGCTGCAGGAACAATTACCTCAATTGCTAATTATTGTGTGGTGGGGCATATTGCAGGTTAGGCACATCACTGCAGCGTTTTATATAGCTGCAGGTTTCATTAAAAATCCTCCACTGCACGCAACATAGGGATTTATAGGCGCAGCGATGAAACCAACCAATGAAATGTTTCCTCCTGATCGAAACTCCTTACGGTCACCATGGAGACTTCAATATATGAAAAAAAGGGGGGGATATAGCCGTAGGTTGGCGGATAATACATTTAAATGTAAGTTAAAGAAATGGAAGCCAGGGTAGCACAGTCTCTATAGCAACTAGACTGCGGACTGGAAAATTGAGGAATTCGGGTTCCATTTCTGGAAGGTACTGAGACCCACACTAAACCTCATATCCGGCCGCGCCATGGTTCAAGTGGTTAGTCTCTGGCTACCCACCGCGGCCGCCCAGGTTCGATCCCGGGTCCGGTCAAGTAGGATTTGTGGTGGACAAAGTGGCGGTGGGGCAGGTTTTCTCCAAGTACTTCGGTCTCCCCTGCCAATCTTCGTTCCACCAAATTCTCCATCGTCATAATCACCCAGGCCAGTCAGTGGCCGCCGTACCGAGTGGACCCAGTTGGACTCCACCCCACTCTAAGCGAATTTAAGCCTCATATCCATTAAGTCTGATCACAATTTCCTCGGGTTTGAATAGATCGCGGCTTGAAAATGACCACTGACCTATGTCTGTTTCCAAAGAGCATGGAGCTATACCTACACTCCTCCCTACACCTTCCTGTCATGATGCTGAATTAAGCAGAGGACGTCTTTTCTTTTTTCTTTACCAGTTCACGCAATGTCCGAATTTATAGGCCCAGAGATGAGAATTTTAGTGCTAACAACAGACGAAGCATTTCTCGCTGCTTTTTGAACTTCCTTATGGCCATTTCGAAAATTAAACGGGAAGATAACACTCGAAAGTTATTGCCGTAGTTGGATGATATTATTAAAATAAATAAAAAATGAGTATATTGTTGTAAGCAAGAATCATCTGGCTCAAGTTATTAATCAGTGGTGGGGTTCATGTGAATGCCATGAGTAATCTTCGGAATTTCTCTACGAACCGATGTGAGCGACTGCTAGATTCTCAAGGACTCTGTTCTATCGAACTACTAACAATCTGGCCTACTTTATAAGATCTAGGCCAATCACAGTGGTCTCGCGGTCTAAGACATGAAACGTCTTCGCCAGCTCGAACACTGGGATCGTGGGTTCGAATCCCATTCGAGGTGTGGACGTCTGTGTGCGTCTTTTCTGTGTTCATGTTGTTCTGTGTGTAGGTAGCGACCACGCGACTTTCTGATCCCCTATCAGACTATATAGATAAGTTTCTTTTAGTGTTTTGGGTGGGGTGAGACTGAGTCCACTTGTTACGTAGGCCACTAATTGATCTATTGTACCAGCTCTGAATTAGAGATGATGAGTGTGGAGCAGTAGGTGGAATTAGAATTGACAGGGGAAGCTGAAGTACTCAGAGATAACATTCCCCAGTGCCAGTTTGATCACCACAAATCCCATATGAAATGACCTAGTTTCGAATCCTGTCTGCCGCCACAGAAAGCCGGTGACTAACCACCTGAGCAATTGCACGACCTATGTATAGATTAAGAAACAAAAAAGCGGCCAAGGTCCACAAGGGCTGTAGAGCCATAGATGGACGGATGGATAGATGATATATAGATATAGGGCCTAGACTCTGGACTCTAGAATAAAGTTTTTGATTCCATTTTTTAACTAGAATAGAGTGGTTAAAAAGACGCATATTATTAACATTAAAATGCCGCCGAAGGCAGGATTTTGTAACGCTACTGCTTTCTGCTCAACTAAATCACTGTTCTATTTACATGCATTCGACACAACATGCACGCGGGAGAATGGTAATTTCTGAGTGGCGACTGTGTGTGAACACAGGGTGCCAGCGCCGTTCAGTAATTAAGTGAGTTCAACTTGCTGTTTCTTAGGAACTGGGTGAATTCTATACCGTGCACTGAAATAATAATAATATTAATTTTCGAGTGATGAAGCAGGCTACACTGTAGTAACACAATTCGAGAATTAATTTGCTCTTAATGTAATTTTCCTAGACATCTGAATTTCTTTTTTCAGTTTACGAAGGATTGGTTAACCCTTCAGGCTCTTGTTGGGCGTGTAAGTGTGTGGTTGTGTGCTTGGGGTGGGTTGGGCGGTTAGCGGTGCTTTGACGTTGATATTTATATGCGTCTTATATTTCTATTCCCTTCCTTTATTAAAAAAAAAAGGCACTTTATGTAGATGTTTTAAGCCATCTTCCTGAAACTGGAGTACACCCCGTCCCTTCAGACAACCTACGCTACTTCACAAAACCAGTGCTGTAGGCCAGTGTTTCTTGTACTTTGGCACCAGTAGGAGTACCAAAGCAGGGTTTGGGGGTATTGCAATTCCTGATTTTCAGCATCCCTGTTGAATATTTCTGCCAGTAATTTTTCCTTTTATGCCAAATTGACTCTGAGTACGTTTGTACATATGATGTATAAATATGATCTTTGTTCATTTATAGTCTATTAAAAGAGTATTAAAATACTGTGGCATGAAAACGCGTGTTACTGGGTTACGACCACGAGATAACAAAATATACAACAGCTGTTTCTTATTAACGGCTTCGCGAACAATCGTGTTTCCATTGCAACAATTGGAGAAAGCAACAGAAGATCGGTGTTTTCTGTGGATGATGGGTAAAATTGGGCTACCCATTTCCTGGGGGATGTAAATATTGGCTCTCCAGGTTTGGGGAGTCTCGAATCTGAGTCAGTAAATTATGGTCATGAGTCCCACGAGACTCGGACACTAGAATGACTGCACTGGAGAGAACTTGTAATTGTAATTGTAAACAACAGACCCATCATCTCGTCAAAGAGGATGTTACATAAGAACTATAACAGCAACCGTTCAGTAGAAAAAAATATAACTCGTGAGCTTCAAAGAGCTTATCGCCCAGACGAACTGATTGGCGGTAAATCACCAGTCATAAAATAACTCCGAAAAAGTGAAGTCAGTTCAGCTGAGTTGACTGAAGTGACGAATAATTGGTTGATGAGAGAGTGAATTATTTAGAGGATTGCTGAGGTTCAGTCGTTGTGAGCTGTTGCTGGTAGTTGAGGCACGAGGATAGTTTGGAGAACCCAAAGGAAGGGGAACGTTCGCCGTTAGAGGCATCTACCGGGCAACAGCTGGTGAAGATGTGACTGTGGACACAATTGTATGTGTGTGTGTAATAATGGTTGTAAAATGTAGTCGCTCACTGCATCCAAGAGTCGAATAAATCCGATTATCAATCCAGAACGCTTCTTTAGTAACTGAAATCACATGACAATATTAATTCTGAATTTCTAAGTTAATTTCCATGAGGCCCTAACATTTGTTTAACTGATTTAGGGAGCATCAAGCACAACAGTTTTGAGAATTTTTGCTGTGAGCCAGTGAGATTCTCAACGTGTAGTGCTTGGCGGTGGGCTGGGTGGGTCATGATGCCTCCAAAATAAGAACTCCATTAATAGTTCGTATTGTACCAACATGTATATAATTGTAAAAAATAAACTACTTTGAAAAATAGATTTCTTTATTACGGTACGACTACTTTTCTACAAAGTGACCGGTCAGACCCAAGATGCAAATTTAATAGTCACTGTTGGAGGGTGTCAATAGATGGCTGCAGTCACATGCTCACGCTGCTTCTTCGCTCGCGGATTCTTCTAACCTGAAGATGGATACGATACGTTCCTCCTAAACGTCGGTTCACACAAAATCTGCATGGCGCCACATCCAAGAAGACGCCATTCTTCGTAGTCACCGCCGTAAAACATCATATCTTACAGGGTAAATTCTTCCTTGCGCTAAAGTAATTAAACACTTCTCTGAAGGCATATGGGGGAGTGGTTGTATAGATCCAAGTTTTCTTGACCTCGGCCCTATTTGGAGGTGAGTGGTCAGTTTTCCACAACGGCAGCTTTATCCTCAGGGAAAAGGCTCATAGTATCCAATGGGTAGTAGGGTGGGTGGGTTCTGGAACTGGTTTTGACGACGCGGAGAATAGAGGAATCTCATGCCCCTACTGTCATTCGAACTCCGACCCCTCTGTCGCCCAGTCCTTAGCCAGCTGCTATAAAGACTGCACAGGGACAATAAAATTCATGTCATTACGTCATTTGTTTTGTGAGTTATTTTACGGTTCTTTGAATATCCAGATAATATAGTGTTTATATTGGAATAGTAGAAGAGTTGCAAAGGGTGTGAAGATAATAGTCTAGGCCTAAACAAGATAATATTCTGGAATACCGTAATTCAGCGTACTCGGCCGAGATTCGAAACTAGGATCTCTCGAATAGGAAAACAGAATTTTACCTCTATACGATTCTTTTCGGTCACTCTGTTTTCTGAAGATACCACGACGCACAAATCATTCTGTTGTAGACTGAACTATGCAGCGATAGAGACGCTACTGTGCGTAGACTGAAATTCTGCTGTTGGCCATGCTCCAGCTGGACGCCTGGTTGGAGTTCCAGAGGAGGCAACATCCAGTTCCGTTCATATCCCTTGCGTCTCGCTGTAACTATCCTTTCAATTTCATTCGACGATATAGCTTATAGGCTATACATCTGACACATAATTGCCAAATATACCAATGAATAAAGGTAAAACAAGAACGGAAAGCTGTAATCAAATTAAACTGTGTCCCATTGGTAGGCTTTTTTTTTAGAACGGCAATGAATCTTCGGGTTGCATAAAGGATGGAGAATGTGTTAACTAGGAGGGTAACTATCAGCTTATCAAGAATGATTAAGTTGAATCGTATAGTACCAACTTTGGAGGCTAAGTAGTTTCTGTAAAATATGATAGACCATAACTTTGAGTTTAGATTTTACACTTTGACCCGTAAGCCATTTGCAAAAATTGGTTATTAAATCTCCAACAATTTTCAATGTCAGCCCCTCAGTGGCAGATTTTACTGATATGCATTTAGAGGATTCGGAGATGTAACATGCGAACGGACGAACATGTCATTCCCAGTGTGCGCTCATTTTATGTACTTCGTGCAAAGGAGCATGAAGAGCAGTGAAAGCGAAAATCCTGAAGTATTGTGTTACCCACCTCCGCCATCATTATTTTCACTGAAAAACGGATTGCCAAACAAATCAATCTAACAATCAATATACTACGAAGTACTTCAACCTTTCTGATATTTGAAAGAAACCCATAAGAAACAACCTGCAATTTGTGGCTCGATCCAGCACGATGTATAGGCCCAGTGAAGGATGTAGTATATTGATGCATAAGGAAAAAGAACTATAGCTAAAGGGAAGAAAGAAAACAAGAAATACGCATATAGAAAGAGAGGGAAAGAAAAAATATAGTCTATTTGTCTGTTTCAATGAGTTGCTCATTGTCCTGTCAATCAAAGTGGAGCACAGCAGAAAGCTTTTTAAAAAGCTGGGAGCAAGACAAGTTACATTTCCGGTCTGCCGTGTCTTGGCTTGTGTTTCTGCTACATGTGCGAGGATATTATGTTATAGTTTCCTCTTCAGCTGGCCTGTCGCCTGAACGTAAACAGGACTGATACCCTCGCAAGCTGACGTGGTGCACTAGTACGTTAACTCATTCTGTACTGAAAGTAGTTCAGATAAAAATCCTCCATGATCTTAACGAAATAGAGCAGGAGAGTGTGAATTGGGCTCATTTCACTGTGCTGTTGCGAACACGATAACGGATTTCTTGACTAGCTGAGCAACTGTCAAATTCTCAAGGAAGACACCAAGTTGAAACCTACTGTAGTGACATTGAATGACTTGAAAGTGGCATTACATCGTAGAGTCGATTATCGAATCGCCAGATATATTAAATACTATTTATCTATGACTCTGTAGTCCTTCGTTGGACCTTGGTCGATTTTTCAGTTTCTTAATCCTGTACATAATCGGTAGGACTCCTTGGACGGGGGATCAGCCCGTCTCAAGATAGCTACCTACACACAAGACAACACAAAGACAGAATAAACGAACACAGACATGAATGCCTTGATTGCGATTCGAACCCACGATCCCAACGTTTCAACTTGCGAAGACAGCACATGCCTTAGACCGCTCGGCTACCGTGACTGGCGGTACATTAAATGCATCTCAGGAATTTGATAATGCCCCAGCATAATTGCTGTGACTTTCGCCACTACTGGGAAAGAACGCTCCTTTACTTCACCGAATTTCTGTAAAACGAAATGGCTATTTCCTGGCCACATGTATTAAGGTTAACAAAGAAGGAAACTATAAAACATTCAGTATGACTGTGACATCCTTCCTCGGAAATCGCAGGTGGTTTCCGAATTATTTACAGCCCTCCTTTCAGAATCTTGGATCACGTATTTGCTAGCTGCGTTTGAAAGTGTTCAAGATCAAATCAATTAATTTATTAGAACGGAAGTACCTCGTATCATCTCGTAGAATTTTCAGGTGTCGTAGTAATAGAGATATAATTTGCCCGCATAACATTGAGTTTCGTTTTTGTTGCCTTGGAATAATACATACAGCTGTCGGAATCTAATAGTTTTGAGATTGTAGCAGCAATGAAAAATAACACATTTCCTGTGCGACAAGGGCCGCCTGAATTAAGACATGTTTTTTTGCAAAAGCCAATCTCATCCTAAAACACATTAGATTAAAAACGGACTATGCAAATCCCTTGATCCAAATCCATTTATTACAACATATTTTCAGGAATATGCTCTTAATATCCTGCCATTTATTTCTCTGTCTTTCAATTTACCTATTGCCAAAATTTTACCTTGTCATAATTTTGCCCTCAGTTCCCCCACGTTCGAGCTACAATTTGAGCCCGTCTTGACCTACTTCAGTTTACTGCGGGAGCCGATTCCGCTACTATAAACATTTCCTAATATTTTGTTTAACTAACCTACCTGGTAACAGCGTAGTTGGTTGAGGCACTATGCTATAAGCCGGAAGGTTGCTGGTTCAAGTCCCTATGAAGTCACTGGATTTTTTCAATTGACCTAATCTTTCCGTCCGTACTATGGCCCTGGGGTCGACTCAGCCTCTAACAGAAATCAGTACCAGGAATATTCTTGGAATATTTTGGGGGGTAAAAGGCGGCCTAAGCGTAGGGTTGACAACCTTGCTGCCATCTATGAGCCGATTGTCTAAATAATGTGGGACCCTCAACATCTCACAACCCTATGGGCCTCCACAGCCTGTTACAGGGATACCTTTACTTAATTTTACTTTTTTATCTGGTAATATGTAATACTGGAAGACAACAGCGCTAATAATGGAGACCGCAAGGGCAAGATAGTCTTCTGCTATGGTCAAACAGTTTCCCTAACTTCCAGTTAAATTTTATCCTCCAAAATCATTCTTAATCTTGAAAGTGACCGTTCTATAATATTTCCTCCCCAAAATATTTATGCCTTTCTTAAAGTCCCATCCTAGCCAAATATCTTGCCGTTATCACCGCCTGTATTTACTATCCTAACAGTACTGGGTGTTCTTCAATATGTTCCTCATGTCCTGAATTCATCGCTTAGTCCATTTCATGCCAGGATATTGCAGTCGGTTTAGCGACTGGCTCAGGGGATGAGGTTTAATTCTCGGTGGGAGAAATGTTTTTCTCCTATCCGCGTAGTCTAGGCCGTCTCTGTGGTTCGTCCAGGTTCATATTCAATGAGAAACGGAGGTTCTTTCCCGGGGGGTAACGCGGGTGGGACGTGAAAGTTACCACCCACCTCCAACTAGTGGCAAGGTCAAGAATACGTGGGTCTATACATCCGCTCCGCTATATGTCTTCATGGCGTACTACTTAATTAGATAATTACAGCGACAATATTTTCTTTACATAATCTCAGATATTTTCGTGAGCTCTTTATTAACACCTGTAATAACCAACTTGTGTTTCTCTCACAGGATATTTTTCAAACATATAAAAACTGTCAAAATTAATGTTTTATACTCACACGCTATTAACAGGAGGGACAATGATGTAATAAGAAATGAAGAACAAAAAAATTGTTCTACAATTTATTCATTTCGTATGAAACTTAAGACAAATTTCTCCACATTTTCCTCGTATTCTTATATACATAATGATTCTCCATTTCTGATTATCACAGTAATTGATTTGTAAAGATCAAGGGTCACGCCGTGAAGATGTAGGGTTACATTTCGGCATTTCATGGAGTTGTGACGCCCTTTACTCCCGGAGTAAGAAATAGCTTTACCTGGTTCACCTGTCGTGAATCGAACCCCGGTTATTCAGCCGTTGTGACTGTTTTGTCGGCTTTTGAATGTACAGTGGCTGCACATCAGGCACAGAACCGCATGCAAAATCACAAAGGAAACTATGTACTCAGAACTGAAGTATTAGCTATTGTTACTCTCCTGGAGTTCGCGCGTTGTGCACCCACAAGCCGTCTTTTGGGGCAGTCCTTCTTAGCCACTTTCCCATTGTAAGGGTGAGTGAGCATGGAGCACACCGAACAAACCCTCCTCCTTATAAAGAAACCATTTCACCCATCAGCCTCTCTGTATAAACTCTCAATATATATGAAGTAGCTAACTACTTCGGTTCTGTTGTCAAGGAAAAAAAAAAATACTTTCCATTCCTTAGCTATAGAGTGCTAAGAAGGGAAATTTTTACCTGTATTTAGCATGAAAACAGGAAGCTCCAAAGAGAAGATCAGAAACTTGAATTTGAAGATGAGTGGTAACGTATGACGTTGCAGTAGATACGAACCCCGAACCACAGGGCCAGTGTAAACATATTTAACTTAAAATGTACCTCCAATTCTGATTTTACTGAAGGCATAATATCGAAATGTGTACTGAATTATATACAGGTATATTTCAAGGTTCGCCGGTCACGGTAGCCGAGCCGTCTAAGGCATGCACTGTCTTCGCTCGCTCGGAAGCCGGGATCGTGGGTTCGAATCCTACTGAGGGCATGGATGTGTGTGTGCGTTTTTCTGTGTTTGTGTACAGGTAGAGGCCTTGCTACGAGCTGATCACTCGCCCAAGGAGTTCTACCGAATGTGTAAGATCTAGAAAAACCNTATTTTATTATATTTTATTTATATTATATATATTAATATAAAATAACTTCGTACATTTACATACTTCTCAAATTGTACTCCTATCTGTGTTTTGTAACTTCAGGCCATATATCGCATTGGCCCTTGTCTTGTTATCACCTCACAAATTCACGCAGCGGCCATGTTGATACCCTTGGTCACATCAAATAAAAAAGTAACAAAATAATAAGTGCTTTGTAGAACTTCGTGTGACAAGAATGAGGAACTGTTCCGCTTGGAGAGCGAAACACTGAGGCACTGTGGGTTCGAATCCCACTCAAGGCATGGATGTTTGTGTGCGTTTTTCTGTGTTTGTCTACAGGTAAAGGCCTTGCGACGAGCTGATCACTCGCCTAAGGAGTCCTACTGTATGTGTAAGATCTAGAAAAACCGAAGTGAACGGAGTTCATGGAGGTAGGCCTAGACGCACTGGGGCTGTAGTGCCAAGAGAAAAAAAAGTGACACGGCATGTGACATGTAGACCCATTTCCAAGCAAAGACTCGGTAAACACATTCTCGCGGCAACGAATACGCTGGCAACAATCGGATAGCTTCCGTTGCTCTGCGACAGCACTGTGAATGCAACAGTGGAACCAGTGTCGCAAGAGACGTTTTCTATGTAGTTCGCGTATATCCATTGCTGGGCAACGGATGTGTTTTCTGTGCTCTGGTCCGACCCGAGACTATATAAGTGGTAGCCGACAGTAATTGTCAGTTCAGTCCACTCCAGTCCTAGTGATCTATGAAGTGGGTAGATTAGCGATAGCGCTATAATTGATTGTGAATAAGAGAGACTGTAAAAGAAAGTGTTAATAGTTCCAATCTTCTAATCCAAAACCCATCATTATTAGTCACGAGGCCGTAAAAACATGACAGTATCTCAGACTGAAAACTCTACAGAAGAGAATGAGGAAATCTACAGTCGATCATGGTACCAGCCAGGATACTGAACAGCAGTGCGGAATCATATCAATACGAAAATGGATTTTAAAAATATGAGAGGAGTGGGATAAACCTGCATCACAAATAACGAAAGATAATTGTTACAGTTGCGAGAGATAATATACCAAAAGGAAGAAAAGCTCAGGAAGACGCAAGAAGCGCTAGTCCGACCAAATCTTTTTCTTTAAGAAAGAGGCTCTCAGCCTAACCGAAAGAAAGAAACAAGAATTACTTCATCTTAATTTCCTTCAGATGACACAAATAATTGATAATTGTTAAATTTAATGCAAAATTGTCGTCTTAACGGCTACAGACAGAACATGCTCTTGTTTGGAAACAAGGAAATATGATGAATGGAAAATACGTGCTACTTCCTATAAGGTTCTATGAATTTTATTTTTTATTTGTGTGTTTCGGTCATGATGCAATCTTATTCAGTTCCACTCGATTATTCACGATTACTTTAATGAAACGTAAAGAGTGATTTCTATTCAAAATTCTTTGAAGATGTTTTACTTTCTACTAGATTAAACGGTGCTGCTACATTAACAATTAATTTGTGAGATTCCCGTTGCAAATTCAACAGGAAAGTTCGGCAGTTCCAATTCCTATCTACGGCTGCTGCAGGTAGCTCTTCCATGGGCCATTCTTACGTGTCGTAAGGCCGTGAGGGAAACTTTGAAATCCTGATTTCGCTGAATATTCACTCCGTGTACTCGTAAAGTTCAGGAAAGTTAGTTTGCTAGAATAAGCATAATAATAATAATAATAATAATAATAATAATAATAATAATAATAATAATGATAATAATAATAATAATGATAATAATAATAATAATAAAATTAATATGCCTAATAATAGTATTGACAATAAATGGCAATCACAAAAATAACGTGAAGTAATGCTCACAGGTCTCTTCGTAAGTAGGTTTAAATGTACAAATTTTTGCATGCAGTCCCGTTGCTAAGTAACGATTCTCTAAACAACTGCCATTGCTAGGTAATGGCCGTACACAGCAACAGAGGAATGGTGTTCTCTACGCTGTCCGAAGGATGGTCACGTGGTATAAGAATGTAAGAAATGTTTGGAGAGGTGTCTTCTGTGCTGTCCGTGCTGAGGCAATATAACGAGGAACAGCTGCTATTACGAGAGGGACTTGAGAGTGGCAGAAGAGTAGGAGTTTCATTGTGAGATAGTCGCCTGCCAGTACGGACGTGAACACGAAAACTGAGGAAAGTACAGCGTTGAAAGCCGTTACCAGGCAACAACCAGAGAAGATGCAGCAGACTGAGAAGACTTAGTGCGTGCTGTGGGTAATTGCAGAATATGTGAATTAGCGTTAACACTATAGTTACTTGAATTTACTTTCTGAAATTGTTCAATAAATCCTATTACCAATCCAAAAACCGTCTATAGTCACATACATGTGATAATATCATTGTTTTCGGGGCCATGACACGGTGTACACCGTGTAGCGTGACAAGTGGTTATTAAAATGTCGAAGGAACGTAATGTCCACACTTCTCTGAAGATGGAAGCAGCATATATATCCAAAACTTTGCTACTCACGCTAGATTACATGTTATCGCAACCCAGAAGACCACAAGATGAGTATGCACCACTATGAAAGTCTCATCTTGTGTGGGCTGAAGTACAATTGGAGTTCAAGAAAACCTGACATATAGTGGTTTAAAAACTGGTGTTATTTTAAGTTTTAATGTTTATCATGCTATGCAACAACTAAACGTAAATGAAACCAGCTTTTCGCATTAGGGACAAGAAATTTTGTTATACGATAAATGTCCAAAGACAATTAAGCACTGTACCACGAAGACATGCTGGGAAACTCCATGATTTTTTACCCTTGTCACCAGATGAAAATGAGTAGTCATCTTCACGCCTCGGTTGCTGTATCCCCGGGGAAGAAGCCATCGGTATTCTCTAGATAGGAGGCTGGGTACGTCCCAGAGAGGGGTTGGAAAATGCGGAGAAAAAAGAATCTCTTTCCCCAGCTGAAAATCGAACCCTTGTACCTCGGTTTTCCAACCCGCAACCTAGTCGCTATACGAATGAAATATCCTGGATCCCTTTATATAGAATACCCAAAATTGTTCTATACTATGAATTACAGAATGACGTGACAAACTGTTTGAATGCATAACAATTCCCACACTAATCACCGTTGGTTTAATTTTCTTTTGAGCGAGTATGTATAGTTACAAAAATAGTTTGAGGAAAAGAAATGACAATTACAGTATGAAGTAAAGAGTGTACGAAACAAATGAAAGGAGCGGCATTGCTAATAGCAGTCTTACAGTCACCAGGCAGCAGGAATGAATGTAGAAGGAGCAATGAATGAGTAACCGTTCCAATCCTTCAGCCCATTGGTTTCGTTGCGGTCCTATGGCACATAATGCCCCGGCTGAAGAAAGATTTGCGATGGTTTTTATTTTCGACGGCTGTGTGCGCACTTGGGGGACAGCAGCAGCAGTAGCCCATGAATGCTTATAGTCTCTCCTCCACCTTTGAAATTTCCTTTCTCCTTCTTCTTTATTTTCAGGCCTGAAGCAGGTTAAGATATGGTGTAGGGGGGAGCAAACCTATCTCATTGAAGAAGTCCATTATTTCCAAGTTCAGCGTTTACCTCGGCTGCCACAGCCTCAACTAGCGAGAGCCATTGCCATGACGACCCTCTGAAGCGGATAGAAGAACGCTAATAGTGTGATTGATGTTCATTTCTTTTATATACACACTTTTTTCCTTTCCATTCAGAGGGCCGTTCCTTGGTCCTTTCAGTCAACAAGGTACCGAGTGTGACGAGAGGATGCTGAGGTACTTCCGCACTACTCCATGGGCTACTTGTAGCTGAAACCTGAAGAAGAATCAAGGTGTAGATTTTCGATGCAGTAAGACTGCTTGCTACAATTATGAAGGATAAATCTCATTTTGCATTTGTGTAAATATGTCTACAGTACTGAAAAAAAGTCGAGCTTCAGTTTTTTTTTCAGTGCAGTAAGATTACTTGTTTCATTGTGGACTGATTTCTTAACTGAGGGGGTGACTACAATTTGAAATGTTGAAGCAAATGTTATATATTTATAAGCAGTATACTGATACTGAATAGACGGAATAAAGGCACAGAAAACACAACGAGGAAAGCCTCTCATCTTTCAACGAGCCTAACAGGATTGCCAGGAACTTCAGAGTGACTNGAGGCGTTAGAGACTATAGTTGGGCGGGAAATGTCCTTAATAATTTGGCTCAGAGGCCTCCTTGAGGCTTGAGGTTCTTTTACATGCCGTAAAGCTACGACACGGGACCCACGGCTTAAAGCCCCTCCCGGAGGACTTGTTCCCTGAATTTTGCCGCCCTTAAAATTTCCACGACCTCCGCCGGTTTTGAACCCGCGTACCTTGAGTCATGAGGTGGGAACGTTACACCTAGACTATGGAGGCCGCTTGTCTCAGCATTCACTTTTTATGAGCCTCTTCTTTTAGAATTTTTCTCTTTGGTGTTGGCTTCTATTCTGATACTACTATGATTTTATGGACTCTGACCATTAAATTATGCTTGGTTATAAGTGTTAGGACTCATGTATAAGGAGTTTTGTAATGTTTTCCTTAACTCCCGCTGATGGTTTACATTGTGCTTGGTTTATATCGTCTAGCAATATGACCATTCTTTACTGAACCACGAGCGTCTCCTCTTCTGCTGCGACGAATGACGAAAGAAGAACGCATAGGTAAACACTGTCGAAAAGCAGGACTAAGAGCAGAAGTGGAAGTCATTCTTGCTAGGCAACGGCTAATTAAACACTCGTTTCCGCGGCAGTTTAATTATAACAAAGATATTCTCGTGACAACATAAAAGAGCAGAGACACTGCTCGACATGGTGACTTCTATCCAGGCCACGTGGCGAATATAGAATGCAGTGCATTCGTGAATTGAGACAGTATCAGAAATCAGTCTGAGATAAATGAGAGATACTTCATAGAGATTCGCAATACAGACGTCGTTCAGAAGGAGTTCAATGTGTGAGCTGTTATAATCGACTGTAATTGTAAAGAAGTTTCTATACAACCAATCATCAAATCCAGAACCCATTATAATTCGTTACGCAAACCCCAAATATATGGCAATATATTCTGCCTTATGTTGGTTCTGGTGTCTGGGGATAGAGACCAGATCTGTAGAATGGGTCGAACTGAATATGTTTTTTAACCTGAGGTCGGAGACAGTGACCAGTCTCCGAAACGTTAGTTTTAAATAAAAGAAGACAGGACGATGGATAACGTCCAAAAAGTCGACAATTTTATTGTGGCTTCTATTACTTTAGTTATGTTTACCGTAAAATTTAAGTTCCCCCAAATGCTAGACAAGTAAATAAATAAACAAATTCTTCTGAAGGTTTAAAGGTAGGTCTATATGATGAAAATATTTTCTGTAGACTTGAATTTCAATGGTCTCCATGCTTAACTCACTCTGAGTGATTTTCTTTTATATCAGTTTAGCCGACAGAATCTGGAGTTCAAAGACTTATGAAAAGACGCCAGTGACAATGAGTAATACTCGAGTGCTTAAGAAGGAGAAGAAGGGGGGAAGTTCAGTAAGTTTGCTTACACCTGGCGTTGGGAAGGCGTTTACAGAGAATGTCTATATATAGGCTCTCTTAATACTGATGGGGATGGGTTTTGTTCGTGTAAGGTTGGCAGAAGTGGGCCAGAATCATGTCCAATGACAGTTTTAGAATAAATTATAAACATTCCTTGCTGTCGTAGAGAAAGAAATTGCGGAATATTCTATTTTCGTGAAACTAATTATTATTTCGCAGTCAATGTTAAATAAAATTTTTGCGCTTCACGTTTATATTTAACACCCCCACACTTGTTAAATGAATTCAGGTTACTCATGATCTGTAAGTATCATTAGCTTGCCTACATTAACATTCTATTAGGCCCTATGAGCCTCTAAACCAGTTGAATAATTTCAGCCCCTCACACCGTATTTCTCTAACAGGATATTCCATTTTAATATTATTGTAGCATATACGATGCACGTACAGCCGTTGTATTTTTTTTATTGCTAGTGGGGTGGGGCTAAGTCCCTTGTACTGCGGCCACTTCTGGCCTATTGTACCAGCTCCAGATGACAGGTGAGGGTGATTATGGAGAAATTGGTGGAATTGGTGGCAGGGGAAACCAAAGTACTCGGAGAAAACCTGCCCCAGCGCCATTTTGTCCACCATAAATCCCACTTGACCGGACCCGGGATCGAACCCGGCCGCCGCGGTGGGAAGCCAGCGACTAACCGCTTGAGCTATGACGCGGTCCCAGCCGTTGCAATACAGTGAGCGAGAAATGTGAGAATACATAAGCCCGTTTCTGGGTAACGGCTCCGTAAACATGTTCCCGTTGTTACGCAGCTGAAACGGTCCCTACCGAGAAGTTATCTTGAAAACAATGGGGCAATCCAGTTAGTAGTTAGTTGAAAGTCAGTCTCTGAAGAAAAGGTTAGAATATTGGTGTGAAATGGCCGCCAGCCTGGGAGTTAGTCAGTTGTCAGTTGAGAGCTGGGCTCTGCAAGGAGGCTCAGAAGAAATGGCGCTACAGTTCACTTGACAGTTCAGTTGTGGGGTATTCGCCGGACAGTAACAACGTGAACACAGAATTTGAAGACTTCCCACTAATAAAATTCGTTACCAGGAAACTACTAGCGAAAACAGACTGAGAAAATTTAATATGTAGTGATTTTTTCAGCGATAGTGTTGTAAGTGCTTGTAGTCCCTAGTGGTCTGTATAAGTGGTCAATCCATTCACCAATCCATACCCCGTCTATAGTCACCCTTAAATCGTGAACGTAACCTCTCTCTATGTCTCGACGTCTCATGTGGTTCCTTCGCTTATTTTTTTTTGACAAAGAATTTGAATAAATTTATCATTTTAATTATATCCCCCCAATTTTGTCCTTTTCATTTAATCACGCATATATCATTAACAGACTATGAAGTGTCTCGTGCAGCTTTCTTCTCTTCTCTTACGTCCAAATCACTTACTTCTCAATATGCTTCTTTCAATATCTGCTTATGTTTTATTAATATCTTAAAAATGTCGCGCATTGTGTGAGAAAATATGTGTATGTCTATATATTAGAAGTGTGAATGGAAATCTCTTTCAAATCTCAGGAAAATTAAGCCACTTTGACTTTACTCCTTTAAATGATGCTAAAAGGCTCAACTCCATGTGTTGATTGACTATAATATCGGTCAATTTAGAGCATACTTAAAAATTTTAGAAAATATAATGTGAGACCATCATATTAATTCGAAGCGACTGTACAGAACCATACTTTCCAAATGGAGAAAAGAGCCGCTTAAATAGAGGATGACGTTGCATCGCTCTTTCATAGTTGAGGATGCTTCGCTCAGTTAATAACGACAACAGCAACAGAGGGGGAGGCATCACAAAACAGGATTAGGCAAGGTTCGTTTTCCTTAACAAACAGTCGCACGCTTATGGTTAATTCCTAATTAGAAATACAGCGTGTTTTCTAATCACAAGCATGATACAACCTCATAAAACTTTTCGAATTTTGATCTTTCCTAATTCGCTATTTATTCTGTACCCTTAATTCTTTTCATGACCCACTCAGAAATAAAATATTTGAGTCTGTGATTTTAGCGCTAGCTCTACTTAGCTTTACAGATATCATTACGGGAGTGTAGATGTGCCTGTTATATCAAGCATGCTTAACCATGTTTCCGCTCCTCGCCAATTGCAACGAGTTCACGAGAAGTTCGACAGAGGCGCCACTTGACCACCATATTAGGAGAGCTGCTTTGCAAGGGTAAAAGATGAAAAAATATCCAAAGAAAACATGTACGAGAGTAAAACTGAGCAATGTTGTTCGCATCAATAGGAGCGGAGATTAAATCACCACTTTGAAATAGTCTATATTGTTTCCGAACACACGCCAAATTTACCATTTGGTCTCACCGCTATATCCAAACGATGCAAATAAGCCAGGCTATGGACAACTTCATACTTTCAATTCTTCTGAAGCAACAACAAAAGAGCTTGAGGGCCAATCAAGGCAAGGGCGTGTGGCAACGATTAGACGAGACGCTGGGACAAGTTAACTCCTTTGCAGAGTTATGCAGCGGGTGCATCAAATGAAATTAAATATAGAATAAACAAGTAAAGTGCGTTAATATTTAATTAATTATCTTTAAAACCCTCTAAAATCGGGATATGTCACGACGGTTGTAACTAATGTTAAAGTAGAGTAAATTTACCCCTGGTCTTTCAATAATTAAGCACTATGCAATGAAGACTTACGGAGAGTGGAGGTATAGCTCCACCATTCTTAGCCTTAGCACTAGATGGAAGTGAGAAGTTAGCTTCACGTCCCTGCTTCTTTTTCCCCAGGATAACCTCTCGCATTCCCATTGTGTAAGAGGCTGGGCGGGCCCAAGAATCGTTCTGGGTGTTATGATGAATAGAAACATTTCTTTCCCTTACCGGGAAACGAACCCCAACTCCTCGGCCGTCCAGCCCGTAGCCTAATCGCTATACCGACTGAGGCAAGTAATAAAACAGGCAAAGAAATAATGAGAAGTATAACATGTAGTTGGAAACTGCTTATTTCATAGAATATGCTCCACGTGTTTCAGCCCTATGGGGCCACCGTGAGAGTCTGAAATGTCTGAGATAAAAACTAAATAGACGCTCTCTCTATCAAATGTAACATAAATGCAATTTTGATGATAAGTGTAGTGCAGCAGCTTAAGATATGTCCGTTAAGTAATCTCTGCAATTGACACTCGTTTAACGAAGTCCACCAAACAACTGTAAATTAGGCCTAAGGCTCTTTCTTATTTAATCATTGGGTCTATTGTCCTCTAAGAACCTTGTCCTCTTTACGAAGTATGTCAGATCTTGTCTGTCAGTTGCCGTTTGCATCCATCTTTCAAGTTTCAGCTCACGTAAATCATTGCCTATATCTCCCAAGATTTTCTCTGCTGGTCCACATATGTTCAGGACGTCGAGGATATCGAATGTCGCAATTATTGACTGTCACTCCAACTTCTTTTTGGAAAACTAATCTAGACAAGGCGAGCGGCTATCTTGATTAGTTCTGCGGTACTCCTCAGTCACTTTACGAACACGCATTTAGATCTTTAGCAGGTTATAATACGAAATCAAATCACGATCCTAAGTTTAACATTCTTCATTCATCATCCGATACAGTCTGAACAAGAGAGATTTTTTTTTTTCCAAATATACCTTTGTTATCTTGTGTGGTGCACTGAATTTAATACTGATTTATTGCAGAAACAATGGCAATGTAACGAAGCTAATCTCACCACGGATGTTACACACTGCATACTAAATGTAAAATATTATGTTCAATATTCACCATATCGGACCGCCTCTGTGGTCTAGTGGTGAGAGTTCCTGGCTACAGATCAAGAGGTCCGGGATCGTTTCTCGACGCTACCAGATTTTTCTGAGTAGTCGGTCTGAAACGGGATGCACTCAGCCTCGTAAGGGTAATTGAGGAGCTCTTTCAAGGAAATAGCGACCCCGATCTAGAAAACCGAGATTAACGGCCGTCGGGATCCGTTGCGCTGACCACGCAAAAATTGGCGCTAACTTCGCCGACAAGCGGCAATCGCTAGGTCGGTATAGTTCGCTTGCGGACTACAGGCCACAGAGTTTACTTATTCACTATATCGATAAATATTTGAAATGAAAATGTAGATCGTAAATGAAACTTGAATTTAATATTTTACGCTTTCCTTTGTAAGATCAGCCGCGTTTCAGACAAAACTAGATCTGAGTTCAGTGCTAGACAATGGGTTTGTAGAACTCGGAATTACGTTAATGGAACAGCATCCAGTAGCTACGCAAATTTAGCACGAGGAAGAACGGATTTCTAGATACGTGGTCAGACACGACCTCTCTCTTATGCTTTCATTTTATATAATTTGCGGGGGTAATATGTAGGAAATTTCAGTTTATTCAAATTCTCTTTCAGTTGCTCATATTGTGTAGCATCAGATTGGTAGACTAATTAGTGAATAGTGAATTGGTGTGTATCTGGAAGGAAATGGTGTGGCCTAATTTACGATAGATTACTATGATTGCTTATTCCAAGAGGGGCTCAGGAAATTCACGAACACCGTAATACAGAATAGCCTGTATCCGAGCCGAGATTTGAACCCACGTGGTCCCCAATATGAAGCAGGAGTACTGTTCACTCGACCGCAACTTTATCTGTTGTTATGTTTCTGGCTAAGATGTTGAGTTAACAGACGGAACAGCCCTTAACAATCAGTACTGCTGACTTTGTGAGAGAGGCGTCATGAAGTTTTATGTTGTTTCCTGGCAAGCAAAGCATGAAGAGAGTCATTGAGTAACCGATGATGAATCAGTGATGGCAATGACTTGTTTCTGTTGCAGGCGAGAAACCGTTCAAGTGTGAATTCGAAGGCTGCGACCGGCGGTTCGCAAACAGTTCAGACCGGAAGAAGCATTCACACGTTCACACATCGGACAAGCCATACAACTGCAGGGTTTCGGGGTGCGACAAGAGCTACACACATCCCAGTTCTCTGCGGAAGCACATGAAAGTGCACGGCTGTGGGGCCGGTTCTGCCGGCAAAAGCCCTCCCCCTGGCTATGATAGTGACGGAAGCGACTCCAACAGCTCTTCAGCAGCGTCCATCAGCGTCTCGGCGACAGGTGGCGGGTCTGCAGGCGCAGGCACCACCTCCCCAGATCAGCACAACCATCACCATCACCACCACCATCACGCCAACAACCCTCCATCAGGCAATACTGCCTCGTCCATCCACCAACAACACAACCCCCTGAGCTCCTCAATATCCCACCAACAATCTGCCCCCGGGACGACTAACCTATCTGAGTGGTATGTGTGTCAAAGTGCCACAGGAATGCCAACACCGCCAAGTAACGAACATTCACCCGTTAACCATCTAAATCATTTGAACCATTTAAATCACCTAAATCATCACCACATGGTACATCACCATCATCATAGCGCGGGAGCTGCCACGGCCTACTGAGAACTACCCCCCGCACCGCCGCCTGCCACCCTCCTGCCCTGGAGGCTGTGATCATGTCATAATGGGGTGGGAGGATTACAGGCTTCTCACAGTTAGGCTTCACTTCTTACTCTCATGTCATGGAGAGATGACACCAAGAATCTGCTCATTAGGATGCATACAGATCTTACTGGCCCACAGAAGTCTTCATGTCAACGTTTACAATTTATTCAGTGTAGGGTCTTATGAACATAACATAGCGTCGTACAGTTAAAAAACCTTATAAATTTGCTTCTGAGTCATTTGAACTCGAAATTAACAGATACATCCGAAACTAATTCGACAAAATGCTGTACCGAAAAATTCTACCATGAATAAGGACCGCCGTAAAACCAAAGTTTCAAAGATTTCAATTCTGTTTATCTCTTTCCGCCAATCGCTGTGGCCGCGCGGGTAAAGACATGAACAGTCTTCGCTCGCTCTGACTCTGGGATCGTGGGTTCGAATCCCACTTAAGGCATGGATATTTGTTTGCGTTCATATTTATTATGTTTGTGTTATCGGTCTTGCGACGGGCCGATCCCCCGTCCAAGGAATCTTACCTACTATCTTAGATTAAGAGAGAATAAAGTTTACTTACCTCGACAACGTAAAGGAATAAGAGGAGCAGATTTAGAAAGAAAGAAAGTTCCTTTCCTTTAATTGATCTCTGTTAATTTAAAATTATTCCTCAATTAACACACATTTATTTAAGTGCTTCATTATAACTCGTAAATTTAAAATATTTTATACTTGAAATTCTTACCCTCCCAAACAATGAGATATAAAGTTACGATCATTTTAATCTGATTTCCATCTGTTCATAAGAACCGATTCAGATTACGCCTACCAGGAGCCCAAGCAGACACACCTGCGTTCCTCGTGCAATCAGCTACAGAAACCAATCGGTTCTACAAATCAAACACTGTGGCAACCTGCAGTGTCACTGTGGTAATGACATACACTTCGCTCGTCCCTAATTCGGTGAGGTGAGCATTTCTACGAAGCCCAACCCTGTTCTTTCTTACTGAGTCGATTCTTTGATCACAGTGAAGTTCTACCTACATATTACATTAAGGTCGACTTCAAGTCTTATTGCAATAGTCATGTCGACCTAAAGTGAAATGGAGTTAGCTCACTTTTTATTGTATTGTTCATGAAGTGAAGCCTGAGCTGGGACGAAGCTAAGAAGAATTCAGGAACATGTCGTGTGATCTGTGTGCATAAACGGTGTAGGGATTTTTTGTCTTCCGCTTTTCTTTTAGATATATTTAATTGAAAATATATTTAATTTTTAATTTCTCGTAATTGTTCTACATCTTGAAATATTTTTCATGATTTGGGTTGATAAAATATCTCGTCCTGTTTGTTGTCAGAGATTATCAACCTTAAAATGTTCCTGAATTCCTTCAATTTGGATTCGTGCGGGGCGGGGGTGTATTCAGACGATAAATGATATAATATAAGAAAACCTGAAGTACCAAAACTACGACCGACTCGACGAGATGCGCCAGTCAGCATTTTTTTCGCCCATATTAATTTCTCTCCCAGACTTACCATAGTTTATGTATATTATTTGTATTTCGTGGACCTTGTATTCACTGAACAAATATAATAAATGTTACGGTTAAAATAACACAAGTTGTACCTACATGCTAAAAAGTATTGTAACTTCACAGAAAAGTAATTCGTAGTTTCGTTACACTGGAATTCAAGCCGGTTACCAGTCTTTTATGGAGAGCATATCTGCCTCTTGTCGTCTTGCACATAAAATCACAGCGTTTAAAATGAAATGTATTCCACGAGGCCTGGTCGTATCCAGAGAATTATGTTTGCTAGGTAAATAACCGAAGCCAAGAAAAGAATATTAATCTCAATCATAAATTTAAACAATATTTTCAAAGGAATTAATGAAAGACTTGACATATTAGTTACAATGAGAAACTATCCAGGCCTGAAACTTTTCGCTACACATTAAATTCTTCAGGTAATAGTAAAAATTTTGTACTAAAATTTTAATGTATGCGCGGTTAATGAAATGTGATCAACAATGCTTTGTGAGAGACCGTTCATCAAGAATTGTGAGCATTGTTAATATACTTAAGCAGGAACCCTTAAAACATTAAAGTTGCCCACATTACTCTGCCCTTAGTGATGCTCAAGAGGGAGTACCAACTGCCTGGTACATTATTAAAAGGAAGCCAGTGGCAGGCCATAACCAGAGCTAAGGGAACTCCTATTCTCAGCATACTGCAAAACACTTGCATATAAGTGTTTAATCATTTCGATTCAGACTGTGGGTTTCAGGGTTGTGACAGCATGTATTTTTGAAGGTGGATATCTACATTTCGAAGGAATATACAGACTCTGTCTTCAGGAATGAAGTTCTGGAACTGGCTTTGTTCTATGGTCAGGTCACAAGAAATGTGGTCTTGAGCCCCAAAAAGGATTGATAAGCTCTTTTACTATTTAATTCTTTCACTATTTCCATGCTAATAATTATTTATCTCCACGTTTAAGGAATTTTTAATACCTTTCTATATGAAGATGGAAACATAATTCATTTCCGAAACGTGGTTTTCATAAAAACACCTAAATTGATGGATAAAGTACAAGGACATATTCTTGGCTATAGATGTCACTTAAAGCGATCAAGATTCTCATCTCTGTTTATTTGGCACTTGAGAAAATCAGTCCCACAGCCTCCCTGCAATTAAAACAAAGGCCCCCACAATCCTTGCTTTCAGCAACATAAGAATTCCTTACCACGTAAATATGAAACATAAACTGGTTTCCTATATGAGAGCCAACACGTAAATGATTTAAAATAAAACCATTGTTTTTTCCATTTCCTGGATCTGCAGAAAACCATACCTGAGATCTAGGGACCGCAAAAAAAAATGGCAGAAAATGTCTTTTCATTGACTATCACCTTCCAAGGGAGAGGGGGAGGTTGCTGTTCGTGGGGAGGGAGGAGACTAAGTGCGGACATGGATTAATTTCACTTCTGAACCGGTCTCACTGGATTATTTTTATGGTTTTAACAAATAAATATATCAAATTTACAAAGAAACTCCCTTTGCTCTGGGAATGAAACATTTGGCACTGTAGAAGAGTCACGTTGGTTTCAACCTGAGGTTCTGACTACCCCTTGTGATTGACAAGCGACAGACTTTGCATCTTCCACTAATGGATATTTTATTTACTTTGTAAGTCCATACCGAGGCCAACTTAATGAAACGAATGCATAAGAAAAGGATGGAAGCTGCGACACTAAGCATACTGTGAAACATCTTCTGGTGTGTCTCGAACAGCTGTACAAGCAGCCGAAAATTGGAAAATGGGGAGAGGGGGCCGGAGGAAATGTGTTAGTGGCGCACGTGGCTTGTCTTTTGACACTAAGGATTCTTTTCCTTAACTTTATTCTTATTTATAAACTGTTTTCTTCTGTCTCTAACTTGACGTGAAAATAGTAGTTATTGCTAATCTTATATTTTCTTGAACGATTACCGAAAATTGGTAATACAAATTAAAGTCGTTATTTTGTCATTCCGGTTACAGGAGTAAGCGATGAATCTCATTTGTTTCGCCGATCTTCAGTCTGTGTTTCTTCAGTTCGTCTGAGTTCAATGGTCAACAAATGTTTGGAGTTTATGAGTTAAATGCAACATTTAGGCATGTATCAAAACTTAATTAGGGCAAATGTTACAGTATTTAACTCTTTCAGGCCAATATCACTTCACTAATGGATTTTACTTTTCTCTATGGCACATGCCAGTTAGTGAGGTAATGGGGTCATTTTATTGAGTGTGTTTTGAAGTTTCTTTATAAATTTCACATCTGTTAGTCATTCTAAATTACATTAAATTATAATAAATATAATTGTTTGATATGTTTTTTCCTGCAAAGTTTCCAGGGTATGTTTTCTGACGAGTCCTCTTTCATGATAAATTTGAATCAATAAATTCCCTAGAAATGTGACAGACTCTGTGAATTGTTGAATGGCTCATCGCAATTCTAAAATTTTAGGGAGACTTTGGATAACTTTTAGTAAACCTCCATCATAAATTGGAAACTCCTGGCTGCTGTTTCATGTACGGAATCAGTAGTTTTGTGTATTTGGTTCGCGAAATGAATGAAAAAATAAACTTCCAATTTATGAAAGAGTAAGAATTTTCATAATGTTCAAAATTCTTTATCATGCATGTAATGCACTTTTCACTTTCAGATAATTTTTAGAGTACATTGGTGGTGTGCTTTCTCGTGCATCTTCATGGCGTAATGCTTAATGAATTGAGCACAGAGTCAACTTTACTTTAATGATGCTTGCCTTCTGTTATAACTGTATATGAAATCATGAAAATCATTATACATTATTCCATAATGTGTTGAAACGTACATACAAATAAGATTCATAAATTGAAGCGTTCTGGGACAAAGGGATCCAAGTCACAAACTCTCATATTTCCGGGTAGGTTACTTACAGGCATCTTCATGTTTTGTTCTGTCAGAGAGAGCATGGCCCAACCCTGAGACCGCAGGACAACCTTATTTCGGTTGCCATAGACGTTTCTCCCTCACAGACTTTTAAATATTATTTTCACAAACGTGTGTACATTTCGAAACCTTCGGGGCTGAGCATCTAAGTTAACGTTAGAACTATTTGAATGACCTGCGAATACAATGCATTGTTGAAAGTAATACATCCAAATAATCTTATATAAGTATAAATTATATTTCCCCTCAATGGCGACATACTTCACGCTCATTTGCCACTCCTCAGTGAATCAACAAACCGAATATGAACAGGATACGGTGTATTGTGTAAATCATGTAACGTCTACCGGAAATGTCGTGCACAAAGTTCACGGAAGTGAAAAAAGCCTATAGTTTGAAGAAAGCAGTCTTCTGGGATGTGGCACCGTGTAGATGTGGTGTTAACGGACGTTTCGGAGGAACATATCGCCTCCATCTTCAGTCTGCTTGTACCGGTTCTCACGGTCTCTTCGCTTGCGGATTTCTTATTTTTCCTTCTACCCTGAAGATGGAGGCGATACGTTCCTCCGAAACGTAGGTTAAAACCAATCTACACGGTTCCACATCCCAGAAGACTGCTTTCTTCATAGTCACCGCCGTGAAAACCTCAAATCTTACAGAGCCTATAGTTTGTTTGTGTGCACTTTGTCAGCTTTTTGAAATAAATTATGGAGACCAATTACGTGTGTGTGAACACTGAAAATCGTCACTGCAGGCCTATTGAGTAAAGTGACGCCATAATTTATAATGAGATATCAAACTAATTCAATTTGTTGAATAGCAGGAGAGGATCTTGTGTCGACTTTGCTTCGAGAGTCAAGAATTGTCGCAAAACACAAGCCCAAACCTGTGCTCCTTCAGATTTTCCAGAGTCCCACAGAATATTAGAATCTGCACTATATTTTAAGCAAACTTAAAAGCCCCATCTGTCTGTTTAATGCCCTTTCAATGAATCTGGACATAAAAATTTCCATATTGTGCTTGAAATAATTCGCCTAAAAAGTTTTTATTTGTTGCTTAACTCCCGACTTCTGTTAATGCTTGTGACGTTTCAACAATTAAAATCACACTTTGCCACTGAAATAAACCCATAAAAGTATATAATGTTCTTCGAATGCATGGCTTCATGCATTGTGGTATATGGTTAGCCCAATAACATTACGGAGAAATATATTGTATCCATTTTCAGGGTAGAAATGCTGATAACCATCTGATAGACTACACGGTGTCCTCATATAAATCTTCACCGCCCTCAGAATCTCAAATCTCATATTAACAGAATGTCGCTGAGCAAGGAAAGTAGTAAAAAAATGGAGTTGAATCTCTCCTGTAGGGTTTCGTGCTAGCACATTATGTAAAATAACATACAAACATATTTTTGTTATAAATATATGTATTATAAATGTCTCGTCCTTCTAAGAACCCAGAATATTACTTCATGGCCATTCGTTGTTTCATGTGTAAAAGAGGGCGACAGTAATCGGGGCGGGGGGTTGGGCACTCTTGCTTCAGTTGAGACAGAATCGTTACATCCATCAGTTATCCTCTTCTCTGGGAACCCCCTTACTTCATTAACTTTTATGGACAAGGCCGTTTACTTGATAGACGATTATTTCCGAAGCTACACGTAACATTATTTCGTGTGAATGATATAGATATATATATATAAACACAAATTTTAACTTCGACTCGAAAAATGGAACAGATTTCACTATGTGCACAACAAATAGGCCTACAATTGTGTGATGGAAAAACGAGACGCTTGTGTTAAAATAAATTGCTGGTATATTATTACTGTAATTATAACAATGTGTGTGATATATAAAAGTATTTAGCTTTGCAACAAACAGAAGTGTATAAAGATTTTAAACAAGAAATACCACTATTGTGAATAATATTATTTGTATATGTACGTATAAACCTAAGATATATTGCAAAACTTTGCTGAAATGTTCTCACTCAAAGACACAAATAGATGAAATATTAAATTAAATGTGAAATCACTATTTTTATTTATTTGATTATTCATTACCAGTAGTTTTTAACATTTAATATTAGGAACTTTGGAAATTCTGTCACCCCTAATGTGAGGTAGATAAGAAACACAATATATTATATTTTAACCCTTAATACCTAATGGTTATTATACGTACCACCTGCTTTAACGCATCAGGAATCCTGCATTCTACACATAGATTGTATATGCGTGTTTTGTTTGATTCTCACATTACAAATGTCCCCTCACCCCCAGAAGAGAATTAACTTATTAATAGGTTTCCTTTTATGTATGAAAATTATTTTTAAATATACTTTAAAAGACATTCCGTTTTTGAAGAGCTCTTATCCTTGTTCTGAATATTTTATTGCCTGACAACAAACAAGATACTTTGAAATCTTAAATATTCCTTTAAATTGGAATGACATACATATTTATGGTCTTTGTCGTCCTTCACTCCAGGCATTTTACTTTATTTTGTCGCATTAAATTACACAGAAAGAAACAGTTCAGGAGTTATACCGCAACATCATCACAGATCTACATTTGTGTACTCATACTTCTTCAGTTTCTCGCCAAGACACACAAGTGTACGTTGTAATATTGTATAACACACAAGAAATGTTCCGTAAACAGACATGTGCTCAATATTATGTTGTATGAATGTATGGGTACAATGTTCCTATTGGATAAAACTTTGAAATGTTTCCGGTGTGGACAGAATTTCCAAAACCACTTCCTATGCAACAGACCCTTGTATCCAACCTCCCCCTTGCAACCTTCATTTTATGGTTGCAGCAATGTTAGAAGAATGGTAAAAATTACGAAATTCAACTTAATGTAATTTTCTCCGATTTTTTGATGCTTCGTCTTTTGTAGATCGACACTTGGTTTTCGAGTATCCTACATCTGCATTTTTCTCTCTGAGTGAGAGACAAAGTTCCCGCTCATATAAAGTAAGAGGTAGAGGTATAGGTAGAGGTAAGGGTAGAGGTAGAGGTGGACATAAAATTATTGTTCTGCCTAGAGATATGACGCGGAGCAGTATCATACTGATATGAGAATTAAAAGTCCTTCTTGAGAAGCGAATAGACCCTCAGCTGACAAAGAAATTCCCTGACGATTTCCATATTCTGAAACATAAAGCCGTGTAGTTCGTAGGAAGTCAACTGATGTCTCGGATAAATATGTCGCCTCAACCAAGAAACCTGATTTCTTGGTTCACTTATTCTTCGACCCTAACAGTGGAGGCGACATATATATATCGGATACGTCCGTTGACTTTCAACGGACAGCAAGGTGTTGTATCCCAGGGAACAGGACACTTCATAACCACAAATGTAGAACCTCAAAGTCTGTAAGAAATTCCCTGGCATTTATGGAACATCTTGGTTCTTAACCGTACTCAAAAGAGCCCGCCAAATCAGGATCTTTTGTGTCATTTCATAACATGCTAGATTTGTTATGGTTACATTCAAGCTTGTCTGCTGACCGCGGCCTCTTGTTCAGTATATCCTAAGCTTCACATCAGACCCGCAGGTCATCTCCTCCATCGGCAGTCTCGGTAAGGGCAGTGACGCGGTGCATATTGGTTCACTGAATATGAGGCGTTTTAGTATGACAGTCATATCATTTTAAACAATCTGTTTTGGGAAACATTGTGGTTGATTTTTAGGTGATCTAACAATGTCGTAACAAATGCAAATATTACAGGGACTAGCGTCGATTGAGATGAAAGGACCATAGAACATGAATTATAGAGGATGACAAGAGGGATTGCATTTCTCAAGGTACTTTTCCGGCTTTCACCTTGAATAGCTAAAGAAAAGCACAGAAACTTTTAATCAGCTAGTGCACCGGCCGAGATCCGGACACATTCTCTCCCGAATGCAAAACCGATGCGTTACTGCTTAGCCGAGTTGCTGGATAGGAAATGTAGAAACGCTGTGCCCTGTTTGGTTCGGCTGTGTTGTGTGCTGATTTATATCAGGCTAGGTTCCCCGGCGTTGTACATGAATCAAATCAAACCTGTTCTATGTCAAATGAAATACAGAGAAGTAGTCTGCAACGAAAGAAGAGAATGAATTTTCTCTTCGGCAATAAAAATTCGATGAATGTCCATACAGAACTCCTTACTCCAACCTCTGTCGTAATGAATTGCAACCATGGTTGAGTATATTCTGAGATGGGCCGAGTGAAAAAATGAAATACGGCTCATTCCATTTTGAACAACGAGCTAACTAATAAGAAAATTCCCGCTTCGCTGTATTATATATATTTCGAGAAACAAATAAATTAATCATTTTAACAGAGAACATATGTCTGCCAATTGCTTTTAAAACTTGCCCTTAATCTATTCCTGGTTGTGGTATGTTGGGAGCCATGATAGCCCAATCGGTACGGCCACTAGGCTATGGGCAGGACGGCTGAGGATTCGGGGTTATACGCGTATTTCCGGCAGGGAAAAGAGATGGTTCTCCCCTGTATAGCTCCAGACAGGCTCTGGGGCCTATCCAATGTACTCCGGGGGGTCTGTCCGCAGGAGCGTGAAACTGATCACTCAACTGCATCTAGTACCAAGGTCAAGAACTGTGGAGCTACATCTCCACTCTCCGTATGCCTTCGTGGCATAGTGCTATATTACATAATTAAGTACAAAGATTCCTTTGCTTTTGTGGCCCACCAACGACTCTTCTCGCAACTGACTTTCGTACATTTAGCCCTGAATGGTAGGCTGACAGAATAAGAATTTGGGAAGGATGTAAAAGCGATCCTGGCCCATCATTTCTCTGGAAGAACTCAGCAGAACAACGAAATATCTGTCAAGATAGCCTTTCTCGAGTCTGCAATCGAGCCTGGGACACCAGATTATGAAGCAAGGATGCCCCCTTCCTTTTCCTTCCCCCAAATTAATTCTATTTCAGCATTGCTTCCATGTATTTGGTTTTCAAGTTCATGTTTTTATAGCCATAGTTAATGAGGTTTTCGAATCCTTATTACAGACATGTCTCCTGTCCGCTGTTTCCACTCCGCCCACTTACTGTCCAGGGAAGAACGTAAATCTGCCTAAATCTCCTTGTGAATTTAAGTTTCGGCCATCTCTGTAAAGGCTCTTGATCCAGTACATCAGTGCACTGACGTCATGAGACCGTCTTGAAGTGTGATTAATCAGTCCGAAGATTTACATCAAATTTATGAGTTACGAGAAGAAATTCCTTTTCGTGTGTTAGATATTCAAATTTTATTTTCTGTATGTTATTCAAAATGCAAACACAGTGCATGGTGACATGAAAATGAATAGCCCGCGATAATTTAATTTACATTTATTGCAATACCCTCTTGGTGACAGAAGATTTCGTTTTAAGTACTTAGATTCTTTTCTTGAAATATGGCGGGTTCAAAACACAAGTGTTATTGTTGAAAACGTCATCATTCGAGCATGTGTATGCGTTGCCATTTCAGTGGCCACGTGATATCAAGGCTCACCTATCTTCCACCAACCTGATATCCGGCAGCAATGTAGCCGAAGCGTGAAGCTCACCACAAAGCTCTATCTAAGGGTCGTATCTAAGATACAGTGGATCACCCCTCTACGCTCTCATGATATGTTCCAAGTCTCACTTTCATAATTTCTTCTGTTAATCTCGAGACAAAAAAAAATCCATGGCCTATAGTCCGCAAGCGAACTATGCCGACCGAGCAACCGCCGCTTGTCGGCGAAGTTAGTGCCACCTTTAGCGGATAGAGAGTGTTGCGTGGTCAGGACAAGGAATACGCACGGCCGTTGATTTTGGTTTTTAGACCGGAGCTGCTATTTCCTTGAAATAACTCCTCAATTATCTTCACGAGGCTGAATGGACCCCGTTCCAGTCCATCTACTTCTCATAAAATCTGGTAGCGCCGGGAATCGAACCCGGGACCTCTGGATCTGTAGCCAGGAGCTCTGACCACTAAATCACAGAGGCGGTCTTCCCGCTTAAAACACTGGCCCCTCTGGTCTTAATACAGGGCATTGTTTTAGAATATCAGTGAAGGATACCCGTGAAGAAGTGAAGCCAGATCTAGCTAAATGCGGATTCATAACGATAGAAATCGTTACCATGGTTATACAACTAACGGTTCTTCCTCAATAAAATTCAGACTGGATTGGGTTAAATATCTGCAGTTCATGAGTATCTTTGGTCTGCGTAGATGTCTCTCCAGATACTTGTCCTGAGTGATATGAACAGAATTAGCAGAGCTGAGTATGGAAACACATGTGAATCACATTACTGTCTTTGTGTTCCCAGATAGGTCAAGGCGGTGATATTGTTAGGTCTCCGCGAAGAGATGTCTGTGAGACCTCTTAGGCTGACAGGTCCTACATTGCGCAATTCAGGACCTACTGTACGGAATAAAGGAAAATAAAAAGGAAGGAGTACGTTTAGAATGTCTGTCTGAAAGTGTGAGGGCTTAAGTGGATTAAGTAACAATCAAGTTATCTTGGTTTGCTTCCAGAACATCTAGGAAATTAGTGTACCCGGTAAAGCTCTCTGTTTATTTTTGGGAGACAACTGTTTCAAATTTCGGCCGGTTTCTTTTCCTCTGATTCAGGTTGTAGTGATGTTTCTCAGTGTCATGCCACTGAATACTGATAGTTAAATTAGCTTCAGAAATGGCGGCTCCTCAAGAAGGGCTCAGCTCCATGAGTAAGTAAGTAAGTAAACCCGCATTAGTCACCATTTTCATACTGGGTCATTTTGTGCTTTAAAGCGTTAAGTGGGATTAGGTAGTTTCATGATTATTATTACTGTCGCCTGAGATGTGGCGTCCTGTAGCCTGGTGGGTGGACCGAAGTACTGGATGTAGGTACTGCCTCCATCTTCAGGGTAGAAGAGTCAAACGTCGTAGACCTATATCAGACAACGCCACATCACATCCAAGAAGAGAGTATGTTTCGTAATCACCAACAAAACTTCAAATAATGTGAAATTACTTCATGTTTATGACCTTACTCTTCACAGAAAGAGGAAGAACTTTGAGTGAACTCCTAAAATCTGTTATAAATATTCACGATGCATTCCATTGTAACATGAAGAGGATTTGGGTTACGCAACTCACCATTCTATAGTCAAGAAAATAGTTGTATTTGTACTCATTTCTGTGACCCATGTGGTTAAGCAATGTGCACAGGAGAATTTTCCCATAGGTAAAGCTGCCGGAGAGTGGAACTGCACAATTACTCCGTAATATGACTTAGTGATGCTTAATTAGACACCGATAAACCTCAGCTGTTACCTAAGTACTGAATCATTCTGACAGCACATAAGCGTCCCCCAACATTTGGCCACAACGATTTGGAATTTTATTACGCTGCAACAAAACTAAAATTCAAATAGAGACTAGACACTGTATTTAACATGCTAAATCCAACCATTTTCGTCATTCCTAATATTCGGCCAATAGTTACAACAGAAACGTTACTCCCTCTAAGTCTGCATAGGCTACAAACGAGCTTATATTTCGATTTTCATTTAGTATTAAATCAAATTAAATTTGAGAAATACTTGACATATTTCGACTCAGAATCGTGTAGCTTCATGTTTCTTCTTTAACAACTTAAAGATAAAAACATATAGAACAGAAATGTAACTTGTTTTTAAGGACTTGAAACTTGGTCTCTTGCAGTAAGAGAAGAATAGAGATAGAGCTTTCGAGAGCAGGGCACTGAGGAAAATATTTGGACCTCAGAGAGAGAAAGTAAAATGTAGTTAAATAAAACTGCATGATGGGGAGCTTCATAATTTGTACTCTTCGTCAGGTGATTATGCTAATAGTATCAAGTAAGGGCAGAGGGGAGGGATTTTGCACGCTTCGGAGTAAGTGACAAATGCATTCAAAATTTGAATCTGGAGATCTTAAATGGAGGAAACTACTTGGAGCATACGCGTAGTAGATAGGATAATATTAAAGTCGGTTCCAAAGAAATAGGGTGTGAGGTTTAGATTGTATTCAACCCGCCTGCCTCAGAACGTAGTCCAGTGGCGGGCTCTTGTGAACGCAGAGATAAGCCTTCAGGCTCTATAAAAGTAGAGATTTCTTGATCAGGGCCCACTGGTTTTAGTCTCTGGAAGAAACTTTTGTACTATGGAATTTGTTATTCTTTTTACTATTTAAAAATGCGCATTCTATTTTACAGCTTGTTTCAATTTACCTAATCCTTCCAGCCGCACTATGGGCCTTGGACCGAACTCAGCCTCTAACAGAAATGAGTACCAGGAATCTTCCTGGTGGTAAAGGGTGGCCGGCGCGTAAGGCTGACAGCCTCACCTCCATCTGTGAGCCGATTGTCTAGAAAATGTGGGAACCTCAACCTCTCACAACCTTATGGGCCTCCACGGCCTATTACAGAGATACCTTACCTTTTAATGGATTTATTACAAGCCTTTGTCTTGCTCTTTTTTGTCGGCAAGTTTCGGTGGAACATGTGTTTAGGGAAACATTATAGCTATATGTAGTAGGAACAACCAGTTGAATATATTAAAGTATCTTCCTCTTGCATAAGAAAATAAGCCGTGCAAATGGCATCACCTTGAAAACTGTCTTACACCAAATGAGCTGGCTACATATGACAATTTTCCCCGTCGGTGACCAGGTAAAATGCTTCGGCGTCTTATGAACTGAGTGGCTATTCATACCTTTTCATAATGACCTAGAATTCGAACCACAACCCTTGCACTTACACTGTCAAAAACAGAATAATTTTTCGTTTAATATCTATGTACGGTTTAACAACTGATTTATTAACTTACTGTCCTTATTTTATGGCAGAAGGAAGGTCAGTGGTGCCTTCCTATTTATGTGTTCTTAACACCCAATCACTTTTAAAACAATGCAAAGTGTTTTCATGAAACTTAGCATCAACATAGTGCCACTAGAAGCCAGATAAATTTAATATATATTTTTATGCCATTAATGATACCAACGTAACATCTGTGCGAACCTATGAGGTAGGAGCAACACTAGTTCTGCTTAATAGAGGATCCTGAAATGTTGAAGCCAGAAGCCATATCTCTGGAAAATGTGACACAACAGGAAGAACTGACTACAATTAAATTTTGCTCTTTGTCATTATAACGATAACTAATTAGCCATTAAGTAGGTTTGTAGCATCTGTGTGCAGATATATCATAATGAAGCATGAAAATTCTGTATGAAATGTTCTTCTATGTGTTAACAATTAAAAACAAGACGGTGTGGTGCAGAACTTCAAGGTCATGTCTGACAACTGAACTTACCTGATTCAGCAAGCGTACTTATGAGTAGAATAGGGCAGTTCTTCCAGCACACTCTTGCTGATCACTACTGCCATAGAAATAATTAAATTTATTTCATATCAATACGAAATTTAACTCCAGGAACCGTGAAAAATTGCGAAAAATACTAAGGATAAACGGTGAAGTTCCGAAATACAAATTCAGTGCTTTACCGCTATATTATTGTGCTCGTAGAGTAGGGATGTCCTATGTTCATTAGCAATAAACTCGAAATATAGAAGACATGGGTTTCATTTGATTTGTTGATTACTTGGCAAGTCTGTGTTCAACTCAGTCGAATGCGTAATTTTGAGTGTCAACATATTAAAGAAGCACTCAAACGCAGTTTTAACACCAATCTAAGATAAAATTTGTTAGTGTTATTGTTTGGGATATAGGAAACATTTATACTGCAGCGGATCTGGCTCTCTTAAACGTGAAGCAATTCATTGATTACAGACGGGATTTAAATTTTATCTTAGCAGGAGCAGCGGTAGCGCAGTAGGTATTGCGACTGGCTATGGGCTTGGCAATCAAGGGGTTGGACTTCTAGTCCTGGTGGGGACAAGAATTTTCTCTTCTCCACGTCCTCCAGACCAGCTCTAGGGCCCACCCGGCCTCCTATCCAATGGGTACCAGGGGGTATTTCCCTTGGGGTAAAGTGGCAGGAGCGTGAAGCTGACCACTACCTCCAGCTAGCGCCGAGGTCAAGCAAATGTAGATCTATACATCCACTCCCCCATACACCTTCATGGCATAGTGCTTAATTAAATAAGCACAGGGACGACTTTACCTTTGTTACATTTAGGATTCGGTTCTCTGCACCTCCTTTCTGAAAGTAAAGTAAATTACTTCTGGCAAATATCAGGTCCGCATTGAGGTACGAGAGTCTTTTTATTGCGGATCCTTTATTTTATCTAAGAAAAGAACACAGGGGTCTCAATTAGATCCTTCTCTTCCAGACTTCAGTCATCATGAACAAGTGGAGTGATGATTTTCTGAACAGCACACATACAGAATAGACACAGAAACGACACGAATATTTTCATATGCTATTTGTTTCTTTCTGCTCTTTGTGCTCACACTACCTTATTTTCGCTCTCAGTAGTGTTCTCCATATTGCCCTTCACTTTGTGCGTTCAGACGCAAGTAATCACGTACAAAACACTTTCTGAGGGAATGAAGATTCCTTTAACATTAGAGAATTAGAAATAACATAAAAATACATAAGATTTGAGGCTTTCACGGCGGTAAGTATGAAGAAGCAGTCTTCTGAGATTTGGCACCGTGTATATGTGGTGTTAACCGACGTTTCGGAGGAACGTATCGCCTCCATCTTCAGGGTAGAAGGAAAAATATAAGAAATCCGCAAGCGAAGAGTCTGCAGTCTGCTTTTACCGGTTCTCACGGTCTCTTCGCTTGCGGATTTCTTATATTTTTCCATCTACCCTGAAGATGGAGGCGATACGTTCCTCCGAAACGTCGGTTAACACCACATATACACGGTGCCAAATCCCAGAAGACTGCTTTCTTCAACATAAAAATACATTTGTTTTATCGTATCCTTCTCCTCACTTAACTTCATCTTATCCTTTCTCTTCCTTTCAGTTTCCTCTTTTCTCTCATGTCTCTTGCCCTCTTCCCTTTCTCCGTTTTCTTAGTCTTCCTTCCAGTGTCCTGACCCTGACAATTATGCCTAAAGCGTTTGAAAGGGATATAAATGATTTATAGAAGATAGGCATGGTCCTTTTGGAGAAGCAAATCGAAGCGTTCAATCTCGCATTCCACAGCTCTCTCATCACACACACGGATGTAAGGAAAGTGAACTTGCTCACGATGTCTTCCATTCTTTTCTATGTTTTCACATCGAGATAGCGAGGCGGGGGTCACGTGTGTACCAAGGCTTTTGACGACCCTGTAAGGTTGCAAAAAACAACGTTTTTGGTCCTACATTTCTGTGACCATTAAAACCTCCACAGGAATTGAGATACAGATGTAATCTTGATCGACGCATGCGCTAAGCATGTACGTCAGGATGTTTCTTGCATTCCAAGAAAGGAATTCTTAGTATGAGTAATACATTAACTTAAAAAATACATAATTTTGCTTGCGTTATTGGAATTTGTGCCAATTGCATTGATCTTATAGTGTGAAGAAGTCCACGGCTTTGGCTGTCTAAGCACTGGGATTGCAGCTTCGAATCCCGTTAGGTATTAACATTTGTTCAAATTTTATGTGGTTTTGAGGCAAATAATAGGCCACAAGAAAGAAGGGTCTCTCGCGTGAAAAGCCTCATGCAGTCAATTTGGAACTAAAATTAAAATGAATGGTGTCTCTTTCGGATTATTTCACTGAAGCAGGCTGCATGATTTAAGAACAAATTAAAATTGTCTGTCATAAACGACAACTGTTTAAAGCGGAGCATAATTTAGAAACAAGAATGAAATATATATATTTTTTTTTTTTCAAACATTTGGTGCCTCTTCATACCGTATCCTCCATACTCTGGTCTGTGGAATTTATGAAAGAAGAAATATTTGTTTCAATTATGAAAGAATACAATCCGAAAATCCCAGAATATGAGCAGAAAGGTACTGTGTCTGGAAGCAAATGAAAGGAAGGGACGTAGGGAAACTAATAATGTGCCTTGCCAATTATAGGACAGTGTTCATAAAAAAGGCAAATTTAAATTTGTCCTTGTGCTTAATTAATTAAGAATCAGGCCATGAAAACGTATGGAGGAGTAGAATTATAGCTTCACCTTTTTTGATCTCGGCACTATATGGAGACGAGTGGTAAAATTCACGTTTCGGCCGCTCTACCCCCGCAGAAAGGACCACCTGTAATCATTGGATAGGAGGCTGGGTGGGTCTCAGGCCGAGCTGGACGCTGTGGAGTAGAAAGATCTGTAGCCTTTGCTGAGAAGCGTAGGACGCTGAATTTCTGACACGGTGAGACTTGACGGTCGAGTGGGTAGAACGTGATATCTAGAAAAAATAGTGTTACACTCATTGCTAGTCAACGGATTGGTAAACAAGTTCCTGCGCAGACAGTTTCTTGTTAGACAGTCGGTTGCTGGGTTACCCAAGAATAGATGAGGCTGTGTTTTCTATGTCGTCAGCGCCGAGCTGCAGTGTACTATCGGGGTTATGCAACTCTTTTCTAAGCAACGGCTAGGTAAACAAATTTTCGTGTAAGCGGCGACGTCATCAACAATAGAGACGGTGTTTTCCGTGGGGTCTGTGCAGAGTGCTTATAAGAGAAGTAAATGTAGTGTCAGTAGTTCAAGGGGCAGTTACGAGTCAGTCGTGAGCTGGAGGAGTGAGTCCACAGGAATCTTTAAATTCGAGGTTCCAGAGTCATTGAAGACGAAATAGCAAGAAGATTTCACAGTGATCTGAAGTGCTAGTGTCTGTGTTGAGATCCGTTGCAAGGAGACGACTGATGAAGACGAACAATCATATTGCGTGTGCAACGGTGAACTGGGAAGTGTGTAAATCAGCGATGGTGCTGTATTTAAGTGTGATTAATAGAACTTGTAACCAAGGTGCTCATAAATCCAATCATCCGAACTAGAACCCGTTATTTTCGTCACGCATACCACCCTACACGTGACAATAATTAATCTAGTCACACAAAACTCAATAAATATGTACAGAATCTTTTTATGTTGCAAGTGCAAGCCTCTCATCAATACTGTAATATAATTTCATTTTTTCCGATAACTGAAATATTTTTTGCAGTTGCACTAATGAGATATATATATTATTAATTTTGTTACAGTTGTTGAGAAAGCCCAGTAATGATCATATGTAGAAAATTATATGATATATATTTGTAGGAAGAGGTCCTTGTTTTTTGCTATGGCGGAACGCAAGATGCAAAATATTAAGTATCAACAATTTACACCATAAATACTATTACACAGATTGTAAGTATATATATATATATATAGGCGCGTACTACTGTGTGTGTGTGTGTGTGTGCGTGTGTGCATGCTTATTAGAATTTAAGTGTCTTTGTAATTAAAGTGTTACATTTCTTTGGGATTCATTGCAAGTAGGGGTCACTGGGGCTGTTATTTAAGTGGAGATGTGTGGTCAACTTCATCCCGTGAAATGTCCCCAGTACCCAGTGGGCAATTATTTATGTGAACCCTGAGATTCTCTTTGTACTTGACACTTTGAACTTCGCTTCTATCCTTAATATGAAATTAGAAAATATAAACTAAACATTAAGAGCCTCTGGAAATTAAGCTGCACTGAACAGATGGTTTCTCAACAGAGCCATTTTTCAGGTACCGAATATTGTAGATTCTAGTAGAGAGACTAAATCATCCATTCCAGAAATGGCTTATTACCTGACTCCTGGATACGCCTGTTGCTGTCATTCTAGACACTCGATCATGAGTCAGTTCAATCCACTTCACACCTCAATATTTTATGTATTTAAGATTCAAGAGTACATTTGCATGTTCCCCTTTGAAGGGATTGTATATATTTTTTGTTTACCTCGTTATTGCAATGTGACCCACTCCACCAAATTTCTTGAATTAGTCACCTCAGTACTACTACGCTTATATTTAAAATTACAATTTTCTGTTGTTACACCCCCTCTCTTTAATCCAGATTTCTCTTATGTTGCCCCCTCATAGCCAGCTGCTTGTTTTCATAAGGAAAAATCTGAAAATTTGCTAATTTTTCTGTTTTGTTCATGATTTTGACTCAAAATATATTCAATTTTTAGTTCTTTCTCAGTCAGAATATCATCTGAACAGTGAGAATGAGTTTACCTGTAGTTATATAACCATCTGGGTGATGAAACGTGTCTAAAGGCCATTAAACAATATGTGTGTGAGCTTAAAACCCACGAACAAAAAAATTATTCCTCAAATTACAATGTAGATTTTTCTGCACGGTCACTTTAGTCTCTTTAATTTTTAGGGTGCACCATTCTTTTCACAAAGTGGACGATATGAAAGCCCATAAAGAATAGAGCAAATCTGTCTGCGGGCATAATCTCTTCAGCTACTAAATTGTTGGTTTATAAGTCGCCATGCGTGTGAATTTATTTCCATTGTTTTCCATCTACTATATCCCCTACATTACATGAAACTAGAATCTAACTTCATAAAAAAGGGGCATCGTAAAAACAATTTGTCACTCTCTCATCAATCCAGGCCTACAGCGTGCAATTGTAACTTATTTGAGTTGACGACGAAGAAAGAAAGTAATATTGACTGTTTTATTCAGTGTGACATTTGTAATGTGATAATATGCTTTTCAGCATTAAATGTTCATCAGAAATAAATTAACATCAGCGTCAATTATGCAGACAATACTGCAAAAAAAAAGCGTCTGGAAAATGCGTATTCTTCAAATTACAGTGCAACTTCCAACTCTTGTAATCTCCGGCTTCTAGCAATTACACGTACGAAATAGGCCAAGCTGCTCAGGGCCACTCGCACCGCTCCACCCACATAATGAAAGCGAGTCTTCTGTGAACAACATGCACAGGTGGAGCAGGTGTTGCCCCCGTATGTCTCAGGCACTTAATTCTCTTCCCCGTGGCCGCACCATTTTAGTCGTTTGGCCGTCTTCCGACTTGGAGCTCTTATTCGAATCCCATTCGGTACGTGCATATGTGTTCCTGTTTCTGTGTATTGTCAAATGATGGACAAAACACCTCCCAAATGCAAAGCAACATTACTGATCACTCAACCGCGACGGTCGGGTGTACTACTACTACTACTACAGTAGTATTAGTAGTACAAGAAAGGTAAGGTTTTCCCTGTGCTTAGCTAATTAAGCACTACACCATGAAGGCTTATGGGGAGTGGATTTATAGATCCACATTATCTTGACCTCGGCACTAGCTGGTGGTGAATGGTCAGCTTCACGCCCTTACCGCTTTACCTCTGGAAAAATAGCCCCCGGTGCTCTCTAGGTGGACCCCAGAGTCGTTCTGGACGATGTGGAGAAGAGAAATTTCTTGACCCTATCGGGACTCGAACTCCGACCCCTCGGTCGTGCAGCTCGTAGCCAGTCGCTATACCGACTACGCTATCCCAGCTCCCCACTACTTCTACCACCACCACAACAACAACAACATTAACTAATAATAATAATATAAATCTTTACTGACTTCTTGATTTACTTACCGAATCAGCAGCCAGAGGCCAAATACAGATTCGGCACTAATACAAAACAACAGAACAAAGAAGCATGCTTATAGAAGCTGATAGAAAACGCATACAAACAAGAAAGAAGATAAATCACCTAATTTTTATGTTCTTAAATTTGTCTTGGATTACAACGACATACAATTCAATGTGAAATAATATTTTTCTTCCATCTACACCTAGGACTCCAAAGCAGTCTCTTCCATTAGGTTTTCCAACAAAAACTTTGTAAGACTCACTCATTTCTCCGATGCGAGCTAATCTACATATAAAACAACAGTACTAAGTCAGGTATTACACCTACTGGATTCAAACTAGGCACGTGATACTATAACCCGCATGGCTAAGGTAACAATATATAGATCCGACTGTTACATGCTACATTCTCCTGTCAAATGGCTCAGCAATGCTTTATGTTTTCACATAACTTATGCAAGGACCTGTCATGTGTTGCAATTTGCGTCGTCTACAGTTCAAGCAAAAATAAAGAGAACTCACATTTCCATTCTTTTGGAAATGTACATACTTCACTCGACGTAAAGCGAATGATGGTTCAGAATCTTCGTAGTATCATTTTGGAATGTTCATAAATGACCTCTACATAATACACTTTGAAATAATTAAAATATATGTATAGCCTAATATCACACCTGTTCTACTGAATTCTTTGCCGTTGCTGTACTTATAATTCCACCCACATATAGGAACAGACCTCCAGCTCCGTTAACACATTGTGTCTGCGGTAATATAGGGGAATAAAGGAAAGGGAGAAGAGGGAACGAAATGCAGGACAGAAGACGTAACAGCCGCAAGAGGAAACAGGTGATAGTCGATCATAATCTTGACGGTCCATCGCGCGTCATTTGTCTTCCAGCATCACTCCGTGTCTCTCAGTAACACCTGCCCCCACGGGCTCGTTTCAGTCATCAGGTCATGACTACGTTATATGGCTTAATGAGACACTCCAGCAGATTGGTCAGTGGTTCGAATCCCACGGTGAAGATGTCTTTAATTTGTTAAAGCTGTATTATAATAAGTTCTGCTGACCATATTGACCGCGCGGTTTAAGGCATGAATTGTTTTCGCTCGTGGGTTCCAATCCCATTCAATGCATGGATATCTGCATTGTTTGCTTTCTTTTGTGTTTGTGTTGTTCCGTGTGAAGGTAGAGGCCTTGCGACGGCCTGATCCCCCTTCCAAAGAGTCCCATCAGCTGTGTACGGGATCAAGAAACTGAAATAGCGGCCAATGCCCAGAAAAGGACTGTGGAGCCATAATAATAATAATAATAATAATAATGTATACTCTGTATATGATGTGCGTATAATGAATATCAATGGCGATCACAGTGGCCGCGCGGTCTAAGACATGAAATGTCTTCACTCGCTCTAACGCTGAAATTGTGAGTTCCAATCCCGCTCAAGGCATAAATTTTTGTGTTGTTCTGTATGTAGACAGCGGCCTTGCGACGGACTGATGGCCCGTCCAAGGAGTCCTACAGTCTGTGTGAAAAGGTTACGTAACTGAAGAAGAGACTAGGGCCCAACAAAGGGCTGTAGAACCATTGATGAATGAATGAAGTGAATACTGAATAATAATAGAGAAGAGTCGTGTTTGTCGTAAAGCAGATAGTGTAGAAGGAAGAATGTAATTAGTAATGTGGAGGTCGTATCTCTTCCTCCGCATCGGTCCCATTTCAACTTCAAAATTATTAGAGGGATTTCGATTGAAATTATTGTATCCAGTTGCCCAGAAAATTCTATTTTAATTCTTATTTATCAATTAATAAATTTTATTTACATCAAACTGATCTCAAAAGTCGTGTATTTTCTTAGAAACTATTTATCATATACAAATATATGTATAGGCCTACATTATTGACCTATAAAACAGAGACCTCATTCTGACCTACATCAGTCATCACTTGATAGTTACCTAGATATTTGCGTCAGCTTTAGAATGTTCCTAGATTCTATGATGGGGACTGAAACTGCGATACTGTGGATCTCTTCGAACAAACTACTTTTTTCTTTAAAGTTTTTTGCGCAGCCGTCATGGTAGCCTAGCCGTCTAAGGCAGGTACTGTCTTCGCTCGTTCGGGAGCCGGGATCATGAGTTTGAATCCCACAGAAGGCGTGGATGTTTGGTGTGTGTATGAGTTTAATCTGTGTGTGTTTCCGGTGTTTAGTTAGAGACCTTGAGACGAGCTGAACCTCGTCAAAAGGACTCGTAATGTTTGGAAAATAATCATGAAATTGAGAAATCAGCCCTATGCTCCACAGTGGGAGCAAGAGGAGAGAAAAATAAGAGGATTTCTGCTCAAGGTAAAGCATGACCACAGAAATTTTTTGATAAAATTTATTTAAAATATTTCTTGATACCATAAATACTTAACAAACTTACTTACTTACTTACTTACTCACGGAGCTGAGCCCTTCTGGAGGAGCCGCCAATTCTGCAGCCACTCAAGAATTTTCCAGCATTTTATGGAACCCGAAGGTTCATCACTGTGTTCACAAGAGCCCTCTACTGGTCCCTATCCTGAGCCATATCTATCCAATCCATACCATCCCATCCTATCTCTCTAAGATCAATTCTAATATTATCCACCTAACTACGCCTTGGTCTTCCCTGTGGTCTCTTTCCTTCTGGCTTTCCCACCAATTTCCTATAGGCATTCCTCGTCTCCCCCATTCATGCTACATGACCTGCCCACCTCATCCTCCTTGACTTCATTATTCTAATTATACTTAATGTCAGAGACCAAGTTTCACACCCACACAGAACCACAGGCAAAATTATAATTTTGTATATTCTAATTTTTATGTTTTGGACAAGAGACTAGAAGACAAAAGGTTCTGGACTGAATGGTAGCAAGCATTACCCGAGTTCAGTCGCCTCTTAATTTCCTCCTGAATCAGGTTTCTATCTGTTATCGTCGTTCCCAAATATCTGAACTGTGCCACATTTTCAAAACATCTGTTTCTTACCTTTATGTCATGATTTTGCCCTGCATTTTGGTGACGAGACAGTAACGTATACTTAGTTTTCTCTGTGTTTACTTCTAGACCAACCTCTTTACTTGCGTCAATTACTTAACAAACTACAAAGGAGAATTATTTGTATGCTATAAAGCACGGATAACTTTGCAAAGATATTTGTTACTGTATAAACCGAACTGTTTTCCGTCACTGAGAAATTCTCAGAAAACCTTACACCCAGCCCCCACTTTCCAAATATAAATTTAGAGCTTTAGCTTCACGCCAGCCTCTCCTTCAGCGCATGACATCCACATTCCTCAGTATTGTTCTGTGATGTATTGTAAGGTAAAATTTTAACGCCTCCCTCAATAAGCTTAGGATTTATAGCAGATGCAGATCGGTTGAAGGTTTCTACCTGTATAATACAGAATCTTTCGACAGTAATGCCATCCTTACCATCCCGTGGTATAAATTTTTATGAAAAATTGGTTTCTGAAAAAAGAGTTATGACTGTATAACTCAGTGCGTTAATACGGTAGGCCTTCAGCCACATCGTGTAAATACGAGTAGTATTAATCACCTTATCATGTCTGACGACACTGTAGAACATATATAACTTTTGCAATAGACTAAGGTAACAAATGAAGTCATTGAGAAGAGAATAGGATTTCTCATGGGCTGGATATTACGTTAACAATGATATAGAAATATCAGAGAAGCTTAATTTCCATATTCAAGCATAACAGTAAGAAGACTTGAAAAATGCGAGTGATAGATCTAAAGTTACATTTATATCGCTTTTCTGGTCCTTTGGGTTGTGTAATTGGTTTCTCCATGTTTTTTTTTTTTTTTTACAATATTAAGTCAACTGTAGAATCTAGCCCTCCGCGAATGATATAAATGAACAGAATAAAATGAAATCATGGAAAATGAAGATGGTTTGGTCTACTTTACCTTCACTAAATACTGAGGAGTCAATGAGCTCTTGTTAGACTGTATGATTTGACGTTCTCACACTTGTAATTATGAAGAATAGTATCTTCTGAACTATAGGGCCGTGTAAGGTAAAAGCAAAGCTATCCCTGTAGCAGGCCGTGGAGGCCCATATGGTTGTGAGATGTTGAGGATCCCACATTTTCTAGACAATCGGCTCACAGATGGCGGTAGGGTTGTCATCCTTACGCGCCGGCCGCTCTTTACTCCCAGGAATATTCCTGGTACTCATTTCTGTTAGAGGCTGAGTCGAGCCCAGTTATAAGGCCGTGGAGTCTGTTGAAAGTTAACCGACTCTTCAGAGGAACATATCACCTCCATCTTCACGGTCGAATAAGCCGCGCAAGATACCAGCGTGAAAGCAGTACCCTACTTACCATCTGCTATAACTCTGGCATCTTGCTGGGCTTATTATACCCTGAAGATGGAGGCGGTGTATTCTTTCGAAACATCAACTGACTCAACGGGCTACAAGGCGTTATATCCCATGAAACAGTACTCATGATTATTAAATTATCTGATCACATTATTTCACATGCGTAGGTTAAGGAGAATCGAATGAGGTGGCCAAGTGTTCGTGTGTGGGTACGTGCATGACGTATTGCTGCCATGGCGGAGGAGAGTGCAAGAAACTTCAGACAGGAAAGCCGTAACCGGGCTCTGCCTCGACCTTGGCATTTCCTTCGATTAAAAAAATAACAAATTCAACTACTAAGAAAAATACTTGTGAAGTAAAATCCAGGGAACATTTGACATTTTTCCAGCGCTTTCAAAATGATCCTCATATAAGGTTTTCAAAATACTTAACCCTTTAAAGCCTAGTGGTTAATATACAATATGTACCTCTCCTTTAACATGTGCTTAAATTACCCACAATGTGTTTGTCTGTCTCGTATGGTTTTCACGATAAACAACGATTATTTCCCTAACAGCATCTACCAGTTTTTCTTTGTAGCGGAGGCATAATGTGTTTCCTATGAGGCATGAAATGAAATTTTATATATTGTTTAGAAGAAATTAAGTCTTCAAGGGCAAACAACATATTAACCGATCGACCGACAAGCCAGTCACCCTCGTTTAAGAGGAGGACCCATTTTTAAAACACGTACATATTTAGGAGAGAATAAAAATCTTGGTCATGGATCTTAACGAGAGCTGAAGCGAAGATTGACTTTGCTGTCGAGGACCTGCAGCAATTTAACCGACCGACGGATCGACCAGTATTTAAAGGATTGACTAATCTTTTGAAACATGCATAACCTCTGAAGAATATTTAACTAGAGATTCCTAACAGAGCTCATAAACCTTATTTTCTTACTTGCTTATATTTCTAGTGCTATAGATCACTTATTATTATTGTTTATTTTAATTTGCTTCACTTTCGCATAGAACAATTTATTGAAATTAATATTTTATCTACGTTAAATTTGTCTTATAAGGTAACACTAAAGTTTATTCCGCTGCCATATTTGTAATTGTTGACTTTCAAACAAGGTATAGTCGTATAACGAATTTATAGGCGTATTTATGATCCATATACGTGTCAAATTTTGCATACTGAGATCCAGTGGCTCATCGGTTACCACTATCAAATTGAAAGCAGAAAAAATTTATTCCACTGCCATCTTATTTTTATTTTGCATTCAACATAAAATTTCCTTCATAAATTTGCACATTCTTCAAAGACATATTGCCATACATAAAATGAGGGCTCTATTTTAAGTGGGGATACTAGTTATCTTAAGCCGGGGTAGCGTATTCAGTATAGTGACTGCCTACGGGCTGGATGACAGAGGGGCCGGAGTTCGAGTTCCGGTAGGGTCAGAATTTTCTCTTCTCTGTACCGTCCAGACCGGCCAAGGGGCCCACCCAATCCTCTATCCAATGGGTACTGGGGGATATTTCCCCTGGGTAAAGCGGCAGGAACGTGAAGCTGACCACTCACTTCCAGCTAGTGCCGAGGTCAAGAAAATATGGATCTATACATTCGCTCCCTCGTATGCCTTCATGGCGTAGTGCTTAATTGCTTAAGCACAAGGAAAACTTTATATTTTTACCAGATACCTTGCCTCACGTTTGCTCATCCGTCATATAATTACTGATGATTACAAAAAAATTAAAAAGTACGTTTCCGGAGTGACATGATGCCCATATCAATTTATATGAAAATCTGTTAATTGGTTTTAAATTATAAAGACCACGGCACAAATAGACACATGTAGCATTGTGATCTCGTAAGCTTATTTTCTCTTCACAATATATGCAAGTAGTGTGAGTAATAGATTTCTACCTGAAAGAAAGCATTGGTCCTCTATTATAGCGACAGGATGGTTTCTTTTATTGCTAGTGGGATGGGACTTGTCCCTTGCACTGCGGCCACTTCTGGCTATTGTACCAGCCCCAGATGATAGGTGAGGGTGATTGTGGAGCAATTGGTGGAATGAAGATTGGCAGGGGAAACCGAAGTACTCGGAGAAAACCTGCCCCAGCTCCACTTTGTCCACCACAAATCCCACTTGACCAGACCCGGGATCGAACACGGACCGCCGCGATGGGAAGGCAGCGACTAATCGCCAATCGCTCTTTATCCTGTAAACCATACAAAGTCCATAAATACATATAGTAGACAAACGCATTTTCTTAAATTTTAGTCTCCTTGATAGATATATTTTTTACTATGCCTTAAAGGAACGAACTCTGTGATAGTTCTGTGTAAGATCTGAGGTTTTCACGGCAGTGACTATGAAGAATGCCGTCTTCTGTGATGGTTCTATTTGTCTTTGGTATAAAGTTGAGATCAACATCTTGGTAAAATCATTAATAGGCTTGAGACTACCAATAAGCACGTCCATGGCCCAGTCTTCCTTCAAATTACATAGACCTAATCACTCATCTGGTCACGAAATTAATTCCCAGGCTATGGATCCCTATGATGTAATATTGTTGCCACAAATATCAGTCATTGAATTCTATCCGGAGCCAGTTAAATCCAGTCTATATTAGTTCAAATCTTGCAGGCCTGCCAACTTTCTCGTTATGACAGATGTTGAGACAAAACATTAACTCAATTAAGAACGTACATTAATACAGCAGGATTTCAGGACTACGGATACGACTCTATTTTTTCTGAAACAGCACATCTAAGATGTCTGAGTTCGTTTTGCAGTCACTCGGGTACGATATTAACTTGACGTGACCTACTTCGAATGTAAGTGGTTTGAAGTGCACTGTATACGAATTGCACAACATAACTCAGGCTGAAGGAGGAAAAATGGCTTCAGACAGGATTTAAACGTCATGGATCAACTCAGGTAGTCATGTATATGCGCGTGCTATGTATGTTTGTGATGAATATTCCACAACTTGTTAATTTCCATCGTTCCCTACCGTAAAGTAATGAGAGTTAAGCCAGCGATTGCCTTTGATGTAAGCGCTCAACCAATCCTAGTCTAGTTCATGGGAAACTGTTCTGATTGCATGACACACACAGTTACCAAGTGCATTCGTTCCATACTTCATCCAAAAAGAAAAGAAAACATGAACATTTGTTTGAAAACAATGTAAGGAGAACATGCCTGCATTTCTACGTTTTCATATCCATGCTCGCTTCACTGTAAACCATATGCTTATTTGAAGAAAGCAGTCTTCTGGGATTTGGCACCGTGTGTATGTGGTGTTAACCGACGTTCCTCCGAAACGTCGGTTAACACCACATATACACGGTTCCAAATCCCAGAAGTCTGCTTTCTTCATAGTCACCGCCGTGAAAGCCTCAAATCTTACAATATGCTTATTTGTTTTAGATAATTGGTCGATCAGTATTGTGACATGTAAGAGTTTTAGGAAACGAATTGGCAAATACTTTGCCGCAGATGTACGATCCTTACATAGATTTTCACTGGGCGTTCGACAAAATTTTCCATGGATACGAAAACTGGAAATTGTAAACTCTTGAAAACCAGAGTAGTACTGCGAAATTAACACATATTTCTATTGAGATGTGGATTCCTCGAGACGACTTGGTACGGAAAGCATTTCCCTGTCAACGGACAAGCAACAAACATTCTCCATGAGTACAGTTAGACTATAAAAACGGCCTTCCAGACAAGAACGCATTCATTCGTAAGCCATTCGTCATTTGGCATTCGTCCTTCGTAAATCAGAGGCGATTCGTAAATCAACAGGAGTCGCTTTAGAAAGGAGAACCAAGGTATGGATCTCTGTGCGTTTATTCTATGTTTGTGATGTTCTATGTGTAGGTATTGACCTTGCGGTGGGCTGAACCCACGTCCAAGTGTAATATCGACTGTGTATAGAATTAAGAAACTGAAAAAGCGGCAAAGATTCAACAAAAGGGCTGTAGAGCCATAGATAGATAGATAGATAGACAGACAGACAGACAGACAGATAGATAGATAGATAGATAGATAGATAGATAGATAGATAGATAGATAGATAGATAGAATGAATGTATAAGAGGTGGGCCTTCTCGGCCCTTGCACCGCGTCCTACAGTGGTCTATTGTGCTTCAGATAGATAGATAGATAGATAGATAGATAGATAGATAGATAGATAGATAAAGTACAGTATATATACTCGTAGCATAAAAACAAGGCCGTAGACTTACGTTCATTAAATGTGATTCAAAATGTAGTTCACTGTTTGTAAATTCATGAAGATCAGTCATAATGCTTTGCTTAATGTAGGATTTGAGGTTCTTATAGCGGTTATTATGACGAGTTCTATCGTTTGGGACATGATGCCACGGAGTTCGTCGAAAGTCGACTGGCATTGCAGAGGAACATGTGGCTTTCATCTTCGGGGTTGAAAAGAAAGTCGAAAAATAAACGAATATGAAGGAGGCAGCAAGGGACTTGAAATGTTCCTCCGAAACGTCGGTTGACTTTCAACGGACTACATGGCGTTGTCTCAAAGGACAGGACTCTTCTTACTCCTTAATTTGTTTATTTTCAGACGACACACTGTCAATTACTGAAACCAAATATGGTTTAAGTGATATAAAACTAGCCCAAGGAAGCTGTAATTAGTAGTTTCTTAGTATTTTGAATGTAGGCCGAGCCATAATTCAGGCGTTTAATCTCCGGCTTTCCACCACGGTGGCCCAGGTTCGAGCTTAAGCCTGGTAATGTGGGATTTGTGGTGGACAACGTGGCAGTGGGGCAAGATTTCTCCGAGCATGTCGGTTTCCCCTGTCAATTCTCATTCCACCAACCGCTCCACATTCATCATTATACATCATCTGGGGCCGGTACAATAGGCCAGTTAGTGACAGACGTAATAAGTGGACTAAGTCTCACCCTACCCCAAGAAGCTAACTAGTATTTTGATTTACAGTTGATCGATCCCATGGCTGTTTAACGACGTTGTTTTAACTGCTTAACAATATAAACCTCTATAGAGATACTGTGTTTCACAGGCAGATTCGCTGAATATTAAAGAGTGTTTTAGGCCAACATAGGTCTCTAATTACCACTCTCATATAAATAAGAGAATAAAAGTTCAAGGTATCAATACTAAATTAAATGAATTAATCTAAATGAAACCCAAGGTTACGATTGAGTGGTGGACCCTCCTGCTTTGTATTTGATATTTATTCTCGACTACGAGACGAAATATCTGCTTGGCCTTTCTTTTTCACTCCAAGAAAAGGTAAAGACGGACCTTGAAAGAGACTACAACCTCAACTTTATCCCATTCAATTGTTTAGCCCTATAATACATTTACACCTTCCCTTCTTATGGCGCTAAATAACGGCAGAAGACGATAAAGAAGCTATGAATCAGCCAGTTAAAACAGAGCTACCAGTTATTATTTCTAAATTCATATAGAGGCCTATAATATTTAGTAGAAAGTTTAGTATGTGACATCTGATTATGTGTGCATATTACGCTGTTCTGAAGCAATTCCATTTTCGGAACTGTGCCTTCTGAAGAATGGATATGTAATTTAATTCACTGGTTTGATGGGGGAAGGAGGGAATTGAAATGTAAGTGTACCCGCCTTTCCAAAACTTTTCACCCATTAACGTGCGTTTTCAGTGGCATGGGGGTTTCCAAGTGTACTGCAAGGGCTAAAACGTGTAAGAGCGAATCACGGCGAAATAAGTACACTGTGACTAATACTGATGTCGGTAACCTCAAAAATTCACCCTTAAAATTTCAACGGACTTTGGGTTTCATTTATTTAATAAGTAATATACTATTTATTTCTGGCCTAAGTGTTTAACAGATTAAAATTTCGCTTTGCAGTTGGATTCTATTTTCTGTTTGACCGCATTTCTTTCTCTGACTGTACTTGGAACACCATTTGGAATAAATACGAACAAAAATTATTTGCCAAAATATTCCACTTCCTCTCTCACATAAGAGTTTAGCCACCAGAGAGCATACCTATATTTTCTGAAGATAATACATATGCAGATTTGTGTAGGGAGATGGTGTCCATAAAATATTTAAATTCAATCAAAATCTTTATGGCCATTTTCCAGTAAGTAGCCATTTTGTGTTCCAAGGCCGCTGTGAAGGGCCTCTGTTTTTGGAACTAGAATGTTCGTATTAACCTTGAATCGCCCTATGATGTACAGTCTCATAAGTTTCGAGTATGAATCAAATCCGTCCGACATTTCTGATGCTAGAGAGGAACACATACACTGAGACATGGATAGACGGCATTCCAAGAAACACTTTTTATGTTCGGGGAATGCTGAAACGTGTAACTGCTCTGAAATCTCCGGCTCTGTTTTATTGAAGATCACAATACATTCTCATGTATCGTGTGTGAGAAAGTAAAAATTTAAAATTATGTTTTCAAAAAGAACTTTGGAATTATTTATTCAGTAGAGATCTTAGTATGGAGGAATCTAATTTGTTTCCAGCCTTCATTGTGTTCACACAATTAATCCTAGTCACAGTCTGTAGCATGACCTACACCACCACCAACAGGACATTAGCATTGGAATTGAGAGAACCGTCCCAGGCAGGTTATGTGTGGGTGAGGTCTCCCAAGATCGGGTCAAGTTTGGAATGTGGTGTCCTGCCTTCCTTCTCCCTCCCTGCTTTGTCTCACAAACACCTGTTGGCGCTCCACAGCTTTACACTTTGTCGTATCCATCGTTCACAGCCCCTTGAAAGCTGCACTTTAAGGAAAATAACTGTTGTAATAAACTATTAATCAGACGTAAGAGGATTGAACTAAGTGGGACGATGAGAAGAGATCGTAAAACTATTACAAGTATTCCGGACTTGCGTATCTTCCGAATTCATTAAAACCACCACCAAATTTTGGAAATTTTTTCCTTCAGATGAAAAATGTAAGAAAGAAAATCTATTTTGTGTGCCTCTCAAGAGAGGTGCTGTCACACCATGATTTGAAATTCTCTTCACCTCAATACGCAAAGAAAGAAACATCCGAAATATCTTGACAAAATCAGAAGATGGACGAAGTCCAAAATAATACAAATAATGGTTTCAAATAGGGTTTCACATAGTCGTCAAAAAGCCGTCGTTAAATTATATTTATAATCACTGAATGTACATATATTTTAATGACATTTCAAATATTTAACGAATATTTTAATGAATTAAATGCGATTTAGTGTCGTTTAAAATTTAAATTGTTGCATTATAGACAGAAAGCAAGACTACAAATGACTAATCATATATACTAAGAACTTTCTTTTACACTTTTTCTAATTAAAAATATATACTCGCCATAAATCTGAAGTAAAAATGTTTTCCAAATTTACTTTCTGCGATTTGATATAACTATGCCTCATTGGCCTCCATTTTCATGAATGTGTATAGATGTGTGTACCTTAAAACTTAATTCCATTGTTACAAAGCTAAGAGTGCTATAGATTTTTTCTCACATTACTTAAAAATTAATCATACCTGTATCAGATATTTAAAATGTCTATATATACCTGGTAAATATCACCCGTCTTTCTGGGATTCACATAAAGTAAGGGCTCTATTGGGCCCTTATGAACAAAGTTAAATTCTTCATGGAGTTTCTTGTCTAGATCACCCAGAACAAAATTGGTTCAAATTCATCAAGACTTTAGGATATGAAAGACGGAGACACAAACATGATAATACCATTATAGGTTTATTTTATACACTTCTTACAAAGAACATTAGAAAACGCTGTGAATAGGAATTAAAGATTCGACACAATTGGGATCTATAATATAAAGACCTATTTTTTTTATCCTGTTCCATTTCTTTATAATAATGCAAAGCGATCTATGTCCATCGCTGTATCGTCGCTAAGCAATTATAATCCGTATAGTTAATGAATAAAACGGTCAACATTCGTTATCCTGATAATAATTTTTTCCCCCCTTGGCACTAGAGCCCCAGTGGGCCTAGGCCTACCTCCATGAACTTCTCCGTTCACTTTCGGTTTTTCTAGATCTTACACATTCGGTAGGACTCCTTGGGCGGGTGATCAGCTCGTCGCAAGGCCTCTACATGTACACAAACACAGAAAAACGCACACACACAAACTTAATATCCATGCCCTGAGTGGGATTCGAACCCACGATCCCGGTTTCCAAGCGAGCGAAGACAGTACATGCCTTAGACCGCTCGGCTACTGTGACCGGTATATTTTCTTGTTTCGTGATCCTCTCCAAAAGCTCCAGTCCACGTTAGACTGATAGGAACAGGGATTGTCTCTTTCTCTTGAAGTAAAAGACCAAGTTTAACAACTATTCAGGTTGTTTTTCTTATCTTTATGTTTGTTGTTTTGCAAAACAGAAATGACGAAACTGATAAAACTGGGCGGGACAAGTTTTGCTACCTCTTAAACGGTGTGTGAGTGAGCACTAGATTAGGCAGTGGTACAAGAGAACACTTTCGCCGAAGAAGAGACTCTGAGCATGAAGAGAGAGACAAGAAGAGAAGGTCCCATCCGAACATTAAGATCCCTGTCTTGTTGTTGAACAGACACGGAATTCTGTGCGCAGCCCCTCCCTTCAGCTTACACGTGTTGTTTTCGTTAAAAAGATATGTCAGTTAGTTAATAGGTTTAGGTATAGTCCATCTCTCCTGGAATGTCCCATGAAACCTGTCTCGACCGCACAAACTACCAACTCATCGTACGCACCCTGTAAACACAGACGGTAATCGTTAGATGAAATTCCATTAATAAAAAGTAATCGAAAAAAAATAGCTTTCATTTATCTGTTTACTGATTTAATTACTTCTATTAACATATTTTTGTAACGAATGCAGTCACTTGTTCACGATTTAATAATTTAATCTTCTTCTTCTTCTTCTTCCAAAGACAAGGGTCGCAGTGGAAGGGTAATATTCCTCCTCTGTATTCGGAAGACCGGGATTTGAAACTCTGGTAGGATATAGGCTGTTTGGAGGTTCTTGTAGTTTAATTAAGTTCGTCCATATAAATGCTTAGATAATACCAGAACCTATCCCCTTCCAATTTTTCATTCATACGTCCAACTTCATATAATTTACCCAGATGAAATGCGTCTTTATTTAATCGGGTATTGAGTATTCTTCTTCTTCCACTTTACACATTAGCCTACACGGCCTTCGGGTTCCTCCTCAATAGAAATTATGGCCATTGAATAGGTATCGCGTTTATTTTTAACGTTTTTTACATTTGTTTCGAAAGTTGTGTCCCAGTCCTACTAAACTAAAAATTGACTATCCAGATTGTTTAAAATAAAATTACAATATTTATGTCCTCATGTAAGAGTTTGTTTCTCTGTCATATTATTCTAAAATAGTTGTACTAAGTTATAACTACATTTTTCTTTTAGAAGAGACTTAGAGAAGCCTTTTACAGATGTGTTTATTTAATTATACATAATAGAATTTCAGTCTAAAATTCGTACGTGTTTTCTGACATATTTCCATAAAATTTCTGAACGCTTTCTTATTTCTCTCTCGACCTACACGCCCAGCCCATTGTAACTGCGTTTAATTTAATACAATATAAATCTTTAATGAGTTATAATGTTAGATTGAAGTTTGAATGTTGAAGTTAGAAACTGTGACTAGTGAGGTTTGTACGTAAGGAATTCCTCTGAAGTCAAAACTACAAACATTATAAAAGGGTGTACGTGATATATACATGCAACTGAAAACATCTCATTTGCAAGCATCTGACGTCTGCCTGAATTATGTTTATAAGATTTTCATATGGACCATAACTTAGTCTAGTCAACTGTTCTTGTCTCATGATGCAGTCTTGTGATCCGGTCCTATGGAATGCGCTTCGTGGTTTATGTCCCATCTCGTCTCACCCAACCCCCTTCCCCACATCACCGCTATTTCTTTCATGAAGAGACTACTTTTATTTTTACTTTATTTTAGAATGGAGATGCCTGTTTGTAGTACTGAAGGATGTTGTGATATCAGGACAAGCTCGAGGGCTGTAAATCTCAGCTTCTTAAGCAAGAAGCGAATTCGGGTCAAGACAAGCGTGTGAAGATATCAGAATCACAGCTAATGCTCTCTTAGAAAGGTCCAAACACCACACCGAGAATTGGTCTTGTAGTGTGCACGTATCCCATGTCTCGAAACTTGATGGCAGTGGGTGTTAAGCATCACATTCTGGTTGCTATTTCCATTGCATAGAATGTTTCAGTGGGTCTTAGAGGAGGTTTGAATATGGCGATAGACAGACACTCACCGCCTCTAACTCAAATCTAACCAGTCTTAAGCCAGATTCAGCTCATATGTACGCAATAAGGTTTCATGACAAAATAATTGGATTGCATCTATTTCCGTCTTCCGACAGGGTCAGAATAAACTTCGCGAAACCCCAAGCTATGATAAAGAAGTTGAAAAGTAAAGTTGTCCCTGTGTTTAACTAATTAAACACCGCGCTATGAAGGTATGCTTAGCAGTGGAGGTTTAGCTACACCATTCTTGACCTTGGTACTAAACACAGGTGCGTGGTGAGCATCAATCCCGGCCTGGGGTTAACCCCCCCCCCCAAAAAAAAAGAAGCCACAGTTACCCATTGGTAGTAGGCTATGTGGGCCTAGGAGCCGGTCTGGACCTCGTTGGAAGAGAAAAAAATAAGGATATCCAATTATTTATAAAAGTATTGCAGAAAAATAATTCTGATACATTATTTATAATTTTAATAATTATGATACATGGTCAGATTTATTCATGACAGGAGATGGTTTAACAAGAAATAACTGCAACTTTTTCAAACATATAGTGGTACCGTAGTTTGATAAAGTGAACTGCAATGAAATAACTGAAATATATTAACCTACGTTCTTGGAGGTGTGTTGGTATATTCACAACTGTCCCCACAGATCGGGTTTTGTTACTGATAACGTTATAGACTCATATTTTGGAGATAATCGAATCGAAATTTGGCCTTGATGATGAGAATTTCCTTGGGTTCCCTCCCTCAGACTAGGGACGCAATAGTACCTCGGTTATACATATTTTCATATAACTTCTTTGTACTCCGCCTTTCATCGCTCGTTTTCCTGTGGGAGCATAGGCTTATGTGTAAGAGATAGAGCACGGCAATTTACTTTCGGGTTCTGTGAATCTGATAAGCTGCAGCGCTACTATGAACTTCTCAAGGACTTGACGCAAAGGAGTTAGTAATATAAGCGACACGTTTTTGCAACGGTATAACATAACTACAGGAGGAGGGATAACGCAGTCGGTATAACGACTGGCTACGGGCTTGGCGATCAAGGGGTCGGAGTTCTAGTCCCGGTGGGACAAGAATTTTCATTTCCCCATGTCGTCTAGACCGGCTCTGGGGACCACTCAAGCCTCCTATCCGATGAGTACCGGGGGTTATTTCTCCGTGGTAAAGCGCCCGGGGCATGAAGCTGACCGCCCACCTCCAACAAGTACAGAGGTCTAGACAACATGGGCCCATACATCCACTACATCCATAAGTCTTTATAACATAGTGATTACTTAGTTAAGCAGAAACACAATTTTACCTCATAACACAAGTACTATTAGAAGGATGCATTCTAGCCGAGTACATGGGCATGTAAACAACAAATTCCGTGGTTTCAGTCCGCAAGCAAGCTTACCGATCGAAAGACCGCCGCTTGTCGGCGAAGTTAGTGCCAAATTTATGGGATAGAAATGTCGCGTGGAGAGAGAAACGAATCCCCATGGACTTTAATTTCGGTTTTCTAGACGGCAGCAATTATTTCATTGAAATATCTCCTCAATTATCCTCACGAGGATGAGTGGGCCCCGTTCCAGACCCCCTACTTCTCAGAGAATTTTGTAGCGCCGGGAATCGAACCTAGACCTCTGAGTCTGTAGCCAGGAACTCTGACCGCTAGACCACAGTGGCGGTCAACATGGGTATATATTTTCCAAAAACGTTCTTTGACATTTTGCATACCTCACGGGTACGTGAACTGCAGATATGGATTTATTGTTGCGAAACTTATCGAACTGCAGTTATCGCGCGGAATGTAATGAGAATGTGTTTATTATATTTCGCTAAACAGTTATCATATAAAAAAACGTTTCTTTTAGAAGTTGTAGATTTTAACAGAATTTATATTTTAATATTATGCCAACAGTTTATTTACGATGAATGAATGGCTTTATGTGATAATCAATATTATTATATTTATTATTATTATTATTATTATTCAATTCCTGTAGCTCCTTCTTGAGCATCTGTGAAACTCCTCCATCTGGTCCTGTTGGCTACCAGTCCTTTTACTTCGTTCCATTTTCTGCCCGCTTCTCTGGCTTCTTCTTCCAATTTTTTCCTGGGACAACCACATCTACGAGCACTCTGGGGGTTCCAGTCCAGTGCAGTGTTTTCAACGGCTCCAGTTGGTTTCTTCAGAGTATGATCAATAATTCCATTTTATTTTCTTCATCCGAACATCAATTGGATGTTGATTTGTGACTGTCCAGAGGTCTTCATTTAATCAAGTTTCCAGCCATCATGTTTTAATGATTCGGCGTAAACACCTATTAATAAAACTCTGCAGCATGTCAGTGATCTGCTTTGTGACCATCCTTGTCTCATACGCATAAAGGAATACTGGCTTTACGTCCGTATTAAAGATGAGGACCTTAGTCTTCTTGGAAATATATTTATTTTTCTAGATTGCATATAATTGGATAAAGGCCCCATTTGACTTTTTATTGACTGTAGATAAAGTTTATATAATGTAGAAATTATACTAGGCCAGTGTGAACTACAGCAAATATCTCAATCTCTACAGCGTCTGGGCTAACTAGCTGAAAAATTGAGCAATCAGGATTTGAGGTTTCTTACTTCTCCATAGCGTCCAGACCGTTTTCTAGGCATACTGGTCCTCCTACGCAATGGGTAACGAAGGCTAAGGGAGAAGCGGCTGGACCGTGAAGCTGTCCATTCGCCTCCTTGCAGTGGTGAGATTAATACTGTTTGGTGCTCTGCGTGCACTTACCAATATGCCTTCTTACCGTAGCTTTAATATACTATCTATCTATTTATGGCTCTACAGTTTTTTGTTAGGCCTCGGCCGCTTTTTCAGTTTCTTGATGTTATACAGAGTCGGCATGACTCCTTGGATTGGGGATCAGCTCGTTAAAAGGCCGAGACACAGAACAGCACAAACGCAGAATAAAAGCACGCAGACATCTACGATATATGCCTTGAGTGAGATTTGAACCCACGATCCCAATGTTAGAGCGAACGAAGACAAGTAATTCCTTTGACCGCGCGGTCACTGTGATCGGCAGTTTTAACCACACAAATATAATTAGAAAAGGTAAATGATAACATTGTCACTTCCCTTAATTAATTACCACTTCATGAAGGCATATGGAAGAATGGAGGTACATCTCCAATGGAGAGTTGTCAACTTCAAGCCCCGGCCGCTTTATCCCTGAGGAAAAAGTCCCTGTGCCCATTTAATAGGAGAGTGAGTGGGCTTCAGAGCAGGTCTGGACGTTATAGAGAGAGAAAAACTTGCCCACAATCATCATCTATCATTTGAGGCTGGTACAATAGGGAAAACAGTGGCCGCAGCACCAAGTGGACTCAGTCTCACCCCATGATGAAAATAATAATAAAACATTAATAATATTTTATTTTTTATTTTAGTGTTCTTTCTTTAGATACTCAGGGATAGAGAACAGTTATATACAAGAATTTGCATAGCTGAAGAGAAATTCTAAAGCATTCACTCTGTTGTCCGATAGTTTGTGCGCTTCCAGTTTATTAGTAACCTGTTGTAAGGTGCACTGAAGCAACAGTGAGTTATTATTTGAAGGACTCATTATATGGGTCCATATCACTTTGAATTGTGTCAGTCGAGCATGGTAGAGTAGCTGACACATGTTACGTTATGGTCCAGAATGGAACCTGTCTTACAGCCTATCTCTTGACTGCTGTCTGCAGGCCTACAGTATCTAGAAGCCTAATTTGAAGATGAAATATCTGTCATTTATTTCTCTTTGGTTGAATGGTGCACAGTAGGGTACAGGCAGTATGAAAACAGTGTTGAAACGGAATGGCAGCGAATTAAAGCTGGAACCAGAAAGCGTGTCATTTTGTACAAGAGAGTAAACACTGCGGCGGGGTCTGTAGAGTCGCTTAAATCTCGACGTGTGTATCCAATTGTATGGGCGCTTTTCAAAAAATTCGTGGAATGAAAGCATAATGAGATGCCAGTCATAGTCGCCTTGGGGTCTAGGACATGTTCTGTATTTGGCCGCTCGAATACTGGGTTCGTGAGCTCCACCCGACGCTGGGTATGGATGTATGTCCAAGCCTCCTTTTGTGTCAGTGCTGTCGCTTGTAGGTACAGGTTCCGCGAGGTGCCAATTCAACCGCCCAGTAAATCCTAAAAATGTTCAATTCTAACTTGAAAAAGTCCATAGGGCTTAATACATAAATGTTAAGAGAAGAGAGGAGAGGAGAGGAGAATGATTCACTTAAAATTATGCATAATTGATTTCAGGTTTTTATTCTTGAGGCACTCGGTTCGAATCTCTGTCGGGGCACCGGTTATCCTGACTGAGAAATTTCGTTATTATCATCAGTTTTCCAGGCCAATGGCGAGGGAGTACCTCGACTGGGTCACAACCGCTGCTTTCAAATGGTTTTCCAGTTCATCAGCATTCATATTTCTTCTTATCATCCAAGCTCTGTGTAGTCTGGACACTGAAAACGTCGTTAAGTAACCTACAAATAAGAAAAAGAAAATAAGCGGTGTGGATTAAATTTTTTAACAAATGTTTTCGGAATATGCTACTTTTGATTCATATTGAACCAAAATTACCCAAAATTTACCTGGAACCCAAATCGAAATTTATCGATTTTCTAAGAAATATCTTATTGAAGAAGGGAATGCAATGTCTGCGTAATATAAAATGAGAATCTGAGTGTTCGACACATTTTATTGAAACGTTTTACATAAGTTTATATTACTTTCAAAATAAATGGAAAATGATTTATTTTCATGCATTATCCTGCTGTATGAACAGTAATCAGCTTTGCAACCATAGAGTTTATCGGGAATAAATGATCAAGGATGATCTTTTCAGCTCTATGACATGTATTTTCTATCTACTAAGATTTTTCAGCTACATTCATAGCCATTATTCCTGTGATACGAGCGTTGTAAATCTGATACTTCTTCGTGAAAGCAGGTGCTTCCGCTTTGCTGTAAGGAACTGCATCTTAGTGACAGTAATATTGTTAATAGTTGGTAGTTTTTAATTTCCATGTGTTTTTCTGATCTATTCACGATTTTAATACTAATACAATTAATAATTACATATACAGCAGCATTTATTTTATTTCTTACGTTTTATTTTACGAAGATATCGGCAGCTCATAGTATATCGCGCCGAGTGATATGATAATTAATGAGTAACGAATTAGAAAGGTTGTGCAGGCAATCGGTCGTAAACTAATTGGGTTTACTACCTTTGCATTTTCTTGGAGCGCCTGTGGAAAACGGCTGAATGCATCATTCAGGATAATTGCTCTTTGATCCAAAATTTGAAACCAGGACCTTCTCAGCTATAAGCAGATTTAGTAACAACAAGATGTCACAGTATTCTACTGATCGTTGGGTCTATCTTATAGTGATCGCAATGTAGTATTTATTTACAGGTCAAAATAATACATAGATCTACTATAGAATAGAACTTATTATTGGAAATGTTCTATGAATTTGATATAATTTGTGAACGCAGTTTCGAATCTCTGGTTTCCCGTGATTTTTGAGAGTCCATAAGCCATATCGAAACAAGGATGAAGCGTAGATGTGTTTTTAAAATTAATTCCTGTATCAGTGAAAAAATAGGAGGAAAGACATTTTCAAACCAACAATTGGACATGAGAGTTTGCATGAAATTAGTAATGATAATAGAGTTAGAATTGTAAACGTTGCCACATCAAAAAATCTTACTGTCAAAAGTACAATGTTCCCACATGGTAACATCCATAAATTTACACGTACGTGGATATCTCCTGATGGGAAGATACACAATCAAATAGATCATATTTTGATAGATAGGAGACTGCACTCAAGTATACTTGATGTCCGATCACTCAGGGCAGCAGATTGTGATTCTGACCACTACCTGGTGGTGGCAAAGATTAGGGAAAGACTGGCAATGAGCAAACGAACAACACACAGAGTTCGTATGGAGAGGTTCAATCTCAAGAAATTAAATGAGGTAGAAAGTAAAGAGCAATATTGTGTTGAAATCTCAAATAGGTTCACGGCTTTGGAAAACTTGGAAACTGAGGTGGATGTTAATAAAGCTTGGGAAACTATTAGAGAGAATATAAAAATGTCTGCCAAAGAGAGTCTAGGTTATAATGAACCGAAGAAGCATCAGCCATGGTTCGACGAATGATGCTCAAATTTATTAGATCAAAGAAAGCAGGCCAAATTGCAATGGTTACAGGATCCAAGCGAGTTAAATGGGGATAATCTGAACAATATAAGACGTGAAACCAGCAGGCATTTCAGGAACAAACAGATGGAAAATCT